>NC_137613.1:42473761-42658761 GCF_963280865.1 Gymnoscopelus braueri
GTGTGTGTGTGTGTGTGTGTGTGTGTGTGTGTGGGGCACGCGCGTCTGAGAGAGAGAGCACAAGCTCTCTGTGTTCAACTGATATTGATATAGCAATTGTGGAACTCTTGTGAACTTTTGTCACAAAAGTACAATGTATTACTGTGACCGTTAGGAGTATCGAGGACAATGAATTTCAGCTGCGGTAGACTTCTATGATCGTGACACTACAATAGTTTTAATCTACATTACTAGACCCATACACAATTGTTGAATATTGGCCAAAATATTTCACATATTTGAACGTGACACAGCATGTGAATTAATGGATTATAATAATTTTCACCCCCAATAGTGCATGTTATTCTTCTCTTACTAATGTTATTATATGACATCTGCTTGTCAGCAAATAGTAAAAAAGCAGCCTGTCACGTGTTCTGCCATAAACTCTCCTCCGGGCTGAGGCTGATGATGACATAATGATGAAGTCAGCAAAACATAATGTAAAAAACAACTCACGTGACATCTCCGGCGTAGTGCCTGACACGGAAATGCTTCTGAAACTCCATGGTTTTGTCAGTGGGGCTGAGCTGGATGGGAATATAATGCATAAATTGATCATTGGAAGAAAAAAAACAGCACAAAATAGAATGAGATACACATGGCTGAGCTACGGTAGGAGTTAATTGGGAAGGAGAAGGGGATGTGAAGCAAAAGAGACGACAGAGGCTGTTCTTGGTCTGACCTTGCGGGAGGTGTAATGGGGGTGTTGTGCCAGTTTGTCGTTCATGCTCTCCAGACAGACGGTGTCTGTAACGTTGCCTACGCTGAGGCAAGCTTCATCCAGGATGGAGATGATACCTTTGTGTGGCTGCTCCACCAGATCCACAATGATCTGGTTGTTGAAGTAGTCAATCTGGACACACACACCGTAAAAACGTTAAAGGAGCCCGTCTTCATATAATTGGTCCTCGCTATTGCTCATTACAATGCATGGGTGGTGCAGTGGCAAAGTGCCTGCCCACCACCGCAGAGGTTGCGGTTTCAAATCCACCGTGGTGCATCCGGCTTTGTCGGGCGTCTACAGTATATACGTACACAGTTGGCCCGTGTTTGGGGGAGGTAAGCTGGGCGGGGAGGGTGATATCTGTCACCGCACGTTTTCCTACAGGCTGGGGCGTCACCTGTAAGCGGGGAGTGTTGGGCGGGAGGAGCAGGAATTAAGGCTCTACGTCCTCCCGGTGGGGGCTCCCCACTGGCAGGTGAGTCAGTAGGATAAAACAGCAGTGACGACACATGTGTGTGGGAAGGAATAATTGTCATAACGACTAAATTGGGTATAAAAAGAGGTCAAATGCACCAATACGAATTTTCCCTCTGCGTCTCATTGGTGGGCTATGGACAGTTCAGAAACAAGCCTACCAATGACATCATCAATTGGGATTGCAAACTAATAGGAACTACAACCTTTCTCTTCCTTAAAACTTAGCATGCTGAAATAGAAGCCATTGCTCTTTCATTAATAAAAATGCAACAGTGATGTCACTGGCACTGGTAGGCAGTAGACAGAAATGGTGCCATGTTGAGCATAATGAGCATTAGTGAGAGCCAATTATATGAAGATAGGTTTCAAATGGTATGCTTGGGAAATGGACTGATTTCTCATCATATTGGCTAAGGGTAAATTGATACCAGCTGCACTGTGTTTGAGTATTTACATGCATGTTTCACTTCATTGCATGTGATTGTGATTATATACTGTACGTGCGTTTATGTCTGTATCTGTGTGCACCCACATGTTGCCAAGTGATGCCCTCTCTCTGGTATTCACTCTGCTCCTGACAGAGGATCAG
Organism: Gymnoscopelus braueri; assembly: GCF_963280865.1. Classification (NCBI taxonomy): domain Eukaryota; kingdom Metazoa; phylum Chordata; class Actinopteri; order Myctophiformes; family Myctophidae; genus Gymnoscopelus; species Gymnoscopelus braueri. Next base: position 42,475,594 of record NC_137613.1, read on the forward strand.
CTCTATGAAGAGCTGCTGGAGCTTCTCATTACAGTAGTTGATGCAGAACTGTTCGAAACTGGCCAACAACACGGGGAAAAAAGCCATTAGCGAGCAATATCATCTCATTCTATTTATACATAACTAATACATGAATTAGTAAACAGAAATGTGTTAAACAAATCAACATTTGATATTCTTTTAAGTGGCCACCATTTGTATTGATGTCAGCTTTGCACACTCTTAGAATTATTTTTCTTTCCTTCTAAAATGTTTGTGACATTCTGTTGTGAAGTTGACATACTGTAGCCCTATTAGGTAAAAGACTAAACTAACTCAACTAAACAAAGAGGAATGACAGTCCATCATTGCGAATGAAGGTCAGTCAATTTGGAAAATGTCAATAACTTTTCTTCAAGTTTCTTCAAGTGCAGTCGCAAAACCCATCAAGCACTATGAAGAAAGTGGTTCTCATGGGTATTACCATAGGAAAGGAAGACCCAGAGTTACCTCTGCTGCAAGTTTATTCGAGTTACTAGCCACAGAAATTGCCAATTAACTGGACCTCAGATTACAGTCCAAATAAATGCTTCACTGAGTCCAAGTACAGTAACAGACACATCTCAACATCAACTGTTCAGACTGCGCATATCAAGCCTTCAAAGTTTATTTGAAGAAGAGAAGAAAAGACTTTCTTGGGCCAAAAAACACAAGCAATGAACAAAGTCGATGATTAGATATATCTAACATCTGGGGCACAAATATTGAAAATATATAATACTAGTGATTCTTAACTTGACCCAGTTGCATGTCCTTAGTGTCCTAAAATGGCAAGGACCAAAGCCAACAGTACTCTACTCTGGGTCCCAGGACTGGAACTGAGAACCACTGATAGATGTTATATAATGTAATATAATGTACATGCATTTAGGTGAAATGATGAGGGACAGCAGAGGCCAACCTGTTGTTATCAAAGATCTCAAAGCCATAGATATCCAGGACCCCGATGACAGTGTTTTTCCCATCAAGCAGTGGGTTGTAGTCTTTAACTTCAATAACACTGTTGATACGACCCACAATCCAGGCAAAAAGTCTCTCGTAGAGAGCCTGCAGTGCCGAAACGAAGGGGGGAGGGAGGGGATATTAAGTGAAAGTGACAAGTGAGAAAATTAGATACAAGCAAAGTGTGGGAGAATGATGATGTTAACACAGTTTACCTCAGGCAGGGAGCCTGATTTAAAAACAATCAATTCAACAGCTAACAGGTTCGGTATACAAGTTGTGTATTAGCCATAGGTTGTGATGAGAAATAACATGATCTTATTTGATAACACCTTGACAAAAGCATCCCTCCCAGAGCAGGCATCCTGTTGCGTGTGTCCCTTCTCTATAATTTCGCCACCCCCGGTGGCCACAGTGCGGTACAGCAGGCTCTTACTGACAGTATCTGACTCTGTGGTGGTCAGCTTAGCGATGTGCGTCACAGCCTCTAGCCCCACCACCTGGACACTCTCACCATCACACTCAAACTGAATATTACCCTGAAAAAGTACAAGCATCATTAGACACAAGATCACAATTTTACTGTACACGAGCACATACTGTGACAGTGTCATATCATTTGTAAACATTCATTCACATTTGTTTAATGGTTTTTAAACCACATGAACCCTAGCCTATTCTGGGCATGCAACAATAGGCGAACATTCCTTGAAAATAGCAGAAACCAAGTACAGATAGGGTTCAAGACAGTGGTTAATCAACAGCGATATAACCTACCAGAAGAAGAATGGTGGCCAAGATCCTGTAGATGGAATCAATCTCTGCTTCTGAGAAACCAATCACCTTCAGAGCACTCATCACTGCTTTGTGACTGGAGCGATCATTGCTGGATGTCTAAACGACAGAGAGGTGTTTGAACACATGGATTGAATGGAATCAATCCAGAAGGAGATTTCAATGAAGAGGCAAATATATAATGCCAAAGGATAATAAAAGATAAATATTATTGACATAAAATTAGATTAAAGCTATAAAACTTACAGTGGTGTCAGCTCCCTCTTTGGTATAAACATAAACAGCAGGGTCATTCTGCAGGTGAAAGGACTCCATCATTTCATCAGAGCCTCCACGCAACAACTGTCGAAACACAAAGTCATATAGTGGCTAAGTTTGCAATGAGAATAATAATATATCTCATATGGTCAAAATTTACTCAGTAAACTTTAACTACGGCATATCATATTTCTATTGTCCCACTTGTGTCAGTTTCTCTTCAAATGAGAAGGACAGCACTTGCAGTCAGGTCATTTTTCTTGTATTTACATGGATGAATTTCATCAGTAAAGCCTTCTTCCTCATTTTCCCTCTACTCTTAATCTCTTAACGGGAAATAGCAGATCGACAAACCAGGCTTGTAGATAAGCTATTTTCTCACAAGCATTGTGAGCTTGTGAGACACGTTGTAAACTTGTGGTTCAGCTATTTTCTCACAAGCATTGTGAGCTTGTGAGACACGTTGCAAGTAAACTTGTGGTTCAGATATTTTCGGCGAACGTTCTCCCAGAATATAGGGATGCTAGAGTTCAAGCAGAACAAGCATTATTAACACAAGAAAGAGTTTGAGCATGTTTAAACTTGAACATTTGTATTAGTGTCTACCTGATAGAATGAATGGAAGTTCCTCTCCCCCTCTTGCTGGTGGATCACCCTAGACTGGCAAGGGAAAACATATCATTATTATTGTGAGCAATAAACCATAATTGACCACCGGAAGGAAGTGAAGCATATTGTTTTTGGAGACATTCTTTTAAGAACCTGTGCTTTTGTACCGCTATTTAAAGAAAGTTCAGGTAACTGAGTAGATATCAACACATAAAACATTAACCCATGACATTTTTAGGGCCCCTGTCAATTGAGGGCCCTCGCAGTCACTGTCAACATACATCTGAAAAACGTAGCTTTTTGCATGAAATGCGCTGAGAAAGTTCAGTCAGGAAACTCTTCTCTCACGCAGTTGCGTGCGGTCAACCATTATTGACCGCACACTTTACGCTTCTATTCTCAACCAATCTCATTCACACTTCACTATGAGAGCGGCCAATTTAAATGGGGAAGTTTGCATTGTTCGTTTTCTTGTTTGTTGTGTTGTCTGAACATTCTGACGCTGCTGGTGCCTTTCTAGGAATTGTTGCTCACCATCCACCACCCCTGCTTTTACTGTACTGTATGCTAAAAGCAGATCCTTTCATAGCCAAACCAAAAAATATATATTACTCATTTTATATTCATTAAAATATTTCAATTCAATTAGGAAGTTGTCCTGACTGAACTATCATACATCTAAATAAGCAATAAGTACAGTAGCAAAAATAGTCAGAGGAGCAAGGTTAGGGTGCAAACAGTAGCCTATTGTAGTTATTTCTGCTCACTGTGAATGGATCACAGCACCATACATATAGGACCACAATGGAAATAAGTCCCCAGGACTTTTTTGTATTATCCTTTTAGCCTTAATGTCTGACTACACCACATGCTTTTTTCAATAAATAAAAAATATATTAAAAAAACATCAGTTAGACAAGTTCTCTCACATTGGGGATAAAAACAGTATCATCATGTGGGTGATAATATATACCAGGTGAGCTATTCATTAACGCCAAACGATGGCAAAGCAGGTTCACAGGAACATCTATTCATGGACTCTCACTTCTGTCATTAAACATTCATATTCGTCACAAATTAAATTAGGTTATTTTAGGCAAATTCTGGCTTAATATTAATAAAACAACCTCATTCCTCTGGGTTTTCTCTGTAACGGCAGTGGAGAGCTAGTGTCTACCTTCTGAATCTTAATGTCATTCTATTTACATTTTCTAAAATATTGTTGTGTGCTTTATTATGACAGTGAATAAAAACAGGAAAAAAGCTGATGTCATGGGACACAGGTGATGAAACATGTACAAACACCTGCCATCAGAACTAGGTCTATGTCAGTGGCTCCCAATCCCAAACCTTTTTTCCTTTGAGCTTCTTACAGCTGACAAAAACTGATGAGACCTTAGCTCTGGGGTAGCTGTTTTTCAGAAATGTTAACCACTTAAACTACAGTATACTTCTCGTACAACGAATAGCAAAAATAGTTGATCTATAAGCTCCCATCGTGTTGTGACGCGTTGTGTAGATCTGCTATTTTCGCTAATGTTATTATTACTGTGCTTCACACTGATGTTGCATTACAGGATAATAGATTCTGTACGAATTTACAGTACAGACAGACAGTGGATGAAAGCAAGTTATGATTTTGTGCAACATGTTTAAAATGTTGTACTACCTCTAAACAGACAAGGCCTCACGTGACCCTGTGTTCTTTGCCCCCCCCCCCCCCCCCCCCACCAAGGAGGGTCCATACCCCAGATTGGGAAACAATGGTCTATCCATGTCATTGGTTCCCAGGGGTCCTTGGGGGGGGGGTACCAGGGGGTCCCCAGCAAAATTAGTTAATATAGCAACACAATCATTTTAACCGCTCTAACCATATTTTATACTTTGGCTATTCAAAAATAGCAGATATACAAGCTCATAGCGCTCATGAGCTTGTAGATCTGCTATTTTTGAAAAATCCCTGGCACAAAATATGTTTGACATGGGGGTCCCCAGCCAAATACATATCATTTTGGGGGTCCTTGATATGAAAAGGAACCACTGATCTATGTGACACACAGCTAGCAGGCTGAATGCCACCCCCACTGAGCCCTCACCTTCTCTAGCAGGTAGTTGTTGATGTGTCCACCGGTGGGGTCACCGTTGAAGTTGAAGTTGATGTCCATGTACTTGCCGAAGCGACTGGAGTTGTCATTTCTATTCGTTTTGGCGTTCCCAAATGCCTCCAGCACACAGTTGGACTTCAGCAGCACGTTCTTCACACTGATTTATGACAGCGCCGGTGACCGTGATGGAAAGATGTGGGCCACGTCCACAGGGGGAGCGAGAGATAGAGCATATAGTGAAATGATGGATGGTAATGTCAAACCCTCCAACAAACTCTCATCAAACAGTCCCAATGATTGATGTGAATTGAACTCGAGAATTAAAAAAAACAGCATTTAATAACTTTTGAGGCTGTTGTGCAGGTTCAGTGTGCTGCTCAAGGACACTTTGAGGTGCGGCTGGGAGGGGCTCGAACCGGGGAACCTTCAGATTCCCAGGTGGCTGCTCCTGAGCCACTGGCACCCCTTGAGTCATAGACCAGCTGTACCACTGAACTCCACCCAAACATCATAGTTTCCTAATCCTCAGTATTACTTACCTCTCTACCTCTGCCCTCTGGTTGGGGTTGGTGATGGCTGCTATGTACTGCATGATGTACTTGCTGGCCTCTGTCTTTCCTGCTCCACTCTCACCTGGAACAAAACAACACAGATAGGCGTGGTACTGGTAAACGGAGGCAAATTATGGCAATGGTAAAACACACAACGATAGTCTCAATCTCCTATTCATAACGCATGGAAACGTACACATCAATGCGGTGGCTGTACTCAATTGCCTGTCACTTAAATTTGGGGAACGTTTAATAAATTTCACTAAGTTCTTTCATGCTACATTTCCCTTAATTGTATTTTTGTTTATCCAAGATAGTGTTAGCAACAACTTATTGTTTTCCTCCTGGGATAGGCTACATAAAAACTACTTAAAGTACAGAAACAGCACAGAAACAAAAAAGATCCAAAGTCTCTATACATTCATAAAGGTCAAGTGCAAATGACTTTAAAACAGTTTATCCCGTTCTATTAGGTCTTACCCTTCTATCAACACTTTTAAATTCCATCTAAGACACACCCTTTTTCCATAGCACATACATCTGCTTAAGATCTGCTTCATGTTTGTCATGCGTTGTGCGCTGCGTTTACGCATTTATTTCAGACTGTTCAATTATATTAATACGTTTCTATTTATTACATTTAACAACAATCAAGTGCTACTGTATGACAGTAGAATTACATTTCAATAAGTTAATACTTTGGGGTGAGTATAACAAACACTGTCTGAAAGAGCCATGAATATAGTGGAGAAAATTAGGAGCAATAAGATCTCACTCAAGTAGACATTTGAGCAGAGGCAAACATTCACACAGAGTGTCACATGGTGGTGTGGTGAGAACCCAAACGCAGGACAGCCAGGCAAGGTAGAGTTCAAAACCCATCATTGGGTGTTTTATTACAGGAGGCAGGTGAACACGAACACCTCAGACAAACTATAACATGTGTTTACTATGAGAACATATCAAACCAGTCATGCAGGTTGGAGGCCAAGATTAAAGCTTGATTTACTGTATGATTGTTACCAGTTGCCAATGTGACTGAGAAGGGCTTCCAGCATGCCTCTGGGAGGACACACACTTTTAGGACACACACTACTTACTGTAGGTGTGCTTGTTATTAGAGTTAGACTGTTAGACTGTGAAAGTAAACCATTAGGCTTCTGATTATAACTATATATATATGTTACAGGGAAATTGGCATTCCAGGGAAATTGAAAGGGGAGCGCTTGTTTTCACCGCCCCCAGGCAATTCTGTAGAACCAACGCTAGAGGGCAATGCAAGCCAGACATGAGCCCCACACCACACACGCACGCATGCACACGCGCACAAACGAGCACGCATGCACGTGCGCGCACACACACCCGCGAACAGCCTTATTCCATGCAGTTGAAGCACAAGGGGGCGGGGCTGGCGGGCTATGTTAGTGCAGTGAGTGGCAGTTGGGGAAAACGCAGTCCCCACAACATCATTTACGATTCTGTGCCTATCGGTACATAACTCGGACAGCGCTTAGTCGACTAGCAGACCATCAGCCGGTCATGGGGAGTCCAATGATTATCAAAGTGCGCTACTGAGGCTTCCTGGTTTCTATACAGTTGTTGTCGTTCTCGTCCTCGCATCAAAGCCCCGCCTCGCAGCCCCGCGCCTAAAAACAAGCGCTCCCCTTTCAATTTCCCTGGAATGCCAATTTCCCTGTGACATATATATTAACCACTATACTTCATTGACTGGAGTCACCCAGCGGTCTAAATTAGGCACCCTCCTTTTTCCCCTCTATACTACACCAGATTTCTTCACCGAAAATAGCCAATCTACAAGCTCACAACATGCCTCTTTGCAATGTGTTGTGAGCTTGAAGGTCCGTTATTTTATGAATCTTCACCCAAGAAGAGGGACGCTAGGGTTCATGCGGTTAACAACACCATGCATGAAGACACTGGCTTCATCATTAAAAGCACAGCGCGAAACATAGAAGCTGAAATGCCGTTGGATGCTCACATTGCAGGCAAGACGCTCCTACACATCACACAAGTATGAAATGCAAAACAAACATATTTTCACTCCCCATTAGTCATAGAGTCAAGGTTTTTCACTCCCCTTTAGTCATAGTCAAGGATTTTTGGTCCCCCCCCCCTTTTTCTTTTGAGATTTCAGTCAGACACTTTCATCAGAATTAAACATCTATTGCAATGCTATTGCATTCAGTTTGGTGGTGTCTACTCTGCTCCTGTGATACTACAGATTATCTGCGCAAGCATGACACAGAATCTGAAATCACTACCCCCCCCTTGAAGCAGTTTATTGCATGAACATAAAATGTAACCGTTCAAGGGCATAAGTTAAGATATACAGATGTAACATCATACAATCCACAGAATCAAACATTTAATGTTGTGAAGAACTGAATGCCACATGGAGGAGGCCGGGGAGGTGGAGGGAGTTTGATCATCACTGACAGGCTGCAGGGACGGTGCTGTGACCAAATTCTGAGCATGTAGTACAGTAGTATGAAGAGTGAATAGTGTTCTGCTTAAAAAGACCGCCTAGAATGAACAATTAGGATTAAGGCATGTGTGTTAGCTTGTTAGCAAATGAGAATGAAGGGAGATTGAGTGAGGCTGAAGGTGGGGAACTGTCTGACTGCTGTGGGTGTATGTACAGTCTGTATTAAAGTATTAATGAATGAAAATGAAGGGAGATTGAGTGAGGCTGAATGTGGAGAACTGTCTGACTGCTGCGGGTGTATGTATGTATTAACTTATTAATGAATGAGAATGAAGGGAGATTGTGTGAGCTGAGCGTGGAGAACTGCCTGACTGCCATGCCTGCCTGAACTATCGCAATGCTCGATTTGGGCTTTGTTGAAGCTCATCGAGCATTATGTCTTACTTTGTCGCTGTCGTGGAATTCTGGCTCAATCAGTAATTGATGAGGCAATAGGAGTCGAGACAATATTCTAGGTGGTGATGGTTATGCTTTAATGTACATGATATTATGGGGAGAAGTACAATAACACTCGGTCGGTGGTACGGTAGTTCTGCCAGGAGCACATGGCTCAGATCATAGTTATACTGTAGCTGCTTCAGGACGAGCTGAACCATAACTAGAAAAAGTGCTCCTCAGAGCACAGGTCTCCGCCAGGACAGGTTAGTGTGGGCCAGCAATGTTCGCAATTCGCCAATCAGGCTGGAATGTGAAAAATCGGACGGATCAGACGGATCCGTCTTGATCACTTGACTAAAGAGATAACATGTACCGATTTGCATGATCTTTGGACAAAGATTGTAGGAGTAATATAAAAAGAATTTGGTGCAAAAGTCTGCCTCCAGGTGGCGCTATAATAGGGTAATGTTGAAAGGGTGGCATTTGTTCATAATTCTTCTGCATCGCCGCCGAAGCACATTTGCCTTTAAAAGAGAATGAACAAGACTTACCTGAAATGACAATGCAGGTGTCTTTAGCTCGTCTCTTCATGGCCTTGTAAGCAGCATCAGCAACTGCGTAGAGGTGTGGTGGGTTTTCATACAGCTCCCGTCCACGGTAGGCATCAATGGCATCTCTTCCATAAATGTCCAGCTCTCTGTATGGGTTGACTGAGACCACCACTTCTCCAATGAAGGTGTAGATACGGCCTTTCTCAAACCTGACCATAGATAAAAGAAAATACTTTTTTTACGCATGCATGCATGTAAAATTCATTATTACATTTATGGCATTGAACAAAGATTTGAATCTTCATACTGCATCAATCAGGAAATAAATGGACCAATTGAATGTAAATTAAGGCACTGTCAGTATAGTTAAGAATACGATTAGGCAAGGGTTTGGTGAGGTTAAGGTTAGATTAAGTATAGACATGGCATGCCCGGTGGTTGATTTATTGTCAGAGGCAATACAGAGAATTTCTACACAGCCATACATACCACCAAAAACAGAAAATCTTTAACCACTACACACACCTCAGTGTCAAAGGGTCCCACTGAAGTGAACACCCATTAAAATGACAACACCCATCAAAATACCCTCGAGCTACAGTAAATGTAACACATTTTCAGAGAGAACATGCAGCTATCACTCATATGCCGACCATGACAGGAAGTGATGCAAGAGAGTATGGAAAGCAGGAAGTGTATTTTATGTGGTTCAATGTGGTTGCTTCCTCAACCTTGGCTTGTACATCTTGTTATAGTTTCATGAGATGGGACAACGCTGAAAGATGCAGGGTTTAAGAATTGGTCAAACTCAAAGTTATATTCAGTACTAATTCACTGAGTCCAAGCGCTACGAAAGCTATAGGCTAGTGCTTATGAAAAAGATTATCATCTGCCCTGGATTAATGAACAAAATAGTCAAAATTTCAAATTGATTTAGGATTTTTAAAAAAAACACACAGTTTGGCAGTGACTTGACAAATCCAGAAATATACCAGAGGCAAAGAGCCATTGGGAAATATGGAAGTACATCACAGACCTTAGCAGTTTAGTATGGTTGGTAATAAGATACATTGTATATGTTATATTTCAGGCACTGCTATGAATATAACCTGTTTAAACTTTCCCATTAGACAAGCCTGATCAGGAGGAGAAAACTAGAACAGTCAAAAAGCCGTTTGCCAAGCCATAAACCATTGTAATATCAAACCACAGCTGTAAATAATATAAAACAAGTTTTTACATTGGAAGTTTGCTGTCAATAGCTGAAAGGCTAATATAATAATAATTGTTGTTGTTGTTATTATTATAATAACTATTATTATTATTATTGCTATATTGACATCCTCTCAAACAAGTGTTACATATAACTGGGTATTTACAGTATGTGTCTTACTCTTCTCCTTGCTTCTTATTATGAGAACTTTGAATTTAATTTTGAATTTAAAATGGTGAAAAAGTCACCTGATTCAGTCATAACCCACATCAAAACACAATAATAACAAAACTGAAGAAAGGGGGGAAACTAACAGTTTTCAACAGGACTAATGAGTTCTGATTATATGCAATAATAGCTATATGCAATATTTTGTTTCTATGGTGGTCAAAGCAAACACTGGTTTGTATCGTAGCAACACAAAAAAGCGGTAAAGACAGTCAACGTGGAAATGACTCAAACATATATAACTTTGATGTTTCCCCATCTCACTCAGTGCACTCACTTCCTCAATTACTATCTTGGAGGAAGTGCTTAAATGGTCAAGAACATTTCACCATGTGATGTGATTCAAGTTATGATGTTTAATAGTTTCAGGAGAGCGGTTAGCACTTTCCAACTGCCTTCCCTTTCAGAATAAAACCATGAAAATGTATATCACAACTTATATCGATCGCACAATTTGACTTCCTTCACTGCAGAGCATTTAATCAAAATATGCATTTTGCTGAGGACAATTCAGGACCTTCCCTTGTGCTTCAGTGGCCATGTATGGAATGTTACCCTTTTCATCTTTGCCATCCAGCTGCTAATCCATCTCTCTCCCTCCCTCCCTCCCTCCCTCCCTCCCTCTGGGTATGTCAGGCCTTACCTCAACTTCAGGTTTTCCATAAACTGTTCCATTGTCACTTCATCAAGCAGGACAAAGTCTGACTTCCCAAACTCTAGGTCCTCGAGCTCCGCCATCCCTGAAGACAAATCAGTCCACTCACACCCACCAAGCCAGACAGAGAGAGGAAGGAAAGCAACTGACAAGAGAAGAAAGAGAAGTGTAGACTTCTGGGGCCCGGTAGTGAAGGCACAGTTTATGTCTGTGTCTGGCAGTGGGTGTGGCTATGTTCTTTTTGTGGATTGTAGGGTGTGCTTCGTCGAGTCACTGAGGGCTGTGGTCTACATGCTACAGCACGTCATCCTGTCAGTCAGTCTGTGTGTGTGTGTGTGTGTGTGAGTGTGTGTGTGTGTGTGTGTGTGTGTATGCGTGTGTGCTCTTGCGCACATACATACGCGTGCTCGTGCTCATCTATATATACAGCTAGAACTATCATTAAACCCATACACCACTTCTGCATCCTCCTCCCTGACTCTCTTCCTGCCACACAGCTGTGAGGGCCTCTGAGTTTCAGAGCCGTTGCTGAACTTATCGTGGTGAGAAACCTGATCACAATGTCAAACTTTTCCTGCTCACTTTCCGTCAGTGTCTTCCTTTGTGTGCATATTCTGCATCGTTCCTCCTTCATTTTTAATTTGATTTCCCAATGTTATAACTGTGAGACATTTGTGACACAGCCTTGGAAGACCTTGTAATTGTGGGCACTAAATCGCCCTTACTCCAAGAGGATCATGGCATATCCTGTCTTACAGTCAGCGTTGAGCATACATAATTTCACTTAGCATTTACCCTCAATTCAAGGTTTAAACTGACAGTATGCTGGAGCTCAATGCACTAACAGTTAAGAGTAAAATGATTCAATAGCACAAGACCACGTGGTAGTGTACTGTCTGGTTTCAATTCCGCAACACTACTATTGTTAGTTTTGCCTCTACATCTCCATACATCTGATTTCTTCTTTTAAAATGAAGAGTTAGACAAATCACCCAGAGGATATGTTTTTGGCCCTATCACCACATGCTGGGGCATGGTCCTCCAATGTTTCAACAGTGAGTGCTTATCTTTCCCAAAACAGGCCGAGCAGTCCAGCTCAAAATATGACTCATATGCTGTCCTTATTCCATGACAAGCAAAACCTAGCTTTATGTTTATTCTATATATAGTACAGTATATATTTAGTAACATTTTCTGCCCATGTAAGAACAAAGATCTCTTTTTTGCGATTGAAACCCAAACTTTGATCAGATTAATCAGAATGGAACAAGATGGTTCAAACAACAGAAATGTCATGCAAGCATTGACTAGAAAGTGGTATGAGTCAGATGACGTCACATCATGTTTCAATGGACATTGCACCAACATTTTTAAGTAACTGGGCATGTCACAACAAACCCAACTAAGCCCAGTTTACAGTAATGTTCCGTCTTCTTCTTTTCATGATGTTGTTTCATGACTGTATAGGTTGTCTACCATCATGATGATGAACTCGACCAGCTATTCCTATGATCACAGTATTTCTAATCCAATCAATGCTGTACCACATTTATGTACAGCTTAAGTATTAGCTGTACATAAATTGACCGCCCTTGTTACAGATCAATCAATCTGGGAACCCATTGGCATTTTTTTTTAAAAGAGCTCTGAATCTGTCTTGAGAAATTACCGACCAATAGACTGAATCATCATGACATCACCACAATCCACAACCAAAAATGTATGTTTAACCTTATTTCTGGAAGAACAGGGCAATTATGATATTATCGACTATTAGAAATATATTATTAATTTTGTTCTAAATATCCACAGGTTGACAAACTAGACATACCGTAGCTAATGTTCTGGACACTTTATATATATTGTGAAAACGTCCATAGACATGTAATTCATGTTCTACATGTAAATACCTGTCCGTTTACAAACATTCAAACATTCTGATCTGGTCTATATTTCTTCTCTCAGCAATAAGGCAACTTCCTGGCCAAAAAGCATTACTTCCTGTGAGGGGAATGTCGTTTTTGTCTCCATCTAGATGCTGGACTCAGATGTAGCGATATTAAATTACACTAACATAACATTAATTGTGTTATAACACCTTAAAGATACAGACTAACTGACAGAAGACAAGCAAAATAACATACACAATCCTCCTTTTAATGTTTAATCAAAACGTCCCAAATTAAAACACAATAAACAAAACATCATAAACAATAAGAATTAACTCCTGCACTGAGATGCCATTCTCTATTTCAATCTCCTTATGACCGATATTTTGCCACCACCTTTTCAAATGAAACCCTAAGAGAAATGAACAACATGCGACCACATACCGGCCGCTTTTAGAAGGCACTCATCAGAGCGCAATTTCTGGTGCACTTTTTTAAAGTTGAAAATAATTAAACAATGATCTGGACACTTTTTATCAGCTGTCCAATCACGACTGTACACAAATGCAGAGCTGTTCGTCTGAACTGATGGTCTCGCTCAGCTGTCAGCCACGAGGCACCCACACACCAGACTACCACCAGCCCTCCTCTCCTCTTCTGCCTAACAAAACAGTACATTAAACCTATTATTACCTAATATAATAGGCTCACTGCATCACTGTAGAACCAGTTTTCAGAATACCTGCTTCCTGTTCATTTTTCTATAGCTTTGTTTGATTGGCTCAGCAGCCGATTTGAACTGTAAAGTGGAAACACATGTGAAGGTGTCATGTGTGTTTCCGGTTCAAGCCCGGCAGCAGAGCTAACAGGCGGGGGAGGAGAAACAGACCTCGTGCTCATCTCTGCCAGCTGGTCTGCACAGGATCGATACATTTTAGTTGATAATATGCCATACAAAAAGTGATTTCACTTTACAAAGTGAAAGATTTCTCTTTGCTCTGATGAAGGCCAAACCGAAACGCGTCAGATTAAAAGAAAATTATTTAACTGAGAAAAAGTATTTTATGCTGAGTGCTGCTTTCTTCTTTCCACCTTGGTGCAAGTTCTTTCACTTGAGTATGTTCGCTTAGCTGAGCACCCACAGCCAAGAAGGCAAACAGAGGATGCGCACCAGCTCCAGTTTGAAATATGCCATACATTTGCTCAATCTGCATTACCTCCACATATACACCTACCTAGTTTAAAACTATATTCTAGTTCCATAGAGTTATATTGAAGTCTGTTTCAGTCAATGGTGTGACTGCCCCTGACCCCCGTTTCTTTTTTCCAGCAGAAAAGGCACTCTAGACAGTTTTTCTTTTCTTCACAAAAGGCAGTTGGTGTGAACATACCCTCATATGTTTTTGTTTAATGCCCAAATATATCTAGTATGCTATTTTGCAATTACAATATCTATTCTGTACATTTGATTTATATAATCAGCTTTATTACCCCTTTCATGTTTAGTGTTGCATTTTATGTTAAAAATCTATACAGCTTTGAATGTTGAAAATGCACTGAGCTTTTGAATAAAAGGTAACTGATTTTGAAAACATTTGTGACTCTCTACATGGTGTCAATCATGTTATTAAGATTTTAATTAACCCTGTCAAGAGTTCTACTCGGTTCTCTTCCACGATATGGAGACATTGGCGTAACAGCCTCTACTGACTTTGAAAAGCTGTAGTTGGACTGTTTTTATGTGTTTTTTTTCTTTCTTTTTATTATTTTATTGCTTTTACTGTGTGATTGTCATCCTGTTTTGCTGTATGGACCCTGAGTCTGAAATAAAGATTGAATTGAATTGAATTGGTGTGGCTCTAACACATTTATTTTTTGTTAATTAAGATTCTAATGATACTGTGGTTTAATACCTATGTTTGCCAACTTTTAATATTAAAACGTTAATGGCAGGGTAGGCTATAATTTAAATGATCTGTTATACTGTATTTCCATACATGGTAGTAGCACAATCTAAGTGAGAAGAGTATTGCCCAATATGCTCATGCACTGATCACAATAGCAAAAATGTTTTTTTTTTAAATTACAATTGTTCCCCAAAGAAAACAAAATAGGACCATAATGCTATATAATAAGGTTTACATGCACCGGAAACCCAGCAGTAGCTTTCAGTCATTTCTTGTTTATTTTCTTTATCCTTTGACTGATGTCTTTTGCAGAAGGGATTTTATTTAGAAATCCCTTAATTTTCTTGGTTGCTGAAGCATCACCTTGGTTTGCTTTGTTGTGGCTGTGATCAGCAGCCCTCTCTTCCCTGACCTTTTCACGGGATTCAGAGTGGCTTCTTGCTCTGCGGAGTCTACTGCTTTCCAGAGGAGGGTCTGGCTCAGCAACAGCTGCTCTGTCATCCTGGTATTTAGATGGGTGGTAACCCTGTGCGTCAGGTGTTGCGTTAGAGGGAGTATCACGAGCTCTCGCTCTGTCATCATTCAGTTTCACTCTGGACAGTGAGCTACTCCTCCCATTTGACCCACGGCCTAACGTCCTCCCGGCTCGTACTGGTGGTAACTGCACGGTGGTTCCCAAAAGCCTCTGCGTTACCTCATAGCTATCTCGAGATGGCCCAACGATGCGGATTGTGTCCCCCGTTTGACTGATGACCACTGATGGATAAACATCTTTGCATACCTTTATTTGCTTACTGATGTTTACCTGGGTTACGCTGTTGTGGTCTGACAGACAGATCTGCTGGGTGCGTAGTGTTTTGGTAAGATCCTCCAGAAGTTGTTGCAGTTTCCCCCTTGCAGCTTTCGCACTGCTCCCTGACAAGATGACATTGCTTAAGCCAGTACTCACATGGGACACGTCCATCTTAACGTTATGGCTGTTCAGTATGACATCAATGTCTTTTGTCTTGAAGGACTGAGCATAACGCAACACATCCTCATCAATGACAAAGGCATCACTTCTTGCCCGGGGGCTGTGCTGGTGATTTTGTTTTGAAGACTTGTCTGCTTGATGTTCCAGAGGGGAAGAGTTGGTGGGATAAGATGGAAGAGCAGACATGGGCAGGGCTGGAGAGCTAAAGGTGCCTCTGCTACCAGCAGCATACATCGAGTTACCATCAGTGTGGGTTTTGTTTATTTGCCCTGGGGAGCAATTGTGGCCATTGAGGATAAATGAAGGTGAGGATGTGGTGTTCTGGGAGTGGGTTTGTGAGTTAAGAAGCTTCTCCAAGCAAGCCTTCACGGCTGTCAGCATCATAAATGTGCCCTTGACACGCACCTGCTCTCTGGACGTGCGAGTTATCTCAAAACCGTGCACGTTGAGGAGTTGCATCACTCTTGTCTTATCAGGGAAGATGCTAATATCCAGGGTGGCCTCTACTGGAATATCTACCTGCAGAATGAATGAATGATAAAATACAAATAAATCATTCTGAATGAGCACTGAATGATGATTCAATTAATCTGCTACGTATGTGAGTATGAGTAGCCTACCTCTGGCATGTCAACAGGTTTTACTGTTAATGGAAATTGTCGATTATCAACCTCCATCACATGAGAGCCATGTTTCAATACACGGGCAGCGACTGGGTGGTGGGGGGTAGAAGTACACAATATTTATGGTTTGCATGAGCCATCATTCACCAGTGATGGAAAGTAACTAAGTACATTTAATTAAGTACTGCACTTAAGTAGCCTACAATTTTGAGGTATTTTTTACTTTACTGGAGTATTTCCAATTTCCAGTAGGCCTACTTTTACTTCTACTCCACTACATCTCAGAGGCAAATATTGTACTTTTACTCCACTACGATTATTTTACAACTTTATTTTGTTATTTTGTAGATTTTGATTATCAAGACAAAACCAACTAAGCCCTATTTTGTACTTCAGCTGTTTGAAAATAGCAGATCTACAAGCTCACAACACTTGTACTTGTAACAGAGTATTTATGCATTGTCGTATCGATACTTTTACTTAAAGGTAGGGTATAAGTGATATTTTTGGGTTAAAACAAAAAGTATTTTGTTAAAAGGTTAAAGCACTATATTCTGATAGTAATCATTGCTATAGAGTGTTTGTTCAGTAAAAGGAGTCTCCATGTCTCTCCAGCTCTTTAATAAACAGAAAATACATTTTCCGGTAGGTGTCAAAATCTCAGCCAATCAGGAGAAAGTACCCATTTTTAAGCTTCATTTTTATAGTGTTCCAGTTCCAATTTTGCCTGCTCATTTCTTAGTGTCATCACTTCCAATTTCACTTGTTTAATCTATATCCTGATTGAGTTCTCTATCCTGATTGGATAAAATTGGAAATGAAACTGAAATTAAAATGCATTTTCTGTTTTATAAAGAGCTGGAGAGACAAGGAGACTCCTTTTACTGAACAAACACTCTATAGCAATGAGTACTATCAGAATATAGAGCTATTTAACACTTATTTTAACCAAAGAAAATCACTTACCCTACCTTTAAGTAAACAATTTGAGTACTTTTTCCACCACTGTCATTCAGCATGTTAAGTCTTAATCAAGCGTCCATTTACCTTCTGGCTCCTCAAATATGATCAAGGCCTGCCCCGTACGATATGAGGGGTACAGCACCCTCTGCACCTCCCCACCTCCATGACGTCCTCGCAGGAAATGTATGGTGAGCTTGTCAATGATTCTGTCAGCCGACAGAATATCTGGGACCCCAAGAACCTCCACAGCTATACCTCGCTGCCTCGCCATTGTCACTGTAGTCATTATGGTCTGGCAGGTGCGGTGATGACGTTAATGTCTCTTATTGCCACAGGTGCCTATAGCTTCAAAATCCATAGTCCAATTATCTCTAAAGTGAAAGTAGACTTGTTTCGAAACTAGAGTCAACGCTTTAAAACCGTTTAGGGGTTATAACCGTTCAATGTGGATGATTAAATCGATGAAAAACTTCGTACTGTAGCCTACAGTAAATTCCACAGTAAGCTAGTTTCGAAAACTGCTTGCATTCATATATACTATCACAATTATCCCCAGGCAGGAACAATACTGCAACCACGCGGGTATTAGTTTACACAGAAGTTAAAATAAGTTAAATTATGGCCTACTACTCGTTTCGTAGCCTACTTCACCTTAAGATCAAGTTCACTCACTTCACCCAAGAGCCGCAGTCAGTGCAAAACACTCAGTCAAAAGGAAAGCGAAAGTATAGGCTCAATGTGCGTTCAGTGACAAACGGGGATTCCACCCTAGGCCTGCAGCCTACTCATATTGCCACATGCAAAAGGTATGAGTATCAGAGTATGACCACCTACACAGACGTTTCGGATTCATATTCTTATTTAAGCAGTACTCTTAACAGTCTTATGATCATAACGGAGTTTAATCGATTTACAGCTGTGGCTCTCTAGCTTTGAAAAACATTACATTTAAAATACAATACTGCCATCTAGTGCTTAACAATGTGCAAAACAAGTAGTGAAGTGTATTAAAATCCCCAGTCCTTGTCTGGAAAATCTCAAATTGTAATTCCAGATTAGTCATTTACTCTGATAACATAGTTGAGTATGCAATGGTAATTTCGGAGGAAAATCAAGTTTACTCCAGTCTACAGTTTTGATTGATTGATTGATGTACTTTTATTTAGTAAGACATGAGAATCACAGTACATGGAAGTACAAATTCACAATACAAGGTCTACTAAACTGGAAGACTCAATAAGCACGCAGCTTGTTTAAGATGAGAACCCCATGCACACAAATCATGATGACATATAGGAGACAGACAGATATACACACTACTATACAGAATGTCATACAATCAGCTTTCAGGTTACTGGTATGAAGAGAAAAAATATATATACAAAAGAAGAAAATTAAAGAGGGGGGGGTAGGTTAAGACTTAGACAGGGGCCATTTTCGAATTGCAAAGATACACCTTCAGGAGAAGGTGTATCTTTAGGGCAGTTTTGAGTGAGTAGGGTTTTACACTCCTTTTGGTAGGCCATTCCACATAGGGGGGGGAAAAGCTTTGGAAATGCTGACTTAAAGCCAACAGTGCCTTTTTATTTTGCATATATTACTTCTTTCAGATACTTTAACAGCAGCATTTTACATAGGACTGAGCAGCACCGGCTTGAACCAACAATGTTTTTGAAACATCTGCTGCAGGTTACTCTAGTCTAAACTTAACTCAGACCATATACTGTACCTGCTGTAACTGTATAATTTATTTAGGGTCTGGTAGCAGTTTACAACCTATATCCACTTTACAGTAATTGTATGAATTGCTGGAGTGGGGCACAGGTATCCTCATTGTACTTTGGATTATCACAGAGTGTATCATACCTTACAAACATGACATTTAAGGACAACAAATACAGAAATAATCAAACCTTGATTTAGTAACAAATCCATACCTTCAAATTATCAGCTTAATTACAGAAAGTACAGGTCCAACCTGGATGTCTCAGTATGAATACAAAGGGGCCCTTTAATTGTCCAAAGGAATACAAGGCACAAGCAGTAGCTCTTAACAATGCCACCTCAAGCGATCACACAGTGGTGGAATGAACTTCCCACTGATGTCAGGACAGCAGAGTCACTGCCCATCTTTTGCCGCAGGCTGAAAACCCACCTCTTTAGGAAACACTACCCTTCCTCTTTGCCTGGCCTACTTGTTAACTAGTTGTACGAACTCTTGTTTTATTTTTGTATTGTTTTATTGGATCTTGTTTAGTCGATACACTTATTTGTTTTAGCTCGTGCTCATTTGATTTTGCTATTTTGTCTCATCTGTTTAAGAAAGTAGGTAGCTGATATATTGCACTTTTACCTTAGCGCTAGGTATACTCTTGGTTGCTTGTTTTTGCAGGAAATGCACTTAAGACTTCTGGTGATTAGTAGTTTCGTTCCCTACCTATGTTGAATGCACTTATTGTAAGTCGCTTTGGATAAAGCGTCTGCTAAATGATTTGAGACCAATAATAAATGCTGTTAAGTAGTATTGTTGTAACACTTAATGTAAAGGGGTGCTACATCTGGATATAGTGACACTATAATGAAGACAAAATTACAAAAATCACAACTGGGATACACTTTTATTAACAACTACTCAAGCATTGAGTTGATTTGTGATGTTATTATTAACAGCACTTTAAATGTACAAAACTGTAGCCCAAATATTTGGCTATTCCAAATCAAGAGTGCCATTCTCTGCACAGTGCGGCACAACACCTTTGATGCTCCGAGCCCAATCGATACCTACAAAGAGAAAGAAAAAAGCAAGATTTGATGAAATGATTAGCGTTTTTTCAGGAAATTGAGGTGTTTGACACTATGTCAGAAACGTTGCCATCATTTGTCTGAGGTTTATATATAACCCTGCCATGAATCAGTCACAGCAGGGCCTCAAACTGCCCCAACTCTCTCTAGCAAGCACTTAGGAAAGGACTGAGCCAGTATGGGCAAAGCCTTGCTGGAAGGCTTGCAACAGTACAGTTATTACTACCAATACAATCCATATAAACTTTATACAATTTGTCCTCATCTAAGAGGACTAAAACAGGCGACCTCTCAGTTCCTAAAAGATACGGCGCAAGCAGGAATCGGGCTTCTATAACCACTTCCGCTGAGGTGCTGAAGGATGTTTCTGAAATGGCGTAAGCATCGTTTACTTGAGATCACAACACACTGACCATTTAGTCATCATCTGGTCCTGTAAAGGTCATATTGGCTGTCAGTGGTCTGACCTCTCCAATAGGTTGACTTTTTTGAAAAAATATATATTTTAAGACTTCAATAGCCTGCGGACATCCTGTGATTTCCCAAGCTATTAAAAGAGTTGTAGCATATTTAAATTTTTCCTCAAATATGCGTTAGTCAGCTTCAGTCAAAATGTAGAGTAAACCTACCTCATAGTTTGAAGAACTTTGATATAGCATCATATTTCAGGGTTTCATAACGGTCTGTGAGACGCCTCGCAGTAGCTGAAGTCCACCTGGGAAAAAAAAAGAGCTTTACATAAATTCTACTGGAAGACACAAGATACATTAGCAATGTAAACCATCCCATGGAACATTAAAACAAAAATGTCTGGGGTTTACCTATAACCCTGCCACGAATTAGTCACAGCAGGGCCTCAAACTGCCCCAACTCTCTCTCTAGCAAGCACTTAGGAAAGGACAGAGCCATTATGGGCAAAGCCTTGCTGGAAGGCTTGCATAATATCCAACCACTAGTCTGAGTGAAGTCTCTCTAGAAGAGTTCAAGGAACCGTAAATAGTGCAATTCCATTAACAATTAGTACTGCATGTAGAAAAAAAAAAGGTCTCTTCACGCTTTTGGGGCATCAACATAAACAAAGCAGTTTCTGCCAATAAAAAGGTGTCCTGGTACGTACATTTTCCCACCCATTTCACCTATTGGTGTCATCTCTCATATCATTGGTTATGTACCTAGCATTTTTTGTTGCACTAGAAAACTTCCATCAAGGTTAATATACCATGAATATAGCCATTTAATTTCCCCCAAAATACATACCAGGCTGTGTTTTTTTTTGTGTGAAATCCACTTGGTTTGCATTCGATTATGTAGTACAAATGGGATTTTGGCCATGCAATGACAGTGAATAAAATCATTACACGGTACCAACAGAGAAGGCAGCTATAAACCCAGGCTTCAACATCACTTTAAAGGCTCATCACTGAACATACAGTGGGTAATATCAAAGCTTTAATCGCTCTGATAATGACTTGGGCATCCAAAACATTAGTCCTCTGTCATGTCATAGCACCTAAATAAAAAGGCATTCAACATGTCCGTGATCAGTTTCTGTTATACTGGTGTTTAATGCCTACATACCAGTAAGTGTTCAGAAGAGGTCAGGTCTGGAGGTGTGAGTGGGGCAGCCACTGTCATTATCACCACCTGGATTCTGGAAAGGGAATTCACCATTATTCTTCTGAGACATTGTATGAGGGAATTCTGACATAGGTTGTACTTCATAAACAACAAAAACTGTCTGAGGTTTACCTATAACCCTGCCATGACTGAGACACAGCAAGGCCTCAAACAGCCTCAGTTCTCTCTAGCAAGCACTACAGGAGAGGATCAGAGCCACGACTGGCTCAGCCTTGCTGGACGGCTTGCACAGCAACTAGTGATGCATCGAATCGTTAGTCCTCTGTCATGATAGAACACCTAAAGGCCTATTCATACTCGACGTAAGACCCTTAAGTAAGCATAAGGAACGGAGGGGGAGACCAAAAAGGGGAGGGGGATGGGGGGTTTGTCCGTCGATTATGTCATCCGTCAGGTTGAGCTCTGAGCTCAACCTGACGTACCTGACGTACGTTCACTGCTTCCCTCTGGAGGATGAATAGCCTCTTGGCCCTAATCACGCATAAGAAACGTGTCAAACTATGAATGCACTGAATGCACTGACGTAAAGAACGTACCAGTTCCTCACCCCCGACGTACGTCAATCCCTATCTCCGTCTAGTATGTACTTAAGTGTTTTAAGGAAAGTGTTTTTTTGTTGTCGTTCTTTTTTTTTTTATCCCACAATTTTGTTACCCCTATTTTTTACACCCAGTGCCAATTGTCTAAAAAAAAAACTACTTTATCGTTTACCTGGTGTTTAAATGCCCACATAAGCATTCAGAAGAGGTCAGTCTGGACTCACTCCCGGTGGGTAGGGACCTTCATGGCCTGCTTGCTAGTGGCAGCCAGTCATCATCACCTGGGTTCTGGAAAAGGACATTTCATCATTATTCTGAGACACTGTACAAGGCAATTCTGACAGCATCAACACAAATATATAAGGATTATCAGCAAAGTCCAAGAATACATAAATCCATTGTGTAAATTTGTGTCCTGCATGGTTTAGCTCCCCAGTAACGGTCCAGGACTGGGAAGATGTAGGAATATACAGGATGCCCGTCCTCACCGGCTCGAGAGTCGGGGACAGAGCTTGTTGTCCAACGTCGTGGAACGGGACTGTACGTCACAGCATTAATGCTACGCTCCCATAGGCCACAAGGACAGAGCCATGTGAGAGAGTAACCTCACAGGATGTCCACGTTGAATACACTTGAAAAGCACAAGTGAACTTTCTGATCACATTTAACAAACATTCAGCTACAAGCTTAACTCTGGCCACGTTAACGTGTGTTATGAAGACTTACCTGTGCGATGAAGACATGCCTCCCACTGAACTTCTTCAGGAACAAAGATGGCTTTCCTGGCACCACCAACTTCAATTTCCTTAAGAAAAAAGAAAGAACAAATTGGACAAACCGTCGGGAGGAAATCATGGTCATTCCTTTAATATTTTTTGTGGGGGCGGGGGGGGTTTGGGCCTTTATTGATAGTACACAGTAGAGATACAGGAAACTGGGACAGCGAGACAGAGACCGAACCCACGACTTGCTGTCAGGCTGCATTCGAGCCTATATTATGTGGTATGCACCAGGCTGTGTTTTTTTTGTGTGTGAAATCCACTTGGTTTGCATTCGATTATGTAGTACAAATGGGATTTTGGCCATGCACTGACAGTGAATAAAATCATTACACGGTACCAACAGAGAAGGCAGCTATAAACCCAGGCTTCAACATCACTTTAAAGGCTCATCACTGAACATACAGTGGGTAATATCAAAGCTTTAATCGCTCTGATAATGACTTGGGCATCGAAAACATTCACCATTATTCTTCTGAGACATTGTATGAGGGAATTCTGACATAGGTTGTACTTCATAAACAACAAAAACTGTCTGAGGTTTACCTATAACCCTGCCATGACTGAGACACAGCAAGGCCTCAAACAGCCTCAGTTCTCTCTAGCAAGCACTACAGGAGAGGATCAGAGCCACGACTGGCTCAGCCTTGCTGGACGGCTTGCACAGCAACTAGTGATGCATCGAATCGTTAGTCCTCTGTCATGATAGAACACTTAAGTGTTTTTAAGGAAAGAGTTTTTTTGTTGTAGTTTTTTTTTTTTTTATCCCACGATTTTGTTACCCCTATTTTTTTACACCCAGTGCCAATTGTCTAAAAAAAAACTACTTTATCGTTTACCTGGTGTTTAAATGCCCACATAAGCATTCAGAAGAGGTCAGTCTGGACTCACTCCCGGTGGGTAGGGACCTTCATGGCCTGCTTGCTAGTGGCAGCCAGTCATCATCATCACCTGGGTTCTGGAAAAGGACATTTCATCATTATTCTGAGACACTGTACAAGGCAATTCTGACAGCATCAACACAAATATACAAGGATTATCAGCAAAGTCCAAGAATACATAAATCCATTGTGTAAATTTGTGTCCTGCATGGTTTAGCTCCCCAGTAACGGTCCAGGACTGGGAAGATGTAGGAATATACAGGATGCCCGTCCTCACCGGCTCGAGAGTCGGGGACAGAGCTTGTTGTCCAACGTCGTGGAACGGGACTGTACGTCACAGCATTAATGCTACGCTCCCATAGGCCACAAGGACAGAGCCATGTGAGAGAGTAACCTCACAGGATGTCCACGTTGAATACACTTGAAAAGCACAAGTGAACTTTCTGATCACATTTAACAAACATTCAGCTACAAGCTTAACTCTGGCCACGTTAACGTGTTTTATGAAGACTTACCTGTGCGATGAAGACATGCTTCCCACTGAACTTCTTCAGGAACAAAGATGGCTTTCCTGGCACCACCAACTTCAATTTCCTTAAGAAAAAAGAAAGAACAAATTGGACAAACCGTCGGGAGGAAATCATGGTCATTCCTTTAATATGTTTTGGGGGGGCGGGGGGGGTTTGGGCCTTTATTGATAGTACACAGTAGAGATACAGGAAACTGGGACAGCGAGACAGAGACCGAACCCGCGACTTGCTGTCAGGCTGCATTCGAGCCTATATTATGTGGTATGCACCTTGACCCCTAGCCAGTCCAATGTCGACAGACATCACAAAACTACAGCAAAATATAAGACACAATTAAAGGACGACTTCACCGATTTTCAACCTATCTTCGCATAATTGGTCCTCACTAATACTCATGGTAAAAAGGAAATCTACTCGGTCTGTGTCTCAGAGGAGGGCTGTGGACAGTTCAGAGTCCCGTCTACCAGTGACATCATCAATGGGGAATCCAAGCTAATAGAAACTGCATTCTTTCTATTCCTGGAAAGTTGCGATGCAATAAAAGAAGCCATTGTTCTAGTGTTAAAAATCTAAATAAAAAATGTGAAATCTTGTTGGAAAAAAAAATCATGCCTAACGATGATGTCACTGACATCACAAAACTTTTCTGGACTGTCCACAGCCCGCCTATGAGACACAGACTAAGTAGAAAAAAATGGTACCATTTTATCATGAGTATTAGTGAGGAGTGGACCAATTATATGAAGATAGGTTGAAAATCGGTGAAGTCGTCCTTTAAGCACATTTGCAAAATCTAGGCAGTCCACCCAGTATTCTTAGTTAGCATAAAATCCTTAGAAATCTCAATAAGTTTGTGTCCTTCATGGTTTAGCTCCCCAGTAACGGCCCAAAGGACTCTGGGAAGATGTAGGAATATACAGGACGCCCGTCCTCACCAGCCCAAGAGCCGGGGACAGAGGTTGTTGTACAACGTCGTGGAACGGGACTGTACGTCACAGCATTAATGCTACGCTCCCATAGGCCACAAGGACAGAGCCATGCGAGAGAGTAACCTCACAGGATGTCCACGTTGAATATACTTATTTAACAAAAACACCACAAGTCAACTTTCAGATCACATTCATCAAATTAAGATACTAGAATCTAAAGCAAGAGTTCAGGGGACATGACGATAGAGCCATATGAAATCCATTTTATTTTTTTCCCAATTCAGTTTTATTTTTTCCCAAATTCTGTTTTTTCCATTTTAATATTTCTGAATTCTGTATTTTGCTTTTTTTACACCACTAACAACATTAATCAGAGTTTATTTTTAATTCACGTGTGTTAATTGTGTTACCCATACAATCAGGTCTGCTCACGTCACATTTCAACTGCGCGGACGCTAATGGCCCTTGTTGTGTTATACGCAAAAATGTTCCCAAAAGAATTCGGTCTGAGCATGCGCAAAATGGCGTCGCCCATGTATTATTATTTCTATCGTCTCTAAGACTATTTCTACGTGGATTTTATTGTTTATAAAGTAGGATGTGGCCATGCAAAGTGGTGGTGTCCCGTGGATTTGTAAAAATTTGCGGTAAAAATTTTTTTTACCGCGAATATTTTTTTTTCTCCAAATTCTGCAATATTCCGCGTTTTATTCCAATTCCATTTTTATTGGTCATTTCCGCGATTCCGTCCGCGATTCCGTTAACATGGATTTCATATGGCTCTACATGACGAAAGTACATCCATGCTGCAGTGCCGTTTCATAGCTTGATATATACCGTAATTATCCCAATAAGGCAGTTCCTGGATTGTGGTAGAGATTCCATTCACTCATATGTGTCAAAAAAGCCTCAAATTCACAATAGAGCACAAAGAAAGCAGATGCTGCCAATAAAATGTGTACTGGTTTGTTATTTCTTACTTATTCGTTTACCTACTGGCATCGTCAGTTTCTGTTATTCTGGTGTTTAAACTACTTACCAGTAAGTGTTCAGAAGAGGTCAGTCTGGAGGCCTGAGTAGGGCAGCCACTAGCATCGCCACCACCTGGGTTCTGGAAAGGGAATTCATCATTATTCTTCCGAGACATTATATAAGGCAATTCTGACGGGTTTAGCTCCATAAACAACAAATTGTCTGAGGTTTACCTATAACCCTGCCATGACTGAGACACAGCAAGGCCTCAAACAGCCTCAGTTCTATCTAGCAAGCACTACAGGAGAGGAACAGAGCCACGACTGGCTCAGCCTTGCTGGACGGCTTGCATGGAAACTTGACATACTACTCGTCTGCACTGCAGCATGCAAATATGTAGCTAAATATATCAAAGCAGACAATAAGGTCGACTAGAGAGACTTAGAGATAGACAAAAATACTTAATGTCACTGATTAATTATTAAAAAAATTACCTTTCCATTTTGATTCTGTGATCACACGGTTGGTCAAGTGAACCTTTCACTTTCTAACGTTCGATGCCTGCCTACCTACAACATTTTATTTACCAAACTAAACGGAACAATATTACAAATATGTCAACGATCAGTAGTTGCTTGACTAATTCTCAAAACCCAATCTCAGATTATAACCAATTTAACGCAGATGGCATTAGATACGAGGACGTTACCAGTCACCACTTCTAATTCTCGAAACAGACTGTTTAGTTTACAAACGTGTCTATATATCCTGGTTATACCGGATATTACGTCAAATGTTTCCCTTGCGTGGTGAAACATTTCTACTGTGCTCCTGTGTACAGTAGGGGGCAGTAAAGTACAGCTCATCAAGTTCTTCACACCCTTGGGCATCTGAAATTATGAAGTCTGGATTTTATTTCAAACTTGGAAAACATTATATTTATTGTACAGTAACAACACAGTTGACTGCATCGTCTAATAAGTTTGTGTAAGTAAAGAATGCAAGTAACTTCAATAATATGCTATCGAGTTTTTTCTTATGTCAGCAATAATTTTGTCACAGTAGGTGTATTTTTTCAAAATGTCTCAAAACATCTTATTATGAAATAAAACTTTCCCCGCAATCAAATAAGTAAATCAAGCAAGAAGAAAATAATGATCTTTTTCTCAAAAAACCTATTTTGTTTTGTTATGTCATTTCAAATCAGTAATTTAAAATGTCAGCTAACACCCTATTCAATTATTTTGTAGAAGGGAGGTTACAAAGCAGTAACTGCTGGTGGGTGGGGCAGTTTAGTAGAGGTGGGGGTCATTGTGCCATGCAGGGGGAGTACACTCGTGGCTGATGACTCAGAATAAATCTCGGCACAACAATACAACCCATAGAAAAGCACCGCTCTCCTTGGCATCTATGATGGCCGGCACCATCACCAGACAGCCTGTATGAATTTTAGCTTTGTTTGCCCGCTGTGTGATGCTGGCTGTCTCACCAGCTGCCATGGTTTGTATACAGATTGATAATAACCCAGCCTGAAAGTCTGCATCTGTGTTTGCAAGAAAACAGTGGTTGCTATCTGTGTTTGCAGGAAAACAGTGGTTGCTTTAGCTATGTGCCACTGCAGATTTTGGCGACTTAAGGAACTTCATTTGTTTAGTAAACACAAAAAAAGGGCCTGGGCGAGGGACAGACTTAAATGAGGCACACTGTGTATCTCAGACTGATCTGTTGGGATATGTCTGTCTTTGTTTGCAGCATCAGATGTATTGTACCCATCTCTGCCAGACAGTGCCCTGTGAACATACTGTATCATTAGATTTGTTAAAATAATTCAATTTAAAACCATTCCCTGGGATTAACCTTGAAGTCTACTTGGCTTAACGCATGTCCATATACTGTAGGGTTATACCAACTACACAAACAGTACAAAACCAAGTCATGTTTTTATGCTTTCATAATCTAAACTATAAATAACACATTTTAGAATCTTGGGTGTAACTGACATCTAATGTGTGTAATAAATCTAATGATGGTATGACATAGTATGTTTTAAAATAAGTACTTCAAGCATAGAGTATCCCTAAAAAAAAAAATTTGCAATTTGTTCCTTCACTGCTTTTGCAATGTTTAGTAGGCTACGATTTTTGATTTTGCATAAAATAATGTCAGTGGTTAACACAAACAAGCCTAAGAATGTTTAATATTTTGTTCATAGTTTACCCGTTAATATCTCAACTGTGAGTTTTTAAGCCCTCATGTTCTTTTTAAAAGTTATATTAATTTTGTGTGGTTCACAAATTGTTGAAAGTGCATTGATTTGTGAAGATTGTCTTGTTGAACAACACATATAAGCCTTTGTTTGCTACAGAGCTTTTATTTATTTATCCAAAACCCTATGCATAATTTCCATTGGAAATCTGTGATGGGAACCCATGGCAGAGGTAACGTCTGGGCTGGCCTACAAAAATACCTAATTCCCGTAGCACTCTATTAGTAGTGGCTATGCCAAAGGGCAATTGGGGCTCACTGATCTAATTGGAATGATGTCAGAGAAGAGGTTTGGCTAGTTAATCAAACCTGTACACATGTTGGAGGATTGGCCTGATGACAGAAACCAATCTAGAAGAGATTAAGAGATGTAATCTGCCCCAAAGAAGTGTTGGTCACTGGTCAGGGTTAGGGTTATGACAGTGAATGCTGCTGAATGAATGTGATTATGCACTTGATTGTCAATTCTCAGAATCATCAGCTGAGAATTTCATGTGGAATTCCACCATAAGAGCATCTTTCTTTTTCTTGGAAGTACTTTGTATCCGTACCATGCTACTCATTCCAGCCTCCTGTTTATTTTGCTGAAGGCCATACTACACAGAGGGGGTTGTGGGGCTAATCGCTGTCTAAAATAAAAGCTTTAGCCTATTGTGAATGTAATTTAAACAGGCAGTAGACTTGAGAGAGACACCGCATGAATTATGTCTTTGTGTACTGTAGCCTATGTGTGTGGGGCACCGTCCTGTCAGCTGACCATCATAGGGGAGCTGGAGAATGCAACTCATCGCTGTCGGCCGACAGAAAACTTTCATCTCTATATTTCACCCCCCGAGAAATGTATGCCCTATTTTATACTTACAGTGTCACGTAAAAGTAGCTATAATATCATGATGCATTGTGAAGTTATAGATCGGCTGAGATGCGTGGTAGATCGGCTATTTTCTTTGGTATTTTTTAAAACATGGCTGTACATTTTCACCTATGACATCCCCAAATATGGATGCCAGGCTGAAAGTGGTATAAGTCTCTGTGTGGATTTTAGAAATATTTAACATACAGTGTGAAAAGTAACCCTATTCTTTATCAATGTGCATAATGTTAGTGTGTTTTTATGAGCAGTCATGCTCATGTCAGTGCAGGCCCTTATTTCAGCTTGCCCTACATTTCTTAGCATAACTGCACAGGGAGAGGAGACATAGCCTCCATAGAATGCCATGCAAATAATTATGCAATAGTGGATACGTGCGTTTTTACAAATGTAGGTCTTGCATAGATGATTTGAGTCAATCTCTGAGCACAGTGCTGCCCTCAAATTGAGAAAACCTCTAATCCCCTCTCCATTTTAAGAGCAGTTATATCCTCCCCTCACCCTGCATAGCCATGCAGTTCATCAGGCATCATCCTCTCAATGGCATGAGAGAGAGAGTGACACCAGCCACAGCTTATTCAGTAGAGCACATCCGTCATAATAGCCCCATAATAGCCTTATCACTTCACAGATTTAAAGCGAGCCACTCAGTTGTACCTGCAACCATGACTGTATGGTTCACCTCCGTCATCAGCAACATTACTCAGCATAACGCTGCCCTTGTTCGGCTTCAGGATTGACCCAGAATGTTCATGCCACAATTTTGCGTACCGTCCCTTAACTGATTTGCATGGCAAGAACTGAATCTCGTATTATGAAATGTCCTTTGTCAGTGTTCATAATGCAGTTAGAACAAAATGGTCCTGATTTTAGTTTGATAAAATTGCAACATGTTTCTGCATTACAACATTCTTTGTAACCTACTGTACATGTGATTCAACGAAATGACTCAGGATAAGATTATATTTACAACCAGCAAGCTGTATTACCACATCTAAGCGTATTGCTCCAAGTCTCTTACGCCATAAAAAGACGCTTTTGTCCGAAATGTTAACAAGCAATAAAAGTGGAGTTAACATTTCCTGTTGTCACATGTGCCGATGTAGACTACTGTACAGTAGAACTACTCGTGCTCTGCGCTTGTTTACTGAACAGCTGTGTCAGGATGGATGTGATTTCAGTATTTGTATAGCGTCCCATAAACAGCCCATAAAACACTGAACAAACTGCAGGCCATTAAAAATGACAAAGAACACAATGATGGATCAACTTTCCCGAATAGCTTATATTTCCTTATTATGAGCGAAGCACAGATTTGTGGATAAAGGAGAGTCTCGAGGCTGTACAGTAACCAAGATTTATGTGGTTGTTTTCTGGCACGTGATGATGGCAGAGTGGATCATCGCAGTACATCTTGAGATTAGGGCGTGAGGTTTTATCCGTATGCCATTCACACTTAATCTGATGCCTCCAGTGTCCTCATGCACAGGAACCACAAAGATGCAATCAAAGGCATCTGTGCTAAATTACACACACACACACACACACACACACACACACACACACACACACACACACACACACACACACACACACACACACACACACACACACACACACACACACACACACACACACACACACACACACACACACACACACACACACACACACACACACACACACACACACACACACACACACACACACACACACACCATGTTCTGGGAATTTTGTTTCTAACAAGCCAGGGTCTCATCAATAGGACACACCACCAAGTACATCTTGTCCATTGCGGCCCTTATAATGTAAAAAGTACTGTATGGTCAAGTAAAGGCTAATAGTATACTTTGTCCTCTGATAGTGACGTGGCATGTTTTATAATCTGTTGTTTTTGGTGAGTATAAATTTGTCATTAATCAGAGAGGATAAATAATACAGTATGTATGTATATTAGAGAGAACAGACATGGTGAAAGAGAAGAGCGTTTACCTTTTGGATCTTGTCAAGAATCGACACGTTCCAGCCGCACATTGGAACACAGACTGCAGTACAGGAGGCTTAACCAGCTCTCATGTCTGATTTGACTGTTGTGGTCTTTAACACTCCACCAGACATGCGCTAATTGTGACATAGATGTGATGAGGCAAGCTGAGGCGGGGGGGGGGGGGGTGCAAGGTGGCCAAGTACAGAACGTACTGCTCTCATGCTCTGGAAGATGATTGCAGTACCTGTGGGTGATGTTCAAACTGAAGGCAGGGCAGGAAGGTCTTCTACCTCCTACGAGGAAACAAGCCATTCAGACACAGTCCCATATGAGTGAACATGAAACTTTTTTTTTTTTTTTTTAATCTACAGTAGGCCTACATAGGGGGGCAAACACAAAATAAATTAAGCATGGCTAATGGGAACAGGGATTTCTTTCCTGTGGTGGGTTTTAATCCTTTTAGATGCAATTTAAGGACATGGCGTGGAATGATGGAGGGAGGCTTATGGATTAGGGTTTTCATTACCACCTATATTTCCATTAAATATAACTGAATCCTACAGGTTTCTTTTGTTTTGTTTGTTTTTTCAGTCTTTACTGTATGGACATCTTTCTCCTTTTTTTTATCTCAATCTTTTAATAATCTTTCATTAATCGTAATCAAGGAAAAAGTTTGAAGTAATCTTGATATTGATTTGAAGTCATAGCCCTACCAGGTTATATTGTTCTTGACCTGCTGTGCCATCAAAGAGTGAAGGAGATTCAGGTTAAGTGGGCATCTGATTGCTTAGCGCTCTGTCCTCAACCAGTAAGTCACAGGTAAGGCCAGGTGAGTGGGCCGTAACCATGGGAACTTTGAATTTCCATTCTGTGACCACCAGAGCTCCTTCCCAACACACACACACACACACACACACACACACACACACACACACACACACACACACACACACACACACACACACACACACACACACACACACACACACACACACACACACACACACACACACACACACACACACACACACACACACACACACACACACACACACACACACAGTAAGAGACAATTTGATTATAGTAGGCCTTTAGACACAGCTGGGCATCAGTTTGTGAGAATCTGTGATTTTATTATGATAATCACAATGATGTTTATGTCTCATTATGATTCAAAGCCTTCAAATGAAATTTAGTCAAGAACATTGGGTGGGAGGCTAGACATAGACAAGACAGTACTGTACAGATCTGGTTGTGCTCCAATTGGGAACATTAGGTTCTTTTGCATGCTGGCCACATATAATCACAGGAGTTTAGCCAGCTCAGTAGAACCTGTTCTTAAATAACAAGGATGTATGATTCATGTCATTGCTTTTAACTTTAAAGGTACTATTGCTGTATAGCCATGAAGATATGGTTGAGTCTATCAAAAGTTCCTTCTTTTTTATAATTTTTTTAAGCTTGGAATTTTCCAACCTGAACTAAACAGCGAATCAGTGAATCAATACTACATTCCTCTTTAGTTAATCTGACACTGTGATCCTTGGGCAAGTTTCCACATTAGTGATCCCACTCTCATTGAGAAAAAAGGGTTTCTGTTGTGCAGGGTCAGTTGGATCTGTATTCTATCATCTCTATCCTAAATCATGTGGTAAGGTACAGTACTATAATACTGTAAAAAAACATTATTCCCCAACCTCCTCCACTCATGGCTGGCATATCAGCTTTCACTCCTGGTGAAAGCTTAAGGTAGCAACACATTGTTGTCATTTGAAAACGCCATAATTTGAGGTTTAATTATTTCTGTATATAAAAGGTTTTTGGGTGCATTTTATGACCCTGGAGCCTTTTTTTCCCCCCGATTTAGAAAAGAATGCAGATTCAAAAACAAGTGTTGTTTCAGAGTGAACTTTGATGCAGTGTGGGCTTGTCAGGGGGGAGGCCAAACAAAAGCACATAACACCAGACATCTGGAGACATGTCAGTTGGTGAGCTGCTATTATTAGCCAGACACAGTTGAGCCTGAGCCTAGGAAGTATATCAGCAGGAGGTAAAGTACAAGTCGATCACACACGACACTGCTGGGAACTGCGCGGCAGACGTTTGAAGTGCCTGATGGGGCCACTCTTACCGTAACGCAAAAACATCCAGTAAAACCCACCGTGTGAATTTAACTCTGAGATTGTACAAATGTAACCGAAAAAGGATGTTGTGTTTGGTAACATTTGTACAATCTCAGAGTTACTAATATACATTAGTATATGAACACTAATGAATAAATGAAAACTGAGGATTTACTGTCGTCTTCCCAGGAAAGCCACGCACGCACGCACGCACGCACGCACGCACGCACGCACGCACGCACGCACGCACGCACGCACGCACGCACGCACGCACGCACGCACGCACGCACGCACGCACGCACGCACGCACGCACGCACGCACGCACGCACGCACAGGCCTTCAAGGTACAGTAGCAACCGTTACCTCAGACAGCCCTATTTTTGAGCCAAGCTCACGTTGATGAGATCTGTTTTACCGCAGTAAGCCTTTATGTTGTATAAGGAATAAGGAGAGGCTTAAAAGGCCTGTACTCAGTAGTACAGGCAGTGCTAAAAGTGGTTAGATCTATCAAACTGTGAGTTTTGTGTAACCCTGCTGTCCAACCCTGCTTCTACAGCTGTTGCTGCAGGGGGCAGGCAGGCTGGTGACAAGCTGTCTCTAAGTATAGATTTTATGGCTGTGTGTGTTTTATTTATGTATTAATTTGTTGTGCGTTCAAGGTTCAAGGGTTCTTGGGTGTTTATTGTCACATACACAGACAATACTACAGCTGGTAGCAGCATGGCAGGCAGTGAAATTCTTTGTCTGTGTGTGCGCGCGCACGTGCGAGTGCGTGTGTGCGAATTAGTTTTTCTATATTACATAGGTTTAGAGATCTTTACTCAGCCTTTAAGCATAGCTTGTTGAAATGTATATTGTAATTTGATACATGAAGTTCACCTTTCATACATGGAAACGGAGATCCGATTATGGGTGTGTGTGAACTGGCCTGGTTACATTTCTTATTATATAGGAGGATGTTGATGTTGTGTGATGATTGTGAGTGTGTGTGTGTGTGTGTGTGTGTGTGTGTGTGTGTGTGTGTGTGTGTGTGTGTGTGTGTGTGTGTGTGTGTGTGTGTGTGTGTGTGTGTGTGTGAGAGAGAGAAGATTGTGAAGTCAATGTTGCTGTAATTCCATACGTGTGCTACTGAACTATATTATCAGACTCCAGGAGATAATGTGACCTATTTAATGCACACAATGGAGATTGTTAGCTCACGTTGATGTTGCATATAGCGGCTGATAATGACGTGGCTGTTTCATCATGTCGAGCGGAAGTGTCCCATCCAGTAAACGTGTCGTGCAGCAGTCGTCAGCTCACAACGTGTCACACTGCAACGTGTGGTGAGCTTCTAGATCTTCTATTTTCGGTGCACGACACTGGTGCACAGTATAATTTGGCATAACTCCAACCCCAACCCCTAAACCTAACCTCTAAATACCTAATCCGAACCCGAAACTGATCCTATATCTTTTCCTAATTGTAAGGCTAACTCCCCAAATATTTTTTTTTGCCTGTGAGGACCAGGAAAATTGTTCTCACAATATCTTTCTCAAATTCTAACCCTAACCGTCTACTTGTAGGGAAATGTGGCCCTCACAAGTATAGTAATACAAGTACACACACACACGCACACACACACACACACACACACACACACACACACACACACACACACACACACACACACACACACACACACACACACACACACACACACACACACACACACACACACACACACACACACACACACACACACACACACACACACACACACACCTATCCTGCTGGCTCATCTTCTCGACATTCATTCATCTACCTCCCCACTCATTCACAATCTCAGATTAAGCACCCGATCACCTCTTAATACATTCCATAATCCATTCGCCTTGTAAGCCTTGTTGTCAAGCGTTTTCGTGAATGATGTCGTCCCCCCCCCCCCCCCTTCAGATTATGCTATGGGACCATGCATAGAGGTTACGCTGATGTAATATACCCAGAAGAATTCAAATCCAACAAAAGCCCACTCCCAGCTGTTGAAAGATATTCACAGCTGCAATGTTGCAGAATATACAGTAAGCCTTTACACGTACAGTATATCATCATATATTTGTGTTTACATTTCGGGATAATTAGATAATTTAACCACTTTCAACCTGGTGTCCCTATTTTGGACATGTCATTATAGGCAAAAAATATATATATATTCAAAAATAGCGAAAAGAGACGTTATTGAATAAAAATCACACCCTGTGTGAAGTGGGCGGTGTCTTGCTAGCTAATCACAATACTGAATGGAGTCAACCAATCATGTACAAAAAATAAATACATTTATTGAAACACTCTTTATGATGGAAGAAACCATAACTTTAAAAAAAACAATTTATGGTTTTTTTAAAGTTATGGTTTCTTATATAGGGCTATGCACATGTGTCATGTGACACTGGCCAATCACAGTCCTGAATAGACTGTGATTGGCCAATCACGGTGCAGGGTTAGGCGGGGTACATTTTTGCACATTTTTGTACATTTTGGCCAATCACAGCGCAGGACACACTACATAGTGATTGTACCTGCTTCATGTAACTCTATGCTTATTTGCATCTGTGACAATGTAATATGACTCAAATGTTTGTTATTGTTTTTCATTATGTATGTACTGTATTTTATATGCTGTCATCAGGGCGTCCTTGAAAAAGAGAGCTTGCTCTCAACGGGCTTCCCTGAATAAATAAAGGAAAAAGAAAAGAAAAGAAGGATTTGTTGTACAAATATCCAAACCTCACTTATAGGGGCGGTGAAACCGCCCAGAAATATAAAATAATAAAATAAAACAAATAAAAATACATTAGCATGTCCGATTTGCGATGAGGGAGATTATTAGAGGGATGGAGCAGTGATGTAATATGTCCTAACCCATGGTTCAACCAACAGATTATGCTGGTCACTGCTCACTGTCTACCACACACACACGACAGGGGCCAAGCTATCTATTCTAGGGCTAGTGGAAAGTCTCTGCGTGCCAGTGTCACCCACGAATATAGCCAATCTAGCGTTGTGGTCTTGTAGATCTGCTATTTTCGCACGCGACACTGAAGTGCAATGAAGTACAAATCAGGCATTTACGCACATACAGTACGTTGTTTACCTATTTAATAATACAGCTTCAGTTTCACTATGTCACACATTTTATTTAAAGCGGCACTTTGTAACTTTTTTTTAATGAATACATTTACATTTTGTCCAATCTGTATGGTAGAGTATGTTAACAATATAACTTATACAATTGGGGTGGTTGTATTTAGTCTCCCTGCTCTTCTATTGAGACATTTAGATCGTGTCAAAGGTCATGTCTCACCTAGACACAGGATCTGACATGAATTTTGACCTGATGGTCAAGATAAAATGTATCCCCTGAGCAAGCAGGCAGGCTCTATTAGCTCAATGGTAAAAATGTCAGGACTTGCGCAGGAAACCAGGTTCAAATCCGGGGTAGAAGAGGAAATTTGCATAGTGCAGCTTTAACAGACATGCGTACATTGCTCAATGTAGGCAGAAAAAGGCTCATTGCATAACCCTTGAATGGCATGTTAGCGTAATCCCGTTCATGTGGTTCTACAGTATATGGCTAAGAATATAAAGAATTTACTCACTAAGTAGTTCTCATTAGCAGAGTGTGTGTGTGTGTGTGTGTGTGTGTGTGTGTGTGTGTGTGTGTGTGTGTGTGTGTGTGTGTGTGTGTGTGTGTGTGTGTGTGTGTGTGTGTGTGTGTGAGTGTGAGTGAGAGAGAGAGAGAGAGAGAGAGAGAGAGGTTGTGACCTGTGTCTGTGGTCTGCACCATTGATCAGTCTCTTGTTCTCATGGCACAGCTCAGTGGTTCCTCGTCTCATGACCAACTTTGAATGCCTTGTTACAGCATTCGCCCCACACCGCAGACCGCACCACACTGCATTGCACAGACAGACAGACAGACATACATACAGACAGATTCAGAGAGAATCGATAATGATAGAGGATGCATTCATCCTGCAAAAAAGAAGAAGCAGTACACTTAATAGCACTACAAGATTCATGAATGTGTCTATGATAATCAATATCTTGTGATTTGTTTGTGGAGAATCCTAATAGGCACATTACACGATGTCACAGGCCTTGCAATAAATCAATATGTTCACACTTGGCAGATGAGTATGTCTGTATGATTGTACAGTATGGCTGGTTGTGACATTCTAGCACTGGGACATTATCAGCCATCACAAAGGGTTGGGATATGTTATCGTCTCTGTAAGCCGAGCTATGTTTGGAGTCTCCCTGGATCTAGGGCAGTTACATGAGCCTGTCAGTGCATCCTCGCCACTCACACATGACTCTATCCCTTCCAAGGTGTCAGGTTGAAGCCAGGTTGAGGAGACTACACTTACTGGCACAGGAACATCCATCCACAGGCACTGCTTTGGGCGTCTAAACTTTGTACTGTAGGTAGAAGGCGCTGGTTAGGAAGAAGACATGTTCAATGACCCTGGTGAATATTGCAGCTTCTCCAACCTTTTTATTCCTCACTGTGGCTGTATAAAACAAACTTCAAAGAGTCCAGAACACCAGTCAGGCAAAAGCAGAAGCCTGTGCTGTACTGTACCTTTTGATCTGTAATCTGTGATCTGGTTAAATGAGCCAGCTGCTGTCCATGGAACCACAAGAAAAACATCCACTTAGAGCCACTTCCTACTCTAGCTGAAGTGTTGCTTTTATCAGGGGTGCATGGGAGGAAAGTAGGAAGGATGGTGTATATGTTTAGATGGTAATTCTAAAATATATCAAAGTAAATGAATGCCACAGAGGGAGAGTGCATGTGCCGGTTCGGTTGTGATAAGCCGAGAGGATGGATTGTCATTTTATATTAATTAAAGAGATGTGCAGTAAGTTTAGTGCACAGGCTGTTCTGTTATCAGAACAACCTGTTCTGCTCATGTATACTTATATTTTGTTCTTTATGTGGATGACTATGAAAGAACACATCCACAGTCACTGGTTTGTTTTTTCATCTCTGAGTGAGTAAAGGTGCAGAATCTGCAGACAGGATGAACTTTTGTATCTCCACCAGGCTGGAACGGCCGGAAGACGGAGATTATGTTTTCGCCCATGTCTGTCTGTCTGTGTGTCTGTTTGTACAAAGAGCTCATCTTGGGTGCTGCTGGGTTGATCGGTGTGAAAATTGTCACACACACACTCCCAGTAAGGAAGAACCTCCACCCCTATAATAATTGGGGTTTTGTACTATGTATATATACAGTATATATCCATGCTGATAATTCCTCTTCCTAATGTTTTTCATAATTTCAAGTGCAATTGGCAGACTTTCGTAATACAGGACAGTTTTTTGTAGTATGAAACAATCATCCATTATTAATCTGTTTTGACAGTTTCTTTTACCATTGTTCCATTGGCATACTTTAAAACAAACCTATACATGGAATCACAGTAACATTTACTCAGCCTGTGATGAATGCACACAATGACGCACAGGCGTGCGTGCGTGCGTGCGTGCGTGCGTGCGTGCGAATTTAGCTCCCATTGAAGCCCACGGGCACACAGGGCTTCACACGTGCATGTCACGGTTTGAACCGGAAGTTGTTAAAAAGTCATTTTTCTTCTTATTTAGTGGTATTTTTGATCGGCCCAAAATGCAGTTGTTTACAACAGACTTTGGACTACACTGTGAGTGTTGTTTTGGAGTTTATAAACTGATTTTTTATATGGTTTTACTGTTCTTAATCTTGGCCTCCATTTTAGTTCAATTCATAAAGTGTTTTCTTATTTTTTTGATTATTCATTCAGCGTAAAAGAATGTTAAAAAAGAACATTATTTAATTTTGTTGGGTGAACTAATTCTTTAAGAACGTCTGTTTATACATTATGTGCCTTTTTGTGACAGGCCACATGCACTGCCATGCCTGCCGCCCTTTTGGCTAATCAGTGTGAAAAGTCAGTTCTTCCTCAGGCCAGGATCAACCTTTCCACCAGGTTTTG
Organism: Gymnoscopelus braueri; assembly: GCF_963280865.1. Classification (NCBI taxonomy): domain Eukaryota; kingdom Metazoa; phylum Chordata; class Actinopteri; order Myctophiformes; family Myctophidae; genus Gymnoscopelus; species Gymnoscopelus braueri. Next base: position 42,515,108 of record NC_137613.1, read on the forward strand.
GGCAAATCCGTTCATAAGATAGGGGCAAGCAACAGGCAAACAAATTATCCACTTGAATGCAATCTGGTTCCATGCCCTGTGTGTGCAGTTTAATGGAAAGTGAAACATTTGTAAGAAGTGAAAATAACCTCAGTACTTTCCCCTGTACACAGGCCAGGTGGGGTGAGGCAGATGATCAACTTAGATGCTGTCCATTACATCAAAACCATGACGGTGTTATTTTTAACTGGGGTGTTGTTGCTGAGAGTGTTGTTAAATTAAGCATGACATTTGAATCCCAGCATGGTATTTCTAACCTACAGTACAGAGTACAATATGGAACCTCTGCTTTGTGTTAGAACCGGTCTGCTCACAGCACACCTCTTGAACAATACCATTGCAATTATGTCAATGCCAGAAGCTGTTGACACACATTAGCTGTGTCTGCAAACCGGTGTATCATCTCATTGTCCTGTGGCCATCTTTTCTAGGTCAAGCATTATTGAAACTATTATAATAGAATGAATCGACAATGCATTATGATGAAAAGAAAATTATTCCAAGCAATTGTATCAATGTTTTTAATTCAAAACACTGTCACATGCACTGCAGTGACCCACTTCCACCTGTGTCTATAAAACAAGATAAGGAGCAAAGCTGTTCTCACCAGGGAAGGCACGAAGTGGAAAATTCCTTCTGCAGTGGTCAAACAAACAGCGTGGGGCCAAGAAGATGCCTGGACAAACTCAGCATTGTTCTGAAGAATAACTGCTTTATCTGTGGAGTCCCTGGAACATGGAGAAATGGTGGGAGTTGCAAAGCATTTCTCTGCATCAAAAAACATTGACATTCCACAGAGCAGAAGTAGGGGAAGAAATAGAACAGCTGACAAATAGGCAAGGTGTACTATTGATCATCATGTGGCTGTAATTATGACCAACATTACCTAGAGCAGTGGCTTTTAAAAGTGGAGTCCGGGGACCCTCGGGGGGCCTCGATTGTATTTTCAGAGGTCCCCGGCCAGTTTCAATCAACTATAATCCAGTGTCCTTAAAATAATGACAATACAAAGAATATCGGACTTTCCTAACAATGTTTAAATATTACCACCACTATGAATCGATTTCACATGTAGAACTAGGACACTTAGACATCACATTATATGCCTATGCTTAAATTTAAACCCACATTTATTTTCATATCAGGGTCCCTAGGGCAGAATAATTTGAAATGAGGGTCTATCTATGGCTTAATGAAAGTCAATGCAGGCGTTTGTGACATTAAACATTTTGAAAACGCCTGACCTAGAGCACTCTCTAAACAATAAACAAAGGTGAAGGATAAAGTTCATATAGTTTGATTATATTGTTTGTTGAGTTTTGATTAAAAAAGAACCCCTCAGGCAAAACGCATCACGTGTGGTGTAATGTTCTGGTCTTGTAAGTGAACATGTACATGATGACAACAAAACTTTAGGGCAAACACTCAAGTGACACCACAAGCACTAATCAGCCCTACATCAATAAGTGTCTTCAGGAGAATATCAGAGAAAGCAGACCTGACACGTATCCGGCTGTTAGCGCCAGAGTCACATCAGTTCATTTGTCCCAAGACGTCTCACAGTCCACTGATGATTTCATTACACTGATGGAACTGTTACATAAGGGGGTGTATGCAACAAGGGCGAATGTGATAGGATGCCAAGAAGCCCCCCCCTAAGTGAATTTCCAACATTAGGTTATGATGAATTACAGCCAAATTGGTCAAGTGCGTGTTTATTTTTTTTGCAGCACATGCACCTCGCGTGGCTTTGGGTTCAGAGTGTACAATCCAGACATCATGCATAATATTACACAAAGGAGTGTTTGTAAAAGCATGGTAACTAACTGATTACAAGAAGAACCATATGAATAAATAAAAGTGATCCTGACAATGTAGATATGGGGGGGGGGGATTCCCTTTTGGCTGATCAGTAGATGTTGGGTTCCCCATGTGGAAATGTTGGGGTCTCACTCTCATCCACACATGACATGTGTTTGCGTACTCCTCATTGTTTCTCCGTGACAGTGAGGAGATTAAAAGCTTTAGAGAACTCAGCCAGGGTGCGGCGTTTCTTGAGCTGGCATGTGGTTGGCAGGATGAGAGGACAGGTCACAAAGGTATAGAGATGGCATGGTGCCCAGGCACATAAGGGTGTGAGGTGGCATGGTGCCGAGCCACAGAATGCCAGGGCATAATGTAGCTGCAGCAGATGTTCGCTCTTTCATAACAGGTCGCTGTGTTCTTAATCCCCCATTCAAGCTTTGCCTTTCATTTCTGACCCATGCCAGGCTTTAACCCCCCCCCCCCGGCACATGCGCACATACACTCATCTATCTGTTTGTGTCTGTGACCTCTGTGTCCCCTATGCCCTCTATTGGTCTCTGTCATTGTCTTTGCATTATCACCAAGCAGAATGATTAAGCCTTTATTTGCTACGGAAGCATGTCTTGCCTTTTGTGCAGTGCTGGTGCTTTGGTGTTAAATCTCTTCCTGTTTTGGCCTCATCGTGGGCTCTAGTCAACGTGGCATCATTCTCAACCGGCATCGACCTAGTATCTATAAATCCACAAATCTATCTATCTGTCTGTGTGTCCCTTTAATGCCCATAAATATAAGGACACCCCTGATGTCATCAATATGACGTCATAGTACAGATGTCATAGACTGGCCTCCAAGTACTATAATCTGTACTGCAGTAACGGATATTGTATAACTGGAGGGCACGCGTGGGCACGCGTGGGCATGCGTTCCCAACAGGCATTGCCCTCTGACGACAGGTAATCTCCAGAGGTGCATATGTTCCCAACAGACATGGCCCTAATCTGACAAGATATAAGCATAATGACCTACTGGCAGCGTACACAAGAAAATTGCCACTGCTCGGTCCAGCCGTTTGCGAGATTAGCCTCGGACAGACTCACAGACTTTTTACACAGGATTTTGCTGTGCACATGTGTGTCTGTTTTGTGTCTGCATTATTTGACTGACCTTGGATTCACCCAGTGAGAAAGATAATCCGAGCCCTTTCAGATCCACTGGTAAACGGAGCCATTATGTCACTTTTTTCACCAAATCTCACTGTAATCATGTTTATATCCAGTTAATACCCACTTATTAAAATAAAGCTGTTCTTGCCTCTTTTACCATACAGTTGGAGTGAGGGCTTTTCCTCTCTAAAATATATCCAGTTACCCAATCAGGGAGTTTAAATACTCATCACTCTGCTTGATTGCCTCCTATGATTACTCTCAGATCATAATTCAATGATTATGTTATATAACTATTATTCCAAAATAATTATGTAATGTGTTACTGTATATTTAATCTCTCAAGAACAGATTCTGCTCTCCGCTTGAATCTGTCGGGGGGGTTCGTCATAACGTGTACGCACTGGCCTACAAGTGGGCGTGCCTTCAGATCAGGAAGCAGGCTGCGCTTTACCCAATCAAATGTAGTGGGCGGGATTTACTGTCTGTGCTCTCGCTTCCCACTTAAAACAAACCAAAACTCATTTAACAATAGCGTCCTCGGAGCAGACAAAACCACGGAAAGATATTCACATTTTAACTTGCTCTTTCATCATAGAAACAAGTGGGCTTATAACCAAAACGATCCATGTTCTCTGGGAGAAGTGGTGTTAGTGTTCCGTGTAGAAATATTGTTAGTGGGAATGAAAACATAAGCGCACCATCGGAAGTGGAGCGCTGAGGGCAGACCAAAAACCCTGGTTTCCTTGCGCACGGGTGCTCCATTCTGCTCCCCCCAGAGCCAAGTGAAAGAGTAAAAAACATTTGGCGATGGGTTCCCAGATTGCTGTATATTGACCCATGTCAGCCTTCACCCCCCCCTTCTGGAGCACATGCACACATGTACTGTATTACCAGTGAGTTTTTTTTTGGATAATTTTGTTCAATTCAATTCTATTATAGTGTTGAATCACAACAAGTGGCCTCAAGACACTTTATAGATAGATGATGATATAAGTGAGGTTCAGTTCAAATGAAAGAACGTTTTCTCTCTCCCCGTCAGCGACCCAGCTGTGCCTACTCTGATGTGATGTTGTACTCGCGGGCTGCAGCAGCATTAACCCAGATACAGGACAGTCATTTGGTAAGAAAAGAAGCTAGCTATTTATGCAACGTATCCTGAATAGGCCAGCATCATCAGCAGTCTGATCCTAGGAGCCCAGAGTGAGAGCGAGAGAAAGGAATGAAAAACTAGAGCATCATAAAGAGGTAAAGTAAAGTGAAGGAGTGGATGGAATGTCGATCGAAAGTAAATACATTCATTGGCTCTACCAACAGACACACATCTGTATGTGAGGCTCAGAGATGTCAGCCATGCATCAACACAATTCAAAGAGCCTAAAGGGCTGTCCATGTTTTGTGTTTCACTGTCCTGGACTGAGGGTTTATGCAAGAGCAAGAACTTGAATAAGGCTACATGACGTCAGTAGTCTCCAAAGGATCAGGAGAGATTTAAACAAGAGAGAAAGAGACAGGCTAATTAAGACTATTCATCAGAAGAATCCAGAGAAAAATGACCTGATCATTGTAGTTTAGCATTTATGGTCAATTGCACTATGGAACATTTTCCCCAACAGCAGCAGCATCAGGAGGACACATATAAGTGGCTAATCAATTGAAGAACAAAATTGATTAGCCCTTCCCTAGCATAATTAACATAATTCATCATAAGTTATAATTAAATGATGAACACATACATCAACCAGTTGTCAATTGCAGTATTGGCATGTTATTACAGGAGCAGAATTGTTTATATACTGTAAGGAGAGTGTAGAGAGAACATGGGAGCTAGAAATGATGGGTGTCAGATTCAAACTCATGACTCACAAGGAGCATGGGGTCTGTGCACTGGCTGGCTGCTCCACTAGGCACTCATTCATAAATGGAATAGATTAACTAGGTCCAGGAATTTGCAAAAGCTCCTCCATTATTGCAGCTTTACCAAGTTCAGCCTCTCTTCCGACTGCTCCCATCTCACATCAGTACAGTAGGGACACATGTGGACCAGAAATATGCTCAGTGGATGCTAATACATTACACAAGCTGCTGTTATGAGCATGTGGAACAGATATGGTACTAATGTAGATTTTCCGGTTCTAAATGGATTTTCTGACTTTCAGGCCATTCCAAGATGGAGAGACAGAAGTGATAACAGTTTAGCCATGTTCACCTCTCCTCATTTAGCTGTGGTCTGGATGCCAGCTACTGGTGCTGCACTATTAATCTCTTAGGCTACATATTTCGGTGTTACATTCTGTCTGCTTATGCTACAGACTCCCTTGGCAGAATCCCCCCTCCCCCCCTTCGCCGGTTACATAATCATGGTCCCACTCTGGGACTGACATTGGCAAAATGACAGCGGAGAATGTTGTGGTCTGCGTTCTGTTCTGTTCTGCAGGAAATGCAGTAAATTAACTGATTCTGATCCATCATGCAATTTTAAGTTTAAGTGTTGCTTTTTCCAGTTGACAGATATTGCATTTTGGAACAGAAGCCGTCACAACTTTATTCAAATTCCTCTTACCTGTCAATTTACCATGACTAGTTCATTGCTTATTTTCCTTCACAGTGACATGCTCTATTTGTTTCTGACCAAAGGTTTTGCATTCTGTGACTGGTTAATGTGGGCTGTTGACACAAAAGTAGGAAGGGAAGTCTGCACACTGCACAGCTCCCAGTAGAAAGAATTATTTAGAGCATGACAACGTTTTGACCCATGTGGGTCTTCATCAGGTCTGAAGACACAAAGCCACATCCAACACCCTGTTGCCAAGACTCACAAGCCTCGAGTGAACTGAGCCTCAGGTTATCTACCAGTTATATAACTTATATCACTACTGTGAACTGAAATTTCCCAAATGACCAGAAATCCTAATACCATCTTCCAAGTATTTCTTGAAAACCTCTTGGTTTTCCCTTTGGGCAACACGCATTTACTTTACATCTAGCCTTTTAACCAAAGACATTTGTGTCTGACAACAAGGCTCCAGCCAGGTTGACTTCAGCCTGTGGCTTCCAACGTCCTGTCATGGGACTGTATTATAATATAAAGGAAACAAAAGGCCTATTCTCTAGTCTCTCTCCCGGAGGGCACATAGTGAGCATGTGCTCGTAGGAATTGAGCTTGTGCGTTACAACTAAATTCTCAATAGCTGATACAGGTTTCAACACTTCAGTAGTAGCCACGTGAAAGTGCAACGGAGACATCACGGGCACTCTGAGGGAAATTGACGTCTAAGATAAACAGAGGGTGTTTGTTAATGTGAAGCAAGGAATTCAGGGGAGGTTAGACGCGGTGATACGATCACGATTAGATCCAAGCAGTTTCTCGTGTCACCGTACAGTTTTCCCTCGTTAATAATGAATTGCCACCTTTATTTATCTCTTCTTGCGGGCTTGTTGTCACACTGGTAGCTTTCATTCAAAAGCTTAAGGTCCAATATGTTTTGTCAGGCCTATAAAATAATAAAACATAATGCAGGTGCATTCACAGTGATCAGAGGCCCAAATAGTTTTTAATTGGCAGATTGTGAAATATCAAGTGACCCCGTTGATCATATACCCTTTATGGGAAGTAGGCCAATTCCTCTATCTTGAGTAGAGTAATAGACATGCCCAGGCCAAAGCATGTCCAGTTTCAGTGCAGCTGAACCACATTCAGGGATTCAAGTAAACAGAAATATCTTCTAGATCTAGTTTAGTAGTTTCCTGTTTGCTCCTTTTCCTTATACCACAGCAAAATGTTGATGTTTTCAGTGGCAAAAGGTTTAAGTGGTGTCCAGACTGGCACTCAAAAACAGCCTTGTTGTCATTCTCTGACAAGGGAGTCTCCTTCATTCTTTGGAGCCTCTTGCCCTAGTACTACAGTAGATGAGAGAATTGAAGGGCAAGTCACAACACAGGGGGTTGTCCAGACAGCCGCCTGTGGTTGCTTCACATGGGTAATCATTGAATGATAACATCAGGACTCATTACACGGCCAGCACACGAAATAGAATGCCAGAATAAGAATGCCCTTGAAAATATATTTTGTAGGCACATCAGCAAACTGATTTTAGAGTCACTTTCATGCAAGGCTCTAGTTATGATGTAACATTCTTCTCTTCAATACCACCTTTAATTATTTCTTGCCTTATTCAGCACTGCACAACGCATTAGGGGGCTGGGATTTAGAATTATCCTTTTTATTCTGAGTCAGACCATTCTGTGCCAACGGCTTTGAAGCGGGCTGGGTTGGAGCAGCAGGACAAAGATGAAATGTGAAAAGGGAAGTAGATGAAAGAGGATGTCCCTATAACCACATTTACTCAAAGAACTACTGCAGATATAGAGGAGAGTAGGTAACCCCCTCACAACACTTGTTTTACAAGTAATTAGAGAGACTCCTGGGTAATTAGCTGGACTAATTTTAATAGCAAAGGAGACTTCATTATTGTTGTCCTTATTCTGTTTCTGGGCACACGCAGACACACACACACACACACACACACACACACACACACACACACACACACACACACACACACACACACACACACACACACACACACACACACACACACACACACACACACACACACACACACACACACACACACACACACACACACACACAATGTAAATGTTCCACTCACATGCACGTACATGGGGATCTGTGAAGTGATTTGTCATCATCAGTGGGCATGCACCTGCTTCTTCTATCCATTCTCCCCCACATAGATGCAATGCTTTTTCACTCAAATACTGATATTTTGAACACATCATCAACAGGATGGAGAGACATAATCTTCTTTTCTCGATCACCCCCAAGAACTTGCATATAGGCATTCTGGGTATTCTGGCATAGACGATGTCATGTAATCTAATCCCTGCCTGGTGGAAATATACAGCATAACACGATATCAGGATTAGAACACTGCGATGCTTCACTTTTTTCGTTTTCTTATTTCTTCTTTTCCCAGTGGCGGATGGGTGCGGGGGTCCTTCAGGTGGTCCAGGATCCTATATTAAGGACACTGGTGCATGGCAGTGTCACAGCACAGTGCCTATACTTCCTCCGGGCTATCAAGTGCAGGGGAACAAGCATCCATTCAGTGCTGTTACATAAAAACCTTGTCTGCCTGCAGTGGACCATCACGCTCTATCCGGACCAATGACCAAGTTCAATTTAATGTAAAGACATTATATGTACGGTACTGTGTGTGTGTGTGTGGTCACACACACACACACACACACACACACACACACACACACACACACACACACACACACACACACACACACACACACACACACACACACACACACACACACACACACACACACACACACACACACACACACACACACACACACACACACACATAGGTCATTAAATACCAACCACTCCTACATACCATCTCAGAGCTAGGTTATATGTGCAGACTATTTGTTTTTATATTCGGCAGCCTGGGACATACCCACAGACTAGTTGTTAGAGGGCTTCAACAACTTAGGATGCCCAAAAAGGAGGCAAAAAGGCTGGCAAAGTATTGTGCTATCTCTGCTATAATTGGCAGTCGCCATATATGGCGGAGACGCTGTTACTTATACCCGTAGAGTACTGAGTGACATGCCTATTGTATCATGAAAACATATGCCATGATTTTGTGAATGTAACCCTACTGCACCTATAATATTTGTGTCCCTGTATGTATTATCCTTCATGTGGACATAAATAAAGGGTTAAAATGTGTGTGTGTACTATATATATATATATATATATATATATATTATATATATATTTTATATATTTTATATCTAATATATATTCTGTAGTGTTCTGTTTAGTGACAAATAAACAACTTTTTACATGTTCGCTACATTTTAAACTAGAAAAAGTGCTCCTCGGAGCACAGGTCTCCGCCAGGTCAGGTAGGTTATTGTGGGCCAACAATGTTCGGAATTTGCCAATCAGGATGGAATATGAAAAATCGGACAGAACCATCTTGATCACTTGACTATAGAGATAATGGGTACCGATTTGCATGATGATTGGACAACATTTGTAGGAGTAATACAACAAAGAAAAGTTTTGAAAAAATCGGCCTCCTGGTGGCGCTATAATAGGGCAATGTTAAAGGATGGCATTTGTTCTTCAACTTAGTGCGAATGTGCTTGTAAAGTGTCACCTCAATCGGACGCTGCGTTCATGATTTGTGGCATTTTGTTCAAAACGGGCCACTTCTGCAAACTTTAGATGTCATTGTTAGCCAATCAGGATGAAATATGAAAAATCAAACAGTTCCATCTTGATCACATGACTATAGAGATCATGTGTACCGATTTGTGTGAAATTTGGATAAAATGTGAAGGCTTAATATCCAAAAATGTGTTTTACATAAGTCGGCCTCTTGGTGGCGCTATAAAAGGCAAATGTGAAAAATGCAGGGCGGATGTTTTTCCTTGGCCTCTAGGGAGTGTGCGTGCAAAGTTTCACGCAGATCGGTGCAGTTATAGTTAAAAACACAAATCAGCCTTTTATAGCGCCACCATGAGGCTGATGTGAAAAATGTCAGGTGGCATTTCTTCCTCGGCCTAGTGGGAATGTGTTTGTGAAATTTCACGGACATCACAAGCTGCGTTCATGATTTGAGGCATTTTGTTCAAAACGGACCAATCCTGCAAATTTTGGAAGGCAACCTTAGCCAATGAGGATGGAATATGGGAAATCGGACAGATCCGTGTTGATCACATGACTATAGAGATACTGTGTAGCGATTTGCATGACGTTTGGATAAGATCTGTAGGAGTAATATAAAAAAATTGGTTTTGCACAATTCGGCCTCCAGGTGGCGCTATAACAGGCCCATGTGAAAAAGGCAGAGGTTCTGAATTGGCATCCAGGGAGTGTGTGTGCACAGTTTCGCAGCAACCGGGCCAACGGTGCCGGAGATTAGCTGGTAACACACGGACAGGACACACGGACACACGGACGGACGGACGGAAGGACGGACAGGGGGTAAAACATACTCTCTCGCCATGCCTTTCGGCCTGGCGGAGACAATAAACAAAATCTGTCTTGTTCCAAGAGCAACATATTCCAGCTTATGTCATAGGGACGTTAGGAAACCAGAGGCAGTGATCAGAGTGTGCTCTGAAGACAGCTGCAGATCTGAACCTACACCACAGACCTGACATTCCCTAGGAGAAATGACTGACTGGCCAACGATCCCACAACTACCCCTTAAAAAAAAGCATTTAAAAATATATATTTGACATAATGTATGTCTATTGAAGACAATAGACTTGTACGCGCTATTCGTGAGCTCATTCGTCCCTGTATACAAATATTCATAATTTTTTCAAATAGCCCTCTGTGGAGATAACTTAGACAGGCTACTTTAATTCTATTGCCACTATTCAACTATTGATTGTTCAGGGCATGGCAGTTTGGAGCAGGTGCCCATTCCGAACGGGCCAATCGCTTGGCTCCCTGTATTGCAGCTTGCAGGTTTGTCAGGCTAGGCAAGAACTACTGGCAAAGGTATCTGTCTAACTGGAAGTACAGGAAGTACCCAATTCCTAGCAATTTTAAACAGCATGGCTCCCATGAGAACCATCAGGATTAAAGCCCGCTCGGAGCCATGGATGAATTTGGACATACTGACTGCTATGAAAGTCAGAGAAAAAAATACTATGAAGTTCAAAAATGTAACAATGATCTCAAAACCCACCATGTGAAACTCCAAAAACAGAGCATTAAGCTAAAAAGTAAGGTAACCTGCCATGACCAGATCTGCAAAAAAAAAACTACCTCAATGATAAAGTTGATGAAAACATAAACAAACCACGTGAGCTTTGGAAGTTACTTAACAACCAACTAGCCTGCAGTCAGAAACTGAAAACCAGGTTTACAAACATCAACATTATTTCGGACGACACTCTCATTACAGACAAGCTGGATGTGGCTAATCACTTAAACATCTTCTTTACAACCATAGCCACAACAAACTGCCCTCTCACTCTGGGCTTTATGGTGCAAAGCACATCCAAGCATTCTACCAAATTCTAGGTGTACGCAAACGTTTATGAACAGGTTGAAAAGTATCTTGCTGAAAAAAACGAATGTACGAATTCCAATCTGGCTTCAGACTATATCATTCCACTGACACATGCCTTCTCTATTTGAACAACCACATCAACCATGAGGTGGACATGGGCAAATACTGCGGCATGGTCATGCTGGACCTCCAAAAGGCACTCTATATTGATTGATAAGCTAAAAGCAATCGGTGAACTGGATGAAATCCTATCTGGAGGGGAGAGAACAGGTGGTGGAGGTGAACGGAACCCTGCCCCCCTCTCCCAGTGAGCTGTGGCGTTCCACAAGGAAGCATACTAGGGCCTTTACTGTTCCTATTATATAAACATCAGCGACATCAGCTTGTGACTGCAATTTGTTCTTGTTCGCGGATGACTCAGCTCTCCTCTCGGACAAAGACAAATTGCAGGTTGAAAAAGCCCTTAGCTCTGAACTCGGTAAACTCTGCACCTGGCTCGCTGATAACAAACTATCATTACACCTGGGTAAAACTGAATCCATTCTCTTTAGGTCCAAAATAAACCTCTGCAAGGCCTACGGCTTCACAGACACATAAGTGTCTGTGAAGCCGTAGGCCTTGCAGAGGTGTGACAATGTGATCACAAGAAAAGAGGAAATTACCGACCTGAGTTGCATTTTAGAGGCAAATCTTTCCAGTGAAAAAAATTGCAACAAAAGTAATCAAAAAAGTCAACCAAAGAACAAGATTTTAGCACCACAAAAGCCTTAAAAACAAGGCTCCAGACATCCCAAAATAAACTGGTCAGGCTACTGTCTTACATCTACAACTCATTTAACACCTGCTCACTTTGCTAGGGTGGGATGGCTCGGGGTAAAGGACAGAGTACAGCAACTTGCAATGGGCCTGTTCTACAAGATACCACAAAGACACCCATGTGCCTGTCAAACTACTTCAAAAACGTCAATGACGTCCACAATCACAACATCAGAGGGAGCTCCACAAATCACGTTCAAGACAGATTTGGCTCTAACAAGGGACTAAATTCGTTCTACTGGTATGCCACAAAAATGTGGAATGCCCTACCAACAGTTATACAATCATGTGAATCCTTCCTCTCCTTCAAAACCGCATAGTAGTGTGTATTTATCTGTCATTAAATGTTTCGGTGAATTGAGTACAAAGGACCCCAAAGGAAACAAGCCATGGTGTTTTCTTGGGTTTAAAATCTTCTTAACAGACCTTGTATTGAACTGTAATTCCCTGTGCTTGTCTTTGCAAACTGTTAATAAAGTATTCAATCAATCAAAAATCACAGGACGATACAGCAGACTGGTACTTCAGGTTAGATACTTTCAGCACTGTTTTCCAGGCTTTACCTACTCATGACATGGGGATAAACCTGGGAACTAAGTTAATAATCGGGGGGCCTGCCTGATTAGCCATTGAGAATTTGTGGCCATTCAGGACGGGCCAATTGCTTGGCCCCCGGAAGTGCTGCTCGCAATGTTCCCGAGAACCGCGATATGGCTGATGCAGCATTGTCAAGAACCGCGGTATGGCTACTTGCAGCATTCTAAATCAGCTTCACATTTGACACGGCACTGGTCCTAAGCAATAGGCTACATCCCACCAAGTGTGAAGATGATCAGATGAACGGTTCTCGATATAGCCTATACAAAGGACAGACAGACATAGATACCTCATCCCTCCAAACATATATACACCATTCAAATAAATTACATACCCACACACCCACAAGTTCACCAGACACACACACACACACACACACACACACACACACACACACACACACACACACACACACACACACACACACACACACACACACACACACACACACACACACACACACACACACACAAGCCACCCACTCATCAAAACACCCTCATGTCATATCCAACACATCTCACTTCTATACAACCTTTATCTCTATAATCTTCTCAGAGTTAAACTCACACTTAGGCGTTTGCTGTGTATGGGAGGTGTTGTGTAACCTTGTCTTCACACAGTCACTGCAATAGACATTTCTACTCATGCTGCTCACTGGTGTGGATCAGTGGACGTATGCACACACACACACACACTCGTACACACACACACTCGTACACACACACACACACACACACACACACACACACACACACACACACACACACACACACACACACACACACACACACACACACACACACACACACACACACACACACACACACACACACACACACACACACACACACACACACACACACACACACACAGTGAGCCAAACATTTTGGCTCACATATACACACCAAAAAAATGGTGGTTCTTCAGTGTTTCTTTGGGGTGGTCGAAGCGCTATTAAAACCATACAAAGAAACTGTTAAGCCCCTGTATGGTCATTTGGCTTAGTTTATGTAGCTGTTCTATATAGCTATAGTTTGCTAGCACCATTAACTCTGGCGTCCCTGTTTTGGGCATGGCATTATAGGCAAAAATTAGGTCTGAATGCTTAATTTATACTCCGGTGTCGCCATCTCCCCATCATATGACAAAATATGATGTCATACAGTATGATGGTATCCATCATGAGTTTACTCAGGGGGTTTAGATATTTGTGTCTAAGCCTCAAGTCAAACCCCTAAGGCAACGAATGAACCAACAGAAAAGAATGGTGGAAAAAAAGAAAGAAATTCTAAATAGGTGGTTTATTTACAGATATTAATTTACTTATTTAGTTTTACTTATTTAGTTTTACCTATTTAGTTTATTTATATATTGTATTTACATATTGTGTTGCATTGGGTCATAATCATTAGCAAATGTCTAATTTAGCTGTTTTCATAGTAAATAGAATAAAGAAACAAATGGGTGCTATGATTCACAATTCACCTTCAGGATCACACGGTTCTTAAGGCGGCTAAGAATAAACAGGCAGTGATAAGCTCTTATGTTTAGCGTGCATCTCTTTAAATACATTCTAATTATGTGACCTGTGGGCCACCGGCCACCCAGCATAAGACCTGATTTTTAGCTGATTCTTTGGTTGATTTTTAATTCCTCACTGTATTGCCTATTTTAATGTTGTTTTATGCCTTTGCTGGCATAAATTGGTTCTAACTGTAATTGTATTCTTGGTCTGTAAAGCACTTTGAGCTGCATTTCATGTCATGAAAGGTGCTATACAAATAAAGTTTATTATTATTATTATTACTGTTACCTTGTTCAGGTTATGCTTTGAACTCCTTGAAATGGTAGAAGATATTGAATTGATTTCAGATTAAACAAATACACTGTCCAATAAAGTATAAACTCCTCTCATATTATAGCTGTCCAGACAGGTTCATTCAAAACATGTGTTATGGTAGTCTAGACAGGCTCATCATTCAAAAGTTTGTTCCGTTTTAGTTGACTGTACACATGCAGATATAATCTTGGTTTAGTCTGAGACCTTGCAGGTCTCTCCACAGTCAACCCTGTTCCCAGATCCTAACAGATAGATGACAACACTGGTGTCTGATGACTTACATGGCTCTTGTGGTGGTGGCTATCACATTGCGTCATATGTACTGTACAGTATGCCATGCAAAGTCAACATCTGAATCTTTTTCAAATGAAGAAGATGAGATGACCCATAGATTTTCTGGAACCAAGCTAGTTTGTTCACGCGAGATAAATTACGCATATGATGTTATGCTATTTCTGCTTAATTTATACTCCATCGTCGTAGGTTGTTGTGAGATTGTAGATCTGCTATTTTCAGCGAGTGTCACTGTCGTACAACAGTACAACAGAGTTATACTGATTTTACAGTATAAATCAGGCAGTATGGTGTCTTGTGCAATAGACAGCAGATCCTGCTCCTGATCATATGACCAGCTAATCAGGCTAAAGATAGCAACAGGTGAGTGCGTGGGTTCAGGTTATCTTCAGACGGAGAGAGCTCAATCGGTCATCTCATCTGACCTCCTAGGAACTGATTACTTCTTATCTGATTAAAATGAACCACTGTGTGGCCAAGTGAAATTTCAATAGAAAACTAGAAAAAGTGCTCCTCGGAGCACAAGTCTTCGCCAGGTCAGGTAGGTTATTATGGCCTCCTGGTGGCGCTATAATAGGCCAATGTGAAAAGGGTGCCATTTCTTCTTAGGCCTTGCACGACAATCGGACACTGCATTCATGATTTGAGGCATTTTGTTCCAAAAATGTGGTTTGCTAAATTAGACCTGCTGGTGGCACTATAACAGGCCAAGGTGAAAAGGGTGGCATTTCTTCCTCGGCTTAGTGGGAATGTGTGTGCAAAATTTCATCACACACTGCGGTCATGATTTGAGGAATTTTGTTCAAAAGGGACCTATCCTGCAAACTTTGGAAGGCAATGTTAGCCAAGTCGGATGGAATATGAAATATCGGACACATCCATGTTGATCACATGACTATAGAGATACTGTATACCGATTTGCGTGATTTTTGGACAGAATCTGAAGGAGTAAGAGCAAAGAATGTGTATTACAAAACTCAGCCTCCTGGTGGCGCTCTAAAAGGTATATGTAAAAAATGCAGGGCAAAGGTTTTTCCTTGGCCTCTAGGGAGTGTGGGTGCAAAGTTTCACACAGATTGGTGCAGTTATAGCTAAAAACGTGAATCGGCCTGTTATAGCGCCACCATGGGGCTGATGTGAACGTTTTCAAGTGGCATTTCTTCCTGGGCCAAGTGGGAATCTCTGTGGAAAATTTCACGGAAATCACATGCTGCGTTCATGATTTGAGGCATTTTGTTCATAATGTAGCAATCCTGTAAACTTTGGAAGCCAATTTTAGCCAATCATGATGTAATATGGAAAATCAGACAGATCCGTGTTGATCACATGGCTATAGAGATACTATGTACCGATTTGCGTGGTTTTTGGCAAAACATATGCAAAACATACTCTCTCGCCATGCCTATCGGCCTGGCGGAGACAATAAAGAGCAAGTAAAATCTCAATCTTGGAAGACTCTCGTCATTTGTCTTCCTTTTTTGTTAGTGAGAATATACATCTGCATGAGAAATATCCTCATAACAGTAATCACATCTGATTGAATATCTGGGTCCCCATTTCTTCAGCATTACATCACAACTCACTCATATCCCCCAGCAAGAGCCTTCAATTAGCTGGCTCACACTCAACTTATTATGTACATGCAAATCTGCAGAGTCAGAGTGACTTGACACAGATATTCCTTGTGCCTTATAGTCACATCATTCCTATTAACAGTAGTATTCCTACTTCCCACAAAAAAAATTGATAGACTTTCATTGACTTCTCAAGGTTCTAATCTGAATGAATGAATATGAATTTTAACAACTTGTAGTTGCTTGAGGTACAACACTTTCAATATCAATAGAGGCAGACCCAATGAGCCGTTGAATGCGTCAAGGCATATACATGCAAGTAGCCTTGGTCAGAAGCTTTTGATAATGATTGTATAACAACAAAGTCAGTTCATTGTAATAGCCACTGGGTCACTAAGCACGCACAAGCAGCAATGATTTTACTGCACACACACACAGACCCGTCACACTCCATTTCCTGACTGAGAGATGATTGAAGTGTGTTCATCTATACATTTGCACACAGTATTAAAAATAAAGGCTTTGCCTGAGGCAGCATTTCAACGGTCATCATTGGCAGACATTATTCTCATTTGCAAAATGCAGAGTGAGCTGAAATTAGGACACCACATAAGGAATACTGAGTGAGACCACAGCAAGAAACCAGTAATTATTTTGTTGTTTTCAATGCCTGTCAATATATATACTCTAGTCTAGCGTCAACACAGACATAACTCCAATTACATTAGTGCATGACCAATCTCAGAACCCATTCGTAAAAATAAATAAAAAAAGGGGGGAGGGGATTTGTTTTTGCAGAATCTGTCTTGAGAAATTACAGCATGACAAATCCATTAGTTAGGGAAGTGCATATTGATGAAAGTTTTTCTTATCCAGCATCTAAAGACATGCACCATAATTTATCACATTGTGTGATTCACCAAATAGTGACTTGACTTATCAATGATGCTCTTGTCTTGTCTATGGTTTATTTGCACACTGAGCGAGCCTATCTTTATTAATGACTAGCCCTACAGACCAAGTTCTTCTGTCAGATAATACTGAGTGTAACCTGGCCTAGAGCCCAAGGCTGTCAGCTAACAAAGCAATCAGGCCTGTCAGTATGGCTAACCAGATCATACAGTATACTCCAGCCTCTTCAGAGCATAGTTATTATAGTACCGTAATTTTCTGTTCAATTCAGTTTAGTTTCAGTTTTGGTTTTATCATTTAAAAATGTTCATTTAGTTTAGTTTTTATTCGTTTCAGTATATGTTTTTTTTTATTGTTTATTGTGAAGGCAATTTGTGTTGACAAATTTGGCCAAATTGACAAAGAGTAAAACTAAAGAGTGAAGACATAAACAGTATATATATATATATATATATATATATATATATATATATATATATATATATATATATATATATATATATATATATATATATATATATATATATATGGATATTTTGTATTAGTTTTAGTTAACTATAATAACCTTACTTCAGATATGGAAAATAAAGAAGCTATGGGGGCTGACAACCAGCACGCAACATCATTAGAGCAACATCAGCCGAGTCACCTGAGGAATACAGGGAACAGGCAGCACGTTTTTTAAAAGATCTACCTTTAAGCTCGATCTTTTAAAAAACGTGCTGCCTGTTCCCTGTATTCCTCAGGTGACTTCTGTATCATAGGAACCGGCTTTCCCCGGGTGGGACACCCGTACTCACGGGAGCTTGAAACAAGACACCTGCTTTTGTTGTGTCCGTGGCTCCCAGGTAGATGAAAGAACAGATGGGGGGAGGGAGGGGGGGAGCAGGTGCGTCACAGCTCTTTGGTTTCAGTTATTTGGTGTCATTGTTTCAGCACTGCCTGTGGAAAGGGGAGAGAAATAACCTGAGAGGCAGAGGAAATAGGGAGCAGGAGGAACTGCGATGAGGAAAGTCGTTTGATGGTGAATAGACTTTAATTCAGCCAGTGCTGCAGTGTGTGAGAGAGACAGAAACAGAGAGAGAGAGAGAGAGAGAAAGAGAGGGAGAGGAGAGCTAAGGGAAAGGTAGACTCACAGCAGAAGGACTATAGTCAGAGGCGTCTTTCTTGTGCACTCAGCCACCTGGGAATTCTGCATCTGACACACATACCTACATTCATCGGAAACGCCGTCTCAGATCATAACACGTTGCATGTAATCACGGAAATACGCAGGCTGCACAGCACGAGAGGACATGAAGACCGGCAAGAAATCTTTCATAGGTGGGAGCTCCTTTCATTATCTTTGCGATGTGTACAGTAGCAAGATGATGTTGACAACCACGGATCTCAGTGGTACAGCAGTAAAAGAATAACATGCAATTTAACCCTGCTTCATTGCAGGTTTAAGTTTTCTGATGCAAGGTCAACATTTTGATTTAATTCACACTTATCTCTTATCTCACTGTGCCCATTATTACGTATTCCCATTGTGCGACTTTGAATACTTATTTACATGCATGTCTTCCAATCTGTCTGTCTATTTGCCCGGTTCTCTCTGTGTGCGCCTCTCTCTCTCTCTCTCTCTCTCTCTCTCTCTCTCTCTATCTGTGTGTGACTGTTTTATTGATTGTATTATTAAATTCCCTCCACCATTTTAATCTTCTCACCTCTCTTCTCTCACTGGTCTGTTAAGAGGTGCAACAAATATTTGGATCACAGCATGAAAAGCTTTATATATCACACTTCCATCTGTTCCTGCTGACATAGTCTAAATGCATTAATTCATAATTTCAAGGACCCCGGTTTTGGTTTGGGTCCAGTCATGCATTAGGTCACGGACCCCCATTTTATATGACCCCAATCTACTGTGTAAAATCCTCAGTTATTTTACAGACCTGTAAAGGTTCCATTTCGTTCCTAACTATCAATTTAGCTCGGGACCCCTTCAAGGTCCAGCTCAGTGGCCTTGTGGTTATAGAGTGTCCGCCCTGAGATTGGGAGGTCGGGGTTCGATTCCCCGGCCGGGTCATACCATAGGCTGTAAAAATGGGACCCAATGCCTACCTGCTTGGCACTGAGCATCAAGCACAATTGGATCGGGGTAAGTCCCTGCGACACACTAGCGTCATGTCCAGGGGGTGAACTTGTACATCAAGCTGCCTCACGCTACATAAACAGGAGATAGGCTCCTGCCCTGTGGGTCACATGGCTCGGCAAGGCTTACTTACTTGCATTAGGTCACGGACCCCCATTTTATATGACCCCAATCTACTCTGTAAAATCCTCAGTTATTTTACAGACCTGTAAGGGTCCATTTGGTTCCTAACTATCAATCATTTACTGTAGATGGGGACTCCCTGGTAGCCCCTCAGGTTCCCTTGGGGGTCCCCGGACACTACGTTGAGAACCAGTGGTCTCATGTATTGTTCAATGTCCATGCCTGGGCCTGGATAGCCCACTCTCCTATTTATTTCATTTCTCGTCTGTGCTGAAAGTCCTGACAACCGGGGCGAAGGAGATCCATCAAATCCATCCACAGCAACACTTCAAACCTGTGGTTTCTAGCATGAAAGTGCACGAGTAGGTCCCATGATGGGCACATAGGTCCCTAATCTAAACAATATTATAAAGATGTTGTAAAGCTTCTATTTTATATACAGTATGTTTTCAGTCAGTTATGACGTTAACTGAACTCTGCTGTCATTTGATGGCAAAATGGTAAGAATTAATAGCAAGGAAATTAAGTTATGCTGCAAGTATCCATAGAAGGCTATGGTAATGTTCAACAAGCATTCCCTCAAAAATGGGTATATTTATGCTGTCCAGTCGATCGTCGGCTCATACACATTTCACATTCTTATAACTCAGTCCATGTATGGAGTCACAGGGAAGAGATCTCTAGGCATCGCATGAAATAACTGGAGTCACAACAGGCCGCTCGTTGATCCAGTGACGCTTTTGGCGGTCAGTCAGTGTAGTATTCTGAATGAATGAGAGGGCTTGTTCTGTCTGCAGCCACTTTGCTGTGCACCATTCACTGAGCTGTGGCGTTTCTGTAATGGTAGGGAACCTGCTGAGGCATGAATGTCCTTTTACAGTCTTATCTGCAGTGCTGAGGCTGCACCTAGAAAAGCAGACCCTCCAGATGTTATATTTCAGCTATTAAAAAGGGTGTGTCATTAACATCATACTGTAGCAATTGTGGTAATGATTGCCGTTTTTTTTTTGGGGGGGGGGTTCTATATAGCATTTCTGGATTAATTTCACTCATGGCTTTCCTGAATATAATGCCACTGATTTGACAGCAGTGTGTGAGTCATCACATAAGAATTGTTTATGTCTGACAGTGCCGACTCATGAACAGCAGCTAATGCCCTGTGGTGATGTGAAAGGCAGTCATCTCCTGACAGGGAAAGAATCCAAAACGACTTCTACTGTGGCTGTTTGAGACAAATCTACAACCACTCACTGGGGCCAGGGAGCAATAGGACCACAAACCTCCAGTCGTGTGCGTTTATGGCTCTGTGCCGAGGGTGTGAACAAGGCTGGCTCAGAAAAAGGCACTGGTACATGCATAGACATCAGTAAAGGCAGCTTGGATGATGGACAGATTAATTTATTAGGTCAAACAAGTGAAAGACTCTTGGGACTTTACTGCAGAGCTATTACCTAACACCACAGACATAGCTGAATAAAGCTACCATGACTGTGTCGGAGGGAAATCAAGGCTAACCCAGTCAATATAAGAAAACCATGCACACTTTAGATAGTTCTGATTAAAAAAATCTAGCCAGACTCATTCCATATATAGCACCTCCCAAAGGTACAGTAGGTAGGTGGTCACCCAAGACCTGTTTGGCTGTGTGACTCATCCATTGACCCTCTGGCACCGTCCGGGATCTAGGCACAGCCTCACCTTTTATGCAAATATCAACCTCCATCTCCCAGTCCCTACACCAGCCAGACGACAGCCCTACTTGTAGCCAAGGCAACACACTGTAGTAACCGTGATAATAGATGGCTCCCTGTCAAATTCAGAGGCTTTTATTGGCTTTGCTGACATGGTTCCCGGTGACACACATGGGCAGTCTTTACAAACGGAAGGGCCGCCTGTACCACCTGCCCACTTGGCGTCACTAACACAATTTCACAGAGTGACAGAAAGTGGGGAATCTTTTGAGGAGGCGTTAAATAAAACCTGCCAAATCTGTTACATGCCATTGAAGTGTCTTTTAGATGGGGGGGGGGGGGGAGGGGGCATCTGTCACTGTGTTAGTTTCAGTTTGTTTCCAAAGTGGGTTCGCTCATTTCAGTTTTGTTTTTATTATTACAAAATTCAGGATATATTCAGAAATGAATCCAGAAGCTGGTACTGACTTACAATAACAAAGAAGATACAGACTATGATTAGCAAAAAGAAAAGCATAGCAGAGAATGCATACATTTTAACCAGACAGGAAGATGCTGGTCGTATTTGTGTGACTGATGTCAAAAACACACACACAATCCCATTGCAGACTGCAAGCACAAAGCTTCTGTCATTCATTACTGCTGGGCAGAGTATGTTATTGATGATACTTACTGAGAAGAAAATCAACATAACATATTACTAATACATTATTAATAATATTATATAATATTAGAATAATAGTTCAAATTATTAATGTGATAGCATATAATAATATTAATATTTTAGGGAAGTACCACTGAAGCATGGCAGCAATTGACTTTCTGTTTCACACTCAAACATGGCATACAAACAAATTGCAACCTAGGTGGAAGTGAAACAGAAATTATACTGTTCCATGGAAGGTCCCTAATCATGTCCAATATTGTTAAAGGGTTATACGATACATGACTCATGAGACACATGAGACGTAAGGCTTTTAATGCAACTGGGGTTAGAGAATAAGCCATGCCAGAGTCTATGAGGAGTCAGTGTCGTTGAACTGGATGTGGTATCTGTGTAAATAATTCTGGACTAGGATTGTATGTCCAGGTATCACACCAATTTTCGACATTGTGAGCCACTGGCTCCATATCAGTGAGCTCACACTTTTTACAATAGAATACTTCAGTTCCTCTTTGCCAAAACAAGAACTACCGTCAAAATAGGTCTTGAGTTGCTTCCTTTAAAATATGCATGACTGTCATGCATATTGACACATGCCACATGACATGAGAGCAGGATTTCCCCTTACAGTAAGTCGCTTTTCAGGTGTTGCTGGTCAAACACAGCAAAAGTGACACTTCAGACTTACTGTGTACTATAAGGATGAAGCCACATGCAGTATAAGAATGTACAGTAGGAAAGGTTCCTTAGTGTCTCTCTTACACAACACTTAACACAGTAAAATCCAGTGTTTCCAGTTTTTTTTATAAATCTGAGTTTACAAATGGAGGATCCATTTGGTTACATTTGTACACCCTCAGAGCTAAATTAACACTGAGGATGCTTTACTGTGAATGCTGTATAGGCTGTGTTACTATAGCACAGTTGAGTTATATAACTTATCGGTGTCAGTGGGACACATCTGCGGCAACTGGTCAGATAATTCCATGGGCTTAAAGGAACATGATGTCATATATAGGCTATGATTTCATTGCATTTATATAATTTACCATGCTACTTCTATGACCTTGACTTTTTATGGTCCTCTCTTAAGCCATGCGAGCAGATAGAACTCTTTGTGAGTTACATCATGCAATGCAGAGGACAAAGAGGGATTTTCTTTATTATTATTTAATTGCATGGGAAAATGCACAAATTGCATGGAGTTGAAGTGCTTGTGCATGTTTTATTTGAACTATAATCATAGTTTGGACTTTTTCGAACAGGTATGCCTATAAAATAACATGCCCAAAAGGTGGGACACTATGTTAGTCATAAAACATATTTGCCCTCATCTTCATCAAATAGGCAGGTAGGGGTAAGGTAGTGGTTCTCAACCAGTGGTCCGGGGACCACCAGTGGTCCTTGAGGGGGTTCCAGGGGGTCCCCAGCCAAATTAGTAGTTAGGAACCAAATTGATCCTTATGTGTCTGTAACTCTGAGAGTGTACAAATGGAACCAAATGGACCCTAACGGGTCCATTTGGATCCATTTGTACACTCTCAGAGTTAAATGAGCACTAAATGCTGATGATACAGTGTAGATTGGGACCCCCAAGAAATCAAAATGGTTGAGTCCCTGGCATATCTTTTCAAATGGGGGTCCGTGGGCTAATATGTGTCAATTTGGGGGTCCTTGACAGGTTGAAAACCACTGATCTATGGCAGTGGTTCTCAAAGTGGGGTCCAGGAACTATCTGGGTTCCTTGAGGGGGTTCCAAATGGACCCTTACAGGTCTGTAAATCTGAGAGTGTACAAATGGAACCAAATGGACCCGTAAGGGTACACTCTCAGAGAGTTATGGGGGTCTTTGAAATTAAAAGGTTTGAGAACCACGGGGTACCTGCCATTTTGTCCCTTTTCATAATTCATAATAAATGTGACTATACAGTAGTGATTCTGAGAAGATTATTACAGTAGGTTATTGTAAGTTTCCATGGAGAGAAAGGGAGGAGGGGGCAACCTATGCGGTGAGCGCCTCCTCGTCATCCCCCGCCTCCTGCAGTCAGTCAAACCAGAGAGCTGCGGAATCCCGTGACATCACTTCCAACTAAGGCAGTTGCCTTGGTTACGCGAGTGATGTCAGTAATGTTTCGCCTCCGAAACCACGTGTTCCGTATAATAACCGAGTGCCTGTCGCGCACTGGGCAGCATTTAGAACTGTAGTGTCCCACAAGAGCGAGGTGGGCCAATTAGACGGAACATCTTAGTAGCAGGCGATCGTTTTTTTGTATATATACAGTATATAGCAACAGAAAATTGTTTTCTTTGTGGTGGATTACATTTTTCGCTCATCATGGCAGTTACTGAGGCTGGATGTGACTTGACTTACTGCAAAATGAGAGGAATTGTAGGAGTTCTCGCTGGTGAGCCTACATTTAGCCTTATTGTATCTTCGACTTGAGAGATCTATTATTGCTGATGGTGGAGTATGCGTTTGTTGCGTAGACTATATTCTGTGGTCCGTTATGAAACTGTACTGTAGGGTTAAAAATGTAGATTATTGTCTGTGCAACTGACAATAATCTATCAGATGCGCTTTCTTGAATGTTCTACCAACGTCTTTAAACTCTATTGACTTTATTAACCAAATGTTGATTTGTATTCTGGTAGAATATCCTTTTCTCCCCATCGCGGCTATGCAGTCGCCAAAATCGTGTATCGTTTGTGGTTACATAACGCAAGCCTTGAAGCCTGCAGCATGCGCATCCCGACAATATATAGGCTGGCCTACAAAACGGCATTTGGAATTTTTTGGAATACAAAATAGCAGATTAAAAACCCAACACAGATACAAATCGTATTGTACCCTACTTTCTTAGTGACATTTTTTGCATCAGTCCGATCCGAAGTAGGCTAGCCTATTATTATATCTTCACTGACTTCACACTACTGAATGGGACGCAGTGTGTGACGTTTTGGCCGTTATATTGTTCTCCTTTGACGGGTAGCCTGTGTCTGCTTTTCTCCATTCGCAGCTTTCATCAAGGAGAGAAAAATGGGACTGAACGACTTCATTCAGAAGCTGGTATCAACGCCACACATCTGCCAACAGTGAGTCTACAGATGAGCTCTTAAAACAACATTGTTATTCATCACGTTAAAGCAGAACATTTTAATCATAATGAAAAAATATATATATATATATAATGTTAATAACTGAGTGGAAGTTTTGCAACAAAAAAAAATGTAATTGGCCCACTGGCAAATCCAATCAGACATTTGGTTTTGGCAGCACATTCCATGACAAGTAGACTAATCTGTCCAAGAACACAAGGCAGGTGTAAGAATAGTTCTTTCATGTGAAGCGCGCTCCCGCCATGACCTTTTACAGCGCCTAATCATCTCAGTAAATCCGTTCTGTTCCCTGGACGGGGATAAACCGGTAATTCAATTATTACATGATATGGGTTGACCCATCATAGTGAACATCCCTGCATTCAGGTTGATGTCCGGTACAGTGGAGAATTCCCCTAACACAGCATCATTTATGTCCAATCTAGAATCTAGATGCTTAGAAAATACTACATGCAGTACTTAGTAAGAGAAGTCCTATTCTACTGTTCTTGTTTAGGGTCTGCAGCTTAGCAGTCTCACTCAGACAAGTTAGGTAAGGTATTATACCATCAAGTCTGTGACCTGTCCTGTCCTGGATCTGTCCATAGGCCTACAGCTTAGGTCTGTAGGCCATTGAACATGTTGCCATTACACAAGAGCAAAACCATGGCAGTGGCAACCATTTTCTGGTTCCACAAAAAAAAAAGCCAATGCATTTTTCCCATAGAGATTTCCAAAAATATTTATATCAGTTATTTTAAGCCTAGAATCAAGGCATCCAGGGTCCTGTTGAATCATGACCATAAAACATTTGATTCTGTGAAAAAAATGATATTTGAAAACCACAAAACAAAGGGTATTTATTAAATATAGTATATCATATAATTAAATATTCATTTTTTTAAATTCACAGAATAAAATGTTTTATGGTCATGATTCACCAGAATCCTGGATGGCTTGATTCTAGGCTTAAAATAATTGATATAAATATCTTTGGAAATCTCTAAGGAAAAATGCATGGACTATTTTTGAGTGGAACCAGAAAATGGACGCCACTGCTATGCCCTAAGTCCACTATCTAGATGCTTAGATACCACAGTAGTTGTGTAGACAAGTCCTATTCTGCTGTTCTTGTTTAGGGTCAGCAGCTTTAGCAGTCTTAGACAGGTTAGGTAAGGTATTCATTATACCATCTGCCCTGTCCTGTCCTGAACTGGACCGGTCCATATGTAGGCCTACAGCATAAGTCTGTAGGCTATTGAACATCATATTGCAATCACACAAGAGCAAAACTTGTGATTTCACTGTGACCTATTGCAAACCAAATAAACACATCCATGTTGGATAATTTAGAGCTAAAAACATAATTTTAGATAGTAAATAACCTAACCTTTAGATTTATCTCCTTTTTCCCCCATGCAGTGGTGAAGTCACAAACTTTATGAAAATTGACGAGAATCAAAATGAAGACCTGGAGGATGATGAAGGTCCTCACAACCCGGTGAGCATAATATGCACAGTAACTGAACTTGATACGATAATTGCTATATATTTCGTTTTGGAGCACTGGAATTTTGTATTAATCTCTCTTCCTTTCATGTTTTTCAGATGTGTCTGGAATCAAGAACCTCACTGGCTGAGGAGACTCAGTAAGTGGTCAAATCGTTTTTACTATATGTGAACGGTGTGTGTGTGTGTGTGTGTGTGTGTGTGTGTGTGTGTGTGTGTGTGTGTGTGTGTGTGTGTGTGTGTGTGTGTGTGTGTAAACATCTTTCAAATACAACTCTGTCTACCAGTGTAATCCTAATGTTTGGTCTTTTCCTGTCCATCAGGATAAAACCCAGTGATTTTGACTACCTCAAAATCATTGGCAAAGGCAGCTTTGGAAAGGTGAGCATCTGTCTGATTGTGTAACTCCTCATCTGCTCACCAGCTGAAATCTCCATCACAGTTTATTTGGTGCACAAGCTGATGTCATTGTCTGCCTGGTTACAGGTTCTGTTGGCTAGACACAAGGAATCAGGCGAGTACTACGCCGTCAAAGTCCTCCAGAAGAAAATCATCATGAAAAAGAAAGAGGTCAGTCGTATATTACATTAGCCTACATCTGCCACAAACCCATTTTCTTCACACCCTGAACCAATCTTAACCACTTAAGCCCTATATACTTTGTCATATGACAAATTAACGAAAATAACCCATCTAACGTGATATGTTGAGCTTGAAATGTTTTGAACATTTTTGAACATTTCTGCCTACAAAGATGTGCCCAGAATAGGGGTGCCAGGTTGAAAGTGGTTAAAGAGAGACACTGTTGATTTCATTGCGAGGGATATATTCTCATCTCTGTACCCGCCTCGACTTCTCCTTTCAGCAAAAGCATATCATGGCAGAGCGAAGCGTGCTAATGAAGAACATCAAACATCCATTCCTGGTGGGGCTACACTACTCCTTCCAGACAACAGAGAAGCTCTACTTTGTTCTTGACTATGTCAATGGCGGAGAAGTAAGCCAAAACTCTTAACCTTTCATTGTTACACACAGTAACAGTAACTGTCTGGTCAGAAGAACAAAATGTCATTGCGATTTAGATTTTAAAACACACCTTCCACTTTCCCTTAGCTCTTCTACCATCTTCAGAGGGAGAGGGTCTTCCTTGAGTGTAGAGCAAGGTTCTATGCTGCTGAAATTGCCAGTGCACTTGGCTACCTCCACTCCCTGCATATTGTTTACAGGTATGTATATGCACCAGTCTACAGCACCCCCTAGTGGGCATTTACACACAGAGCTAAATAGAGGAGTTGAAGGGAGCAGAAACGATTTAGATGATTTTGGAGTAAGAATTGTGATGATTTGTTCAGATACGTTGTGGTGATCATTATTCCTTTTACTTTACAGGGATCTCAAGCCTGAGAACATCCTGCTGGACTCACAGGGTCATATCGTTCTGACAGACTTTGGTCTCTGTAAAGAGGGCCTGGAACCCAACGACACCACATCAACCTTCTGTGGAACCCCTGAGGTACAGAACATATACTTGTATTTGCGCCTTTGAAACGTATAACATTTCTGGAACTACAAGTGATGATAAGGTTTGGACCATGGTTGATTTTCTTTCTTTCTCGTTGTTCACAGTACTTGGCTCCTGAGGTTCTCCAGAAGCAGGCATATGACCGCACTGTTGACTGGTGGTGCCTGGGATGTGTGCTCTATGAGATGCTCTATGGACTGGTGAGTGAAATCACTTATACTGTAGCAATGCCTTATGAATTTGTTTAGCCATATCGTCGGGGAGAAACGCATTTAATTTCTTTATGTTTTTTCATAAATAAATGCAAAGCTCAATGCGCCACGATGCGACACGTTGTGAGCTCATAGATCGGCTAATTCTTTCTATTTCTGACAAATGTTGATTTTTTTTGTGCCTATAATGACATGCCCAAAATAGGGAAGTCAGGTTTAAAGGGGTTAAGTCTGCCTGTGGGTTTTATAAATATTTAACCAATGAAAATTATCAACAAGAAATTGTAAGTAAATTAAACTAAAATGGATCCACGGTAACACAGGTTCTTTTTTTTTCATTTCCTGAAGTGGACTTACAAGGTCTCTGCCTGACAGCCATGATATCTTTTGCAATGCGTTTTCATTTGGCAATAGAATTCTAAACTTAATTTTGTTTCTCCCCAAACAGCCCCCATTCTACAGTCGCAATACAGCCGAGATGTACAATAATATCCTGCACAAGGCTCCAGTGCTCAAGCCTAACGTGTCCAACGCAGGCAGGGAGATCTTGGAGGGGCTCTTGCAGAAGGACCGTACCAAGAGGCTGGGAGCACGGGAGGATTTTGTAAGTCTATACTCAGCTGCACCTTGCTACCACTTGCTTGCGACGATAGAGATCTAGGAAGATTTACTTTACGTCTGCACAAATTGTTAGTAATCAGATGATCTAAACGTGATCTTATAAAAAATATTATCAAGATGACCTTTAAAAGTTCAAGCAAGCCGTTTTATACTGGACTTATGGTATTGTTCTTTTGGTCATTTGACAGCTGGAGCTCAAGTTCCATTCCTTCTTCTCTCCCATTAACTGGGACGACCTGATGGCGAGGAAGATCACACCTCCATTTGCCCCCTCAGTGGTACGTTTACATATCGAAATGAAATACCACATGAAAGCACTTAATGGTGGATTGTTTTCACTTCAATGTATGTCTCTAATGTGTCATCCTTGTTGGCTTCACAGTCCGGCCCTACCGACCTCAAACACTTTGACACCGAGTTCACCCTCCTCCCTGTGACCTCATCTCTGTGCAACACAGATTCCCTGTTTATTACAAACAGCGTCAAGGAGGCTGCTGGAGCTTTCCCAGGCTTTTCATATGGACCTCCTGCTGAGCTCTACTTCATGTGAACTTTTTTAGTTGGACCAGGAGTCTGACACGTTCTCCATTTCTGACTGTAGCTGCAGGGGAATTCCCTCAACACAGGACTAAACAGACCTGGGGATCTACATGCATTGATAATATCGGCCAGCAGATGGCAGAAGAGGACAGAATACGCACAAGTAAATGGAAAAGGCTCTTGAGCTCAGGACAAAAAACTGCCTTGGTTTGTTTATACAGTATGGGGATCGTGATGGAGGGGAAACCATAGGGTTGACATACATGGCCTGTTAACAGGATCTCAATGACTTGACAGACATGAGTTTTTGTGTGGAGTTCTTGTAAGATTGTGAGTGGGGAGTGTGGAGATTGCACAGGACTGTCATCTCTCAACACCTTACTTTTCCACCTCCAACCCCACGACTGATAAAGGGTGTGCCAAGTTTGGAAATGCACTTTTGTACTCAAGGGACATTGCTCTGTGATGGCTATGGACCTCAGAAATTATTGATGAAGTGACATTAAGAGAAGTGCCTGAGGTACTAAAGGCAGTGTGGACTGTAGCTTGGCAAGAACCAGCTTTATCACAGTATAAGATGAGATTTCAGAACATGGGATTTGCCACAGAGGGCAATGACTTCACAATATCTTACTGCATATGAAAGATAATTATTTGTGTCGAGATTCACTTTGCATTTATTGTTATTTCCATGTAAACTTGTCCAATTGCACTTGAGGGAATAAGGGTAATGGTAATGAAAGACAATGAAACTATTTGCTTAAACATCCACTGTTATTACAACTTGGTTTAGACATACGTACATCTCACATCTCTAATTCCTGTGTAGAACAAATTAAAAACTAAAAACAATTTTTCTGACCAGTTTGCCCTCATACACCGAAAAACAAAGCTGTACTGAATAGAAAACGTATTTAGATTCAACTAAATCGTTTTCCTTGCTCCACAGCCATTCACAGTTCACTTTGACCTTGTATCAAATCTTATATCTTTACAAATTCTTAACTCCCATTCAGTGTATACACCTGTTCAGAAATATAGCCTGTGCATGGGTATGTCTTATTTTTGTATGTTTAAACTTCTTCCAATTTTCTCATATTTCATACCAGATACAGTCAAATACTGTCAACATATCTGCTGTTTACAGACTTGCTGAAATATGTTCATAAATCCAGAGAATGCGATATACAGTCTAACCAGCAATAATAGGCCTGCAGTAATGATAGCACATTCATCAATACTATTTTTTTTGAGTGAAAGTGTTTGCTGTTTTATGGCAAACGAGAGAATCTGCTATACTAGTTTTATATTATATACGTATGTACAGATATAGAAATTCTATTCATGTGTGTCTAAGTGTACACATTTCAAAGATGGAAAGTGGTATTAATGAAAAATTATTTTTCTTTATTGTATCTTGTGTTGTATCTTTGCTTTATTTATATGTCATGAACATCCAGTCCACATTCTGATCATTATTTCCAGAGAAACATGTGACACTGTCCCTTTTGGAGAAGCCTCGATTCGATTTTGGGATCCAAACAGCAACCAAATAAACACATTTTGCCGTAAAAAACATATTAAAGTTATGAACAAAAACATGGTTGTGCTTTGTCCTATCTTGACCTAACCCAATGGTACGAAATGGTATACACCAGTGGTTCTCACAGTGGGGTCCTTGAGGGGGATTGTCCACAGCAAAATGTTATAATTTGGCCAATACGTAGTGATGCGACACGTTGTAGATCATTCGAAATATCTTGAACAATTCTGTTCAAAATAGCATTTGTCTGCTGTCAAATGCATATCAATTTGGGGGTCCTTGACGTGAAAATGTTTTGGGAGTTTGAAATCGATGGGTCGGACGAGTTGCTAAGGACGGATATGCAGATATTCTTCTCCTGTATAATTAGACTTGGCCGATGCCGTTGGGAACAATGCCTGTTGGAAACGCATGCCCCTTCAGTTATGCATTACCTGTTGTACCCATTGTGCGTTGTCAGAGTACTTAGTGCAGTACCAGGCGGCAAGGTTTCGGTCTTGAAAATGAAGCCAATGCAGAAGTAATGAAAACGCTGAAGTTCTCATTGGCTGCGGGTACATGGACCATCATGTATTCATTCAGAATGAATTCATTCCGAATGAACTCATTCCGAATAGAGGAATCTGATCCACTCACCTGTTTACATGGGACCTGAATAAAAGTATTCCTCGTTTACATGACCCAAAGCATTCATTCTGAATATAACTTTGGACATGCGCAAAGTGGTTCTCGCCTACACCCGGGCATGGACCAGGGGCCACTACCCAGAGCAGAGCTTCCCCTGGTGGGCATGGGAGGAGGCAATAGCCCCCTTGTGCCTCCGCGGAGGAGGTCTGTTGGTCGTAGGCAGGCCGGTAAGCAACGCACCGACTCCTGGCCAGGCAGCGTTGTATGCGGTGCAAGCCTGTGTTCCTTTGTTATCGCCGTTTTAATGCAAAATTAGCAGATCTACAAGTTCAAACCAGTTTCTTTTTTTGTATTGGTACCAGACACGGTAAAACTTAGGCTAACCTATACTATTTGTCACATTTCTCATGTAGGTACGATGACGTCATCGCGCATTCGCACATGGTCATTATAATAATAAATAATAATAGGCCTACATAAACACCCGACCGCTCATGGTCATTATAATAATAAATGAGAGAGAGAGAGAGAGAGCAACACTTACAGTCTATGAAACAAGGCACGCTCATTTATGGCTAAAGTACAAAAGTATTGGCATCAAAATACACTTAAAGTAGAAAGTATAGGCTACTCATTATGCCGAATGTCACGTTTTTCTTGTATTATTATGAAAAGGCTTTGAAACATGCTGTAACTCATTCACTGTGACGAAACCCCTCTTTCTGCGCCGAGTAGCGCACACGGGTTGTATGCGGGGTCTGTCGTCCTAAAACACAATCGCCCCGGGTGAAAATCCAGCGACCATGGAGCGGCCGCGTATGGCCCGCTCAAAAGGTGCATGGGGCGGGGTGTTTTGGGACGACCGTTCCAGCTGCCCATGGAATGAATTGATGAAGTAAAACTCAAATGTTTTCGCTGCAGCTGCGCCCTAATAATGTTGTTTTCATTTATTTTTGTTCACGTATGCTATTAAAATAATGCAGCTATTGCAGTATTGGGCCTTAACATGTGATTAAAAATGTATATGTATTTGGCCCCTCATATATAAAATAAATGTAAAATCTGATTTCAAATTGAAGCTTGCAGCTGAGCTGATCAATGCGTTTCTGCGTTTACGTGTAAATCTTTATCATGTGGCCATGGATTCTTTTTAAAAACTGAGGACTAAAATACCTGTTTAGAAAAATATCCAAATAAGTGTAGCCGGCCAGCAATCCTCGGAGCGTCCGTTCTCCTGGACAAGTCTGGGCTTAACCATGACAGGCTTATTAAATGACGCTATAGAATAGAACCATTAATTATTATTTTTTTCTCAGCACCAACCGTGGCCGAATTAGAGATTTAATAGGTCATATTTGGACAATTCTGACAGCACTACTAAGCACGGACATGCGCAAAGGAATGCATGTATTCCAAACAGAGAGGAGCGTTCGGAATAAGGTGTTTACATGGTCAATTCCGGTTGGTATATACCGATTCAAACGGTCTATACCACCCCTCCTAACCCGAATGAAAATTCATTCGGGTCAGACTGGAATGGAATATTCTATTCCAATTGAGGTGTTTACATGAGCAAATCTATTCTGAATGAATTCATCCATTCATTCATTCCGAATAGAAGTGTATTCATTCCGAATGAAACTGTCCATGTACCCGCAGCCACTGATGGCCCAGCAGCTGGCGTTGATTCCCGTCCTCCGGCTGCAAAAGACATGTCATTCCATTGAAGTCAATGGGAACATGACCTGACTTTACACTTGGTTTTATGACCTTAGTAAATAAAGACTTTGTTTTCAATCACTAGTTTCAAGTCTTCTTTCAAACAGATGTGTTTTTATTCATTATGGTCCCATTCATTTAAAAAAAACGTATGAAAGCGCAGGGTATGCTTTCGGGGCTTGTGATTGGGTTATGCTGACCCACTCCTCGCCCCCCTACACAACAGTAGCACACATTTTTTGCTGCCATTTTTGACTGAACTAGAGGCTTCAAACCAGGTCTGTAGAAACCAATGGGTGACATCACGCTCCTTTCATCCATATTTTTGCCGGACTATGTGCAGTGCCCCATTGTGACGTCATACTGATGACATCAGGGATCTCCATACATATGCCCATATATGGCATGAAACATTCGGGTTAAGAAATGGTAAATAAATTCATTCAACTAAAATGTCATGCAATAGTCAAACTTGTATTTAAATTCGTAATAATATTAAAAGTTAAAACATATAGCTTACATGATCATACTTTTTTGTTAAAATCTTGACCTGACTTAAAGGTAGGGTAAGTGATTTGCTTTGGTTAAAATAAGTGTTAAATAGCTCTATATTCTGACAGTACTCATTGCTATATAGAGTGTTTGTTCAATATTAGGAGTCTCCTTGTCTCTCCACCTCTTTATTAAACAGAAAATGCATTTTCGTTTCAGTTTCATTTCCAATTTTATCCAACCAGGACAGAGAACTCAATCAGGATACAGATTAAACAAGTGAAATTGGAAGTGATGACACTAAGAAATGAGCAGACAAAATTGGAACTGGAACACTATACAAATTAAGCTTAAAAATGGGTACTTTCTCCTGATTGGCTGAGATTTTGACACCTACCGAAAAATGTATTTTCTGTTTATTAAAGAGCTGGAGAGACAGGGAGACATCCGTTACTGAAAAAACACTCTATAGCAATGATTACTATCAGAATATAGTATTTTAACCTTTTAACAAAATACTTTTTGTTTTAACCAAAAAATATCACTTACCCTATCTTTAATAATAATAATAATCCTGGTCAGCACCCATGTCTTAATTAATTATAACTTAATTTATTTGCTTTATATGCAAGTGATAATGCAACTGACTCAGCCGCCCGCCTAACGAAAGGAGGGATTCACATGAATGGCCGTTTTGCGTTTGCGCAGTTGTGTGTGAACCAAAACTTCCTGCAAAATAGTGGTCCCTAACAACAGACAAAGCTTAACAGTGTGGATTCAAGTGAAGACATTTATTTTCAAACATAGCACATTTACCTCCTCAATGGTAAGGTCAATATGTCGTTTTTACAATTCATAAATGCATGATTTACGATAGATTGAAGGCTATATTAGTGCTGTGACAGTGAATGTGGGGCCATTTCACTCGATCCCTGCTTAAAACTGGCCCCGACTATTATCTGGAGCCTCAAAAAAATTACTTTAGTGTATTATGGGTCAATTGTTCGTTCATTATTTACCGTGATGCGTTGACTGCAGAGTATGTGGAACACGTGTGGCTACGTTTACCGTGTAAACCCCACATGCCAGAAGAATCAATATAATGGCTTTGATACATTTGAAACGCGAGCTATAGATAACGTTACCGTCCCTGGCTAACCAGTGTTGCCATGTCCGCTTGTTATAAGTGACTTCTGGCTTATAAATATTGATACTTGCGGGTCGCGGTTTATGGGGGCTTGTTTCTAAAGTGTAATTGCTTATTTGGGCTTGTTTCCGAATGTTGTTTAAACCAGTGGTGCTCAAACATTTTCATGTCAAGTACCCCCAAATTAATATGTATTTGTCTGCGGACTGAAAATATTTTGTGCCAGGGACTGTCTGTGTACCAGATTTGTATTTAAAATACTCTACTTTTGTGATCCCCCCACCCCATCCCATCCCATTTTCTTTTGAAAATAGCATATCTGCAAGCTCTTGTAGATCGGCTATTTTCAAATAGCCAATGTTAGAAGTGCTCGTGTGGCTGTGTGGTTACTTCTTTTGGGTTTGTTTTCATAGACCTGGTTGCTTATTTCTCTCACAAAATCTGGCAACACTGCTGGCTAACGTTGAGTTCTTGTTTAGTCTATCGGCTAGCTAGCGTGCTACTACTGGTACACATTCATTCCCCCGAGACAATCCTATAATACTCAGTATGTTGACTTGACTTATGCTAGCTAATGTGGTTGCACATCAGAATAATAACATGATATTATATAATAATACATAACATATCGTGGCTAGCTGCACATTAGCATTCCAGGAAATAGTCTAGACCAGTGTTTCTCAAAGTGGATTCGAGAGACTCTTGAGTTCTTTTTAGGGGTATCTAAATCGACCCTTACATGTGTTTTTAACTCTAACAGTGTACAAATGGAACAAAATGAACCAGTTAGGGTCCATTTTGTTGAGGGGAGACCTTGAAATTGTAAAAGTTTGAGAACCATTGGTCTAGAAGACAACCGTAAAAAGCTCACCTTCAGACGATAAGGTTTTACCGTCCTTGGCCGTGTTCAGCTTCAGCGTAATTTGCAAACCAGGTGTGCTAGTTTAAGTTATAGAAGCATTGGTTTACTAACAACGTAGCTCAAATGAACAAGTGTTAATTATTAGTGTTCAAATGAAGCCCCGAACGTGCGCTGGTATTTATACACTGTCAGCAAAAATAATGTATGAATACAGTCACGGACTGTGACTGTCATGCACTAGTGTTCTTCAGTCATGGAAGTATGATTAGCAGAATCATAAGCGAGGCCTTAGTGTGAGGTTCATACAAGAAGTTTAAGTTTAATATTGTCAGTCAGTCTGTTAACAATATTAACAACACAACCAACACAAGACTAGGATGGACATACAGGTCTAGTGCAGCAACATTGCCTAGCATTCTCGACGAGCTAGAGTAGACTAGACAACATACAAGCTAACCACTTAATGAGGAGGTATTGTAAAATGTCATTTATGCAATATGGTGCATAATTGCACTAAATCTACAGCAGGCAAAGCTGTGTAACAATTACAGTAGTTAAATATGATGACATGCCTGCCCTGTACCCATGATAACAATACCAATGATAGCAGAAGTTAATTAACAGACATTTGCCTGTGGTTCTAATAAATGAAGACCTCGATTAAATGTAATTAATGCTTGAGGCTCCTGCTTTAGTGCTTAGCCTAATTCATTTTAGGCCTGTACACCACTATCTCCCTCCCTTGCCAGTTTGGACCAGTTGGGATCCTGCCTTCTGTCTTTTCTGGAGTTTCCAAGAAGACACAAAGATTGAGAAGCTCCAGGGTCATCTTAGAACTGGTCCCACTAGGAATAATCAGGACAGAGTCTGATAGTCTTGCACTCTAAATTCAGCCTTTAAAATGTTGTAAGGTGCTAAACTTGTTTACTATCAGGATTCAGGAGGACAAATTCCATGTAAAAAATAATAGTGACTCTAAAAGTTAAGTGGAATTCAACCAGCCATGGCACCAAGCATTATAACAATTATTGAATACACACAGATTTAATGAAGTGGTGCAATATAGAGTCAGGTTATCTTTTCTTTGCAGAAAAGGCTACTATTTTCTGTCTGACCACCAAAATACTCGCCAAAACCAGAGTGTAGAAAAGAGTAACGTCACGGTTTGATCTCGCCGCAAAGCAGGCTGCTATGGGCTATGGTTCCAAACATTGGAACTATCTCATTGAGATAGACAGTAGCACTTCCGTCTTCCGCATTCCATTCTTACAATGGAAGTCAACGTTAGCGTCATAACTCTCTTATACAGCTCTGGCCAAAACCATGTTAATCAATTATCATTGGTTCTGCAATGTGCATTCTATAGGATCTACTATCTCTCTCGCTTTTTTTTGTCTCTCCCTATTGTCTTCCATCCTTTCTTGTTTCTACAGCCTCTAGCACTGCAGTTGGTCTCAAGTGTCTCAAATGTCCCAATTATCATGTCATTAAAATGTGAACGTATTCTTCGCAAGTTAATTTCAAATAGTAGGATTATTATATTTATTGTCTGGAAGTTCTTACTGTTTTGGAGAATAATTGCTAAGTTCTAACTATAGTAAGTATAGAGGCTAAATGTAAGGGTGGCCTTATTTTCCTCTGAATGTCAGGGTGCTTTTGGGATCATTAATAGAGATCTTGCATAAGCTGACATCTGCTTTGAAATTGTGGGATCCTGTTGATGGCACATGTGAACCATTAACAAGTGCTTGACATATTAGGATGCTTTTGAATGTCGCGTCTGACCTATTTACCGGGTTTTCTCGCATTATGGCAGTTATATAAATGTTCTACC
Source organism: Gymnoscopelus braueri (assembly GCF_963280865.1). NCBI lineage: Eukaryota > Metazoa > Chordata > Actinopteri > Myctophiformes > Myctophidae > Gymnoscopelus > Gymnoscopelus braueri. The sequence continues at coordinate 42,552,569 of NC_137613.1, forward strand.
CTGTGGTGTAAAGTAACTAAGTACATTTACTCAAGTACTGTACTTAATTACAATTTTGAGGTATTTGTACTTTACTGGAGTATTTCTTTTTTTTTTTAAATTTATTTGTACTCCACTACATCTCAGAGGCAAATATTGTACTTTTTAGTCCACTATAATTATTTGAAAACTTAAATTACTTGTTACTTTGTAGATTTTGATTATTATATTATTACAAAAACACTTCAGACCTATATATATACTTTGGCAATTTGAAAATAGTAGCTCTAGTCTACAAGCTCACAATGGGTCACTTTGCGATGCGGTGTGAGCTTGTAGATCTGCTATTTTCAAAGAATTTGTAGTTGTGAAATGGGACCTCCTGCATAATGAGTACTTTTACTTTTAATTTTGATGCCAATACTTTTGTACTTTTACTCAAGTAAATTTTGAATACCGAACTTGTAATATTTCTACTAGGGTATTGATACTTTTACTTAAATAAAACATGTGAGTACTTCTTCCATCATGGGTTCTACCTATCTTTCCGTTGTCAGTAAAAGGCCAGCAGTGGCATAAATGAGGTTAGATCTTATCCCTTTAGAGTACCTATTGATACAACAGCTTGTACTTGAACACCTAATGCACCAGGAGAATATAATTCCCTGAATTTAGGTTAGGTCGTGTAAGGAGGCACGCTGCCTTAATCCAACAGTAAACACAATAGTGGTGGTTGGTACTGGTAGGGATGCGATGTCAGTGCCACACGTGCCTCGTCTGCCGATCTTGTGCGGGACATTATAGTGAGTTCCCCACTTGCTGTGTTGTGGGGTAGTAACCATGCCTTGCTGCTGATCACCCACGTGATAACAGGCAGGGGATCCACTCATTGATGTTAGTGTAGGGGTCGGGGATGAAGGGGAGGGGTGTAGCAGGCCACAAAGACTACATAAAGCAGTGAGCCACTGTCCAACTCATTATCTGCCCATGTGTTTTTGACTGTTTGTGTGGATCAGGGTCCAGAAAACCTTCCCAGATACAAAGAGTAGGCTAAACGTGCAGACGTGTTGGGTCGCTCTGCTGCAGAGATGGAGGACTCGCAGGAGCTGCCTGAGATGCCGGTGAGTTCACACAGTTCAAACCCTGTCTTGTCAACTCAAATTAATTGGATTGTAATCGGAGCCTGCCTGATGCCAGGGTCTGATCCCAATTTTGGAGAGTCCTAGACCACCGATTGCTGATGTTTTGACCAATATTTAGTAAAATGCAAAATCTTGAAATAAATTTGAAAAACCTAGATTTGATTGAAGTTTTTACTTGAGAACATTTAACATTTAGCACAATAAGTGACTGGTCATGCCAATATTATCTACACAATATATACGGTATATATTTTTAATTCTCTCTTGGTCCTCACACATGCAACACAACATGTATATGTGAATGCCTTTATTTTTTGCAGGTAAAGAAGGCCAGGCTTGAGTTGGATGTTTCACAAAAGAAAGAGCCACGGTCAGTCTTCCATAATTTATAGGCTATTCCTTCATACGTAAAGATGAAAAACCTCTATGTATGAAATAAGCCTGAGCTCTAGAGCTCAAGCTCTAATTTTGTATTACTGTATGTGTATCAGTTCTATCCCTTTTTTCTTGCCTTTATCCTTGCCTTTTCATCCAAATGCTCTCATGTTGCTAGGAGACAAGCCAAAACTCTTGGACACATCCGGTCGTCTGTTAGTTGGTTAATATTATCTTGTAATTAGCATAGACTAACTAGGTTAGCTATAATCAATCAATTTAGTATGCTAGTCAATAATGGAAAGGGTCATGGAAAGAGAAGCCCACAAGATAATTTCTCCCAGTATAGTTGATATCACCACAATTATTATGGTAACTACTGGACTTTATAGCTAGCTAGAAAGGCTAACAGCTGACCAACAAACAAGGCTTTCTCATTTTGCGTTCAGGAAACAGACCCAAATTACATTGTAGTAGTTGGAGTGTTCACTTTTATTGTTGTCAGTTTGAAACCGTCATATTGTTTTTGCATCTTTCTGGTTTATCTGAGCTAGGTAGTAGATATGGATATTCATATCTGGATTGTTTTTTTTACATCTTAGTCACATCAAAAGTAGACCAATTACAGCTCATGTATTACGTGCATGGCATCACAAAACAGAACCACCTCCGGTCATCATAAACATTATGCATGAGGAAATTCCTGTTGAAGTGAAAAAATTTGGTCAAAACTTTGTTTCATCAGCAAATCTCGTACTTACACCAACATTGTTCTTGTGGTGTACTTTTGTAGGTTAAGTATTTATAAAGATCACTATTTCCTTTTCGTTAAGCAGACAGTTTGTCCATGTAGGGGAGGTCTGTGCGACAAAAAGGCTGTATTGATTATCCAGCCCCATGTATCGATAATTACTGTATCCAGGGCTTAAGTTCTCTTGCACTATACCATGGACATTTATATTTTTTTATTTTACACATCATTTTGGTTTTGTTTTTGACTGGGATACCACTCCGATATTCAGATGTCACTGGATTCCCGCGACCTTTTGATGATTGGGACGAATGACAGCCAATGATATGCTTGCAAATGTTCCCATGCTCTGGGCGGGTGCGTAAGCGAGCCACAGCGCTCCTCAGAGTGGACACAGACGGCTTTCGCTCGCCGGTGCTGGGAACAGAGCTGGGAACAGACAGGACTGCCGCAGCTTGTTTATAAACAAACTATTCATTGTATCCGATAAATAGATCACGTAGTTGTTCAGTATTGATTTAATATTGCATATACAGCCTCTTTGTTTTCGCTGTGTCCACTCTGCCTGCCTGGCGACAACGAAAATTACAACCCGGTATCCCTGTCACACTCATGACATATGTCATTTGTTCTTGTTTGAAGTGCCGGTGATGATGGGAGCCCACCTGTGCTCCTTGGCTCAGCAGAGCAGGACAGGTCTTACTCTGCCCTGTCTTCTGGCCCACTGGATGGAGGTAAGTGGACAATGTGGGAAGACTCCGTTAACAAAGCTCACACCTTCCCTTCGGGATGATGTAAGAGGTTGACAGTTTGCTCCTGATTTACAGAGCAGCAACAGCCATCCGGTCCAGAGAGAGAGGCAGCGCCTCAAGCATGTGGTGACACCATGAACTCCTACACACATTCTGGTATGAAGAGAACTTGAATAATTCTGGGCTTAAAAAACAAAGTTGTGAAAAAAGGAACCTCTTGTATGAACTATGTGTTGTTATTTCATTGAAGTTGTGACCTGCAAAGAGACAGATACAACCGCCGCCTCTGAATATACCTCACAGATGTACCAAGGAAGCAAGTGAGTATTTTGCATACATTTTATATAAATGTCTTTAATTTTGGTTGCTATCCCAATATTTCACAGCTATAAGAACTGTGTGCACTGCTGAACAAAAAAAACACTCCTGCATTGGTGACATACAGTCCGTATATAATTTGCGGCAGTTAATCTGACAGGTCCTTTATTCGCTCTGTCTCTCTCTCGTTATTCCAGCCCAGCTGTGACAGCCTATACCAGCCAGGTGGCTTTCCCTCCTCTGGTCCAATCCACCGTGTACTCTGCCTTCCCTCAAACGGGCCAGACCTATGGCCTTCCACCGTTTGGTTTGTTCCCCCCTTTCTTCCCTCACGGTCCCGCTTAACATTGTATGCTCACTAAAACCAGCACTGCGCCTCTGCCTTTGCTCTATTAGGCTTCAACATGCTTTGGCGCTGTTAATTCAAAGGCTTTAATTTTTTCCTGACACACACACACACACACACACACACACACACACACACACACACACACACACACACACACACACACACACACACACACACACACACACACACACACACACACACACACACACACAGACAGGACTGTACAACCTATTGCCTCTATCTAACTTACTTTCACTCTCTGCTCTTTCCCTTTGTTCCCCTTTTCTTTTCTTTTTCTGCTTCTGTTGCTCTGTTCATCTTCAGGTGCTATGTGGCCTGGCATAAAGACAGAGACAGGGTTGCCTGAGGCTCCCTCTGTTGGCCAGCCTGGGTTTCTCAGCTTCAGCTCCGCATATACCTCAACCCAGACAGGCCAGCTCCACTACTCATACCCCAGCCAAGGCAAGCGGCATCCTCCACCCTGTCTCACAACATCTAGCTGTCGTATGCTTTCCACATATTTTAACCGGACAATGACCCAAATGGACTGCTGGTTCTGCAGGGGCACAGCTCTCTTCCTCTTTCATTTAGCCACTTACAATATTGTCCTGGTGTCAAGCGGCATGCGTTTGATCCGGAAATATAATTGTTTTTTTCCCGAAGCATCTGTCGCTTCAATGTTTGTTTTCTGTCTCCAGGTTCTAGTTTCACAACGTCCAGTGTGTACACTAACATCCCGTCAGCTACAGCTGCCACCACTGGCTCAGCCACTGTGGCACACCAGGCAAGTGTCCTCAAAAGTAGAGACACCTAGATTTTATTCAGTGGAATAAATAAATCATTCTTTGTCCATCTGCTCAACTTTTTACTCCCCCCCCCCCCCCCCCCCAATATGTTTTTTCCTTTCCATTTGTAGGAATTTAACAACTATAACTCTCTAGGACAGAATCAGTTTCCTCAGTACTATGCGCCACCTCCCAGTTATGCACCAGCTGGTCTGCCCAATAGTGATGGCCATGGTGCCAGTGTGGGAGTGGCTGGGTATCCAGCAGTCAAATCGGAGAACACTGCCTCAGCCGGGCTCCCTAACACTACAGGTACTTGGCATTTTTCTAGAAACTTTCCTCATTTATGATGGCTTTCATGTTACGTCCAACATGTGACATGTTGTATTGTTTGTCAACATATTCTATGTATTGACTTTATTTAGTATCAGGTTTGTTTTTCAAATGTATTTCAATTTATTTATTAATTTTTTTAAATTAATGGCAAACATGTTCATTTCAACCTCAGATGTGTCCCCACATGAGAACCTCCCAACAGGCGTTGCCCTTCCGACGGGTGTAGCCCTTCCCACGGGGGCCAGAGACCAGGACGAGGCAGCAGGCAGGAACTCTGTTGGAAAAGCCAAGGGCAAGGCAAAGAAGTCAGATAGTTCCCCAGCTACAGACAGTGACCTGGAGGTAACTGTGTTATTTGTAATGGCAAAGACATCACTCCTACACGGTGTCTTTCATTAAAGTGCAGTTTTAGATGCACCATATGAGCGTCAACACATGTACACGTCATTATCTATTTACTTAGACCCTCCAGAAAAACACGATTATGCGATCGATTGCATAATTCATTGCATAATCAGCCAAATGGCGCAGATTATGCAGGGGCAATTTGTTTTCTAAAAGGGCGCATATTCACCGCAATAATCGCATATTTCCGCGCAGAATATGCAGTGCTCGCTTGATTTCACAATCCCCGCATTTAGTGTTTATTGTAATTTTGTTTGAATGTTCTTTTTAATTTAGGGTCATGTCATGTGGTCTACCTGCACAGCCTTTGTGATCTACTGGTAGATTACAATCTGCCTTTTGGGCACCCCTGCCATAGGGTGTAGGAAAATAATTTTTTTTAAATCAAAACGCATATTTTTTACAAAAAAGTTCCTGCAATTTTTGCAAATTCCTGCAATTTCACCGCATAAATTCACATAAAACCCCTGCATATTCCATTGCATAATCAAGTATTTTTGCCCGCAAGATCAAGGATTTTTGCCCACGTTTTTCTGGAGAGTCTAATTTACTGCTTTGGTTACATATTGTACATTTGAATATAAAATGTTCTCATCTCACTTTTTTTTTTTTGCTTTATTATTATTATTATTTTTATTGTTATTATTTAATTATGTCCAAAGCTATTACATTCCCAAACGTACCTGAATAATTGGGTCAATGTTGGCCAAATGCAATTGTGTGCAATAGTCTTAGATTTGGCTCATAAAGCTATCTTTTCTCCAGGCATTATTTACAGCTAGACTTTTCAAATCAATCCACATTTTACCATGTACCATTGCAACAAAAGCACAATTACATTTTGTGTGTTTTGCCTATCTCATCTAATCAATAGGCTAAACATGCCAGACCACAGATATGATCCTTTTTAGAGGATATCTTTTTTTAATTCTCAAATTCAAGACTGCAGTGATATTGGTACAAAATCAGCAGCTTAATAAGATTTTTAGCTGTGTTTTACTTTTGGCTATAATAATAGATGGAATAGAATAATAGATTGTGGAAGGAAAATGCAAAGCATTTATTTTTGCACATGAAATTATTTTAAAACGTGTCCAAGCTTTAAGCAGTTAAGTTTCTTTTTACTTCCATCTTGTAGCGGATATTTCTATGGGATCTGGATGAGACCATCATTATTTTCCACTCACTGCTTACTGGCTCCTTTGCTCAAAAGTTTGGCAAGGTTTGTACCTCTGAATAACTCACAATTATATAAAGCCTCCATCATAACACCATAAAATGACAAACTTGGGTTCCATTTGTGTGAAGAATGTATGTTGTTTGTTTTTATTTGCCCAGGATCCAGCCACTGTGCTGAATTTGGGCTTGCAAATGGAAGAATTGATCTTTGAGCTAGCAGACACCCACTTGTTCTTCAATGACTTAGAGGTACAGTGAGTCGTACCCTGCTTCGGAATGCTGCAAAAAAAACTCCTTGTTTTAGTAGGCCTGAAACCACAGTCAGATAGAATGTAGCAGCCTTTATTTGAATGAAATGAAATTGAAATGTAGTGGTGTGTGTGTGTGAAGAGGCATCAACACTGTCAGTCAGCCTATCGCAGCAATTCCTTTTGAGTTTTGAAGTGCTTACTCTTCATCCCAAATGCAGTGAGGAGATTGAGAAAAAGCACCTTTTTAAAGGTGCAGTAAGTGTTCAGTAACAGCGGTCTCTCCAGCTCTTAAGTGAACAGAAAACACATAAATCGAAAGAGACTAAACCGGTTGGGCACCGGCCTACTCGGGAATAATGTAAGTCGGGAACGATGCAAGTTTGAAATGTATTCCCCACCTGATTATGCAATACCCGTTGTACCCGTCTGTGTCCCTTTTATGCCCATATTAAGCGTGCCAACGTGTCGTCACCAGCAGAAGGGGCAAATCAGCCTGCGGGGGCGAGGCATTGGGCGTGGCATTGGGCAATGTTAAGTCAACCTGGTTTTTACCCCTCAAAGATGTCCGCAGCTACCAAAAGACACTTGTTGACGCCCCCTTCAGGATTTTTGGCACGCTCTATATGGAGATTTCTGTATCTGTCTGTCTGTGTCCCTTTATAAGAAAAGATGACACAAAGAACGAGATTTAAACTGGAACGCTATAAGATAGAAGCTGATAAATGGGTACTCTATTGATTGGATGAAATTGGCAAGCCGCCTGAAAAAGTGCTGGAGAGAAGTGGAAACCCCTGTTTATGAACAAACACTATTGCAATGAAGGGATGTGTGCAATGTTTAATTTGTGAAACAAAAAATAACTCTGTTAAAATGTTTTCCTCCCAAGGAGTGTGACCAGGTTCATGTGGAGGACGTGGCCTCTGATGACAATGGACAGGACCTGAGGTGCGCCTCTTTTGTCATTACTCTGCCAGGTTAATCACTTAAACCATAGTGTCTCTATTTGTCGAACATTCTGTGAAAATAGCAGATCTACAAGCGCAGTGCTTGTAGATCTGCTATTTTCGCATTGTGAGCTTGTAGATCTGCTATTTTTGGCTAAGACATGGTGTTGAGGGAAAAACTGTCAACTAGGGTTTAAGTGGTTAAACAAACAGTCAATACAGTAAATCTTATGTTTTATCATGATTTCACAAACCTGTTTCCACACCGTTTACCCTCCTTAGTAATTATAACTTCTTGGCGGATGGCTTCAATGGCCCCAGTGGTGGAGGGCAAACTGGTGCCACCACAGGAGTACAGGGAGGTGTGGAGTGGATGCGCAAATTGGCCTTTCGCTACCGGCGGCTAAAAGAGATCTACAATGGATACAAAGGGAATGTCGGAGGTGAGATTGCTTAATTATTTGGATCACTTGAGTGATGTTTGCTGGAAACACTTTAGGCTGAACTCTGAAATGTTGACTCATGTATTGTGTTTACCAAACAGTGGCATAATCCCTAAATGTTGTGTTTGTTATGGAAACAACATTTATTCTTAATTACCCACCATCTCTGATAGTTGTATCAAAAGGTCAATTACTTCAGCTGTTGATATATCGAGGCTGTCCTCTTGTGCCATCTGCTGGCTGATATTATAAATGCATGCTGATCCCCAGGTCTGTTGAGTCCTATGAAGAGGGAACTTCTCCTGCGGCTACAGTCAGAAATCGAGAACGTGACAGACACCTGGCTCAGCACAGCACTCAAATCCTTGCTGCTCATCCAGTCCAGGTCAGCACAGGGGAAGGTTATTGGCATATGTGTCATTATTGACTTGGAAGATATTAATTAAAATAGTTAATAATACCCATGGTTGCCGTTGGGCTGTATTTTCTGGATAAACTCCAAATGAAGAGTGTAGATAATAAAACCATGGACATGCTGGTGAACTTTCTGGCGTCTGGTCACACCCACCATTAATGTTCCCCCATGTTGTTTATCAATCCAGCGCCACTGAATAATACCCATTACTGTGTAGTATGTCTATTGAATTATACCAAGGGAGTCTTTTGTTTGAGGGGTTGTCAGTCACAGCACCAGATACCAACTAAATTCCTTGACTGAGACTTTTTGCAGTAAAGTATTTTCTGACTACTGACAGGGGCAAGTGTATGAATGTCCTGGTGACTACCACTCAGCTGGTTCCAGCTCTGGCCAAGGTGCTACTCTATGGCCTGGGAGAAGTCTTCCCCATCGAGAACATATACAGCGCCACCAAGATAGGTAGATTTAACACACACACACACACACACACACACACACACACACACACACACACACACACACACACACACACACACACACACACACACACACACACACACACACACACACACACACACACACACAAAACACAGAGTTCATTTAACACACACACACACACACACCACAAAACACAGAGTATTAATCCTTGTCTTACATGACTGTAAGACATGACGATAGTTCTTTAATTTACACATCAGTTTGGAGGGTGGTTTATGTATGTCAAATTTATGCCTGTTGCTCTCATTCACATAGGGAAAGAAAGCTGCTTTGAGCGGATCGTCTCTCGCTTTGGGAAGAAAGTAACCTATGTGGTGATAGGAGACGGGCGAGATGAGGAATTTGCAGCAAAACAGGTAAATAAAACAACAAAAAAACAAGTCTAATAATGGCTTCCATGTGGATGTCGAACTTCCTGGGGCACGTCTATAATGTCAGTTGTCTATGACGTATGACTCTGATATTTGGGAAAGGTTTCAGCCGGAGCCAACCACTCTTCATTAAAACCATATTGTGTCTGTTTGGGAAAATTCTAATTGTTATGCTGAATAATATATCTGAGGCTGATTTGCATTGGGTTTTTCTTTGCAGCACAACATGCCTTTCTGGCGGATCTCCACCCATGGGGATCTTGTGTCCCTACACCAAGCCCTGGAACTGGATTTCTTGTAAAGCAGTGGGAGTGGGAAATTGGGAAAGGGCGGGTGGCCTGGATGTCAACACACTAAAAGGGAACATAACATTTTAGTTATCTCTCTACTGGCTTGTGGAGTAACAGTAGGTCTTCAGAATCCCTCATAAAGCCCTGCAATTACAGTTACACGCGCATCACAAGCGTATCCCTGCTCTCTCTGGTGACCTTATAATTCCCAGCGGGATGGTAATGTACTGAGGTGGACATTTGGGTCGGTAGTGATTGTGGGAAGCAGACTGGATGTACAGTTTATATAGCTTTTCGTGCCCAGAAATCTCCCACCTCTACGGCAGCTAACCTCTTTAAGGCTGAAAACTGGCACTGACTGGGGCATGGAAGGCAAGGCGCCCACCTATTTGTCTGCATTCTCCCTGATTCTCTTTCTGTGTGTGTCCTTTTTTATTTTTAATATGTATACGTGTGTAGCTCAAGGTCCCAGAGGATGCCATTGTCCATCTGGTTTCTCTGTTGATGTCGGAATAGAATCAACCAAAGGAACTGACTGGTGATCATTCTGCACTCTTTGGTTTTTATTATTTAACTTTTCTCTTTTCACAGTCCTTTGTGAAGGAAATATCACAACTCGAAAATCTATTTTTTTTCCTAGTTTATTTTGCACTCATTCCCAAGCTTGAAAGCAGTGATGTACAATGTTGCAGTTGAATTACTGAGCTGAGATCAGTGATTCTCCTTGTTTTTTTTTAATAGTATAGTCACATAATCAGATTTTTTTTTGGTTTTGTTTTGTTTAGTTTAACTCCTTGACTAAAGGTACTGATAGTGTTCTCCTTATTAACCATGAGACTCCCAACCCCATGATCTGACCAAACCAGACCATCAGTCAGTCAGCTGTCTGACCTCTCCACTGTGTTGCAACAACAGTCTGCTGTGGCCTTAGGGGCTTTAGACCAGTGGTTCTCAAAGTTGGGTCATTGAGGGGGGTTCCAGGGGGCCACCAGCAAAATTAGTTTATGTAGCCTCATAATCATTTTGATTCTATTTTATAATTTGGCTGTTCAAAAATACCCGATCTACACGCTCTCATTGTGAGCTGCCATCTTTGAAGAATTATGAAAAATCTTGAAGTATGAAAAATCTTCAATAGTCTCCCTGACACAAAATATTTCCAGATGGGGGTCCACGGCTAAATACATATCAATTTGGGGATCCTTGACATGAAAATGTTTGAGAACCACTGCTTTAGATCTCTGCACTCTGGGGTCAGAGATCTGAGGACTGGAAGGAACCAGCTGTGAAGTTTGTGCATGTTGAGGATCAGTGGCTGTTGTCTAATATGTCTACTACTAGACAAGCCAAGGTATTGGACATTCTCTAAATCTTCTGGTGTTACTTTGAAAGCTGGTACGGTACAATTTCTTGAAAATAATCTTGGAGTATTATGTATGTATGATGGAGAAAGCCTGTCCTTCTATTGTGTCCATTGTTCCTAAGTGCAAAGCCCTAAGTGTCCTTCATTTCGTAAGAGGAGACTTCTATTGAATAAGCAAAGGGTTTGGATGTAAATTAATCGCACAATTGCACACAAATTGTATTAAATAAAAATGGATTTGTTGGGTGACAGTTGTTGGATAATAGAGCATTAGAATAGGGAAGATATGAATAGACCATGCTATCAAACACCTTGATAAACTATTTTTAGGACTGCCTCTTAACTCTTAAAAAATAAATAAACAGGTTATTCCCTGGGAAATGTTATGTAAATCTCTCGCACAACAAATAATCACAGTATTCACAAACGCATTAGTTTTAAATATTCAGGGTGGAGAGTTAATTAGATTGGGTGGAGCCCATTCAACTATTTGGGTGTGTTAACCAACAGAAATACATGTAGTCCACTTGCAGAAAAAACATTTCTTTGTAGGTAAATTTAGATTTGCACAAAATTCCAAATACTTTGTTAAATGTATTCTTTTTTCAGCATGATGTTCTTTTTAACCCCCCACCCCCTCCAATGTTCTTATATCCAAAGAAATCATTTTTAAAACAGTCAGTTACTTTTTAATGACAGGGTAAATTTTAAGTGTGGACCATTATGCCTTATTTATACTTTGTTGTGTGCCGGTGTCACACACTGAAAATAGCTGATCTACAATCTCGCAACATGTTGCATTGTGAGCTTGCAGATCTGCCATTTTCGGTGTGTGACCTGTTGCACAATCAATTATGGATCAGGCAGTAGTTGGTTAATTGTTATAATTTGCAATAGGGTGGCACTTGGGGATATTCTCTTCATTGTTCTTGACAGCTACTACCCCAAAAGTAAGTTAGAACTCGTACAGCTGTGGATTTTACACAGATTCTGGCATCATCGGTCACTTTGATAACCCCATGCCCTTGTCATTAAATGTCATTGGTAAACACAAGGGATGACTGTGCAATACATTTCTAGCTAGTACTAATGGTCAGTGACTGTATTTCAAGAGGTTAGATTCACCTGAGGTAGCTGGTCAAGAAAGCTGGAGGGGGTCAACTATCCCTGGTTTGTGTGAGACTGACTGAACAATACTGAGCCTGAGGAAAATTTTGCATTTACAGTACAAACATGCAGCTTGACCATTAAGAATGTGTATTTTTTTTATTTCCGTGAGTATTTGTTGTCCTTTCTCTTGCGTGACTGTACATATTTATTTTGTGCCTTTAATCTTCATCTGTATACACATAATGTGTTTAATACATTAAGGTTATCATCACCGTTATGTCAGTATCATGTTATTATCTGAAGTGTTATTTTACTTTTTTTTTTACTTCATACTTTGTGCTGCCAAGGCTTATTGTCAGCTATATTAGGTTAATTCATTTTGATTTGACTGTGTTGTTTATACTATAATTATTTTCCTGTGAAATTATCATTGCTCAGCAATAGTTGTCTGCTTTGAAATGGAACCCCCTCTTGCCTTTTGAAAAGGAAATGGCATTGTTTTGTTGCTGTGAAATGCTTGTTTCGCTTAGACAATCAATCTGTTGAATATGGTATGTTGAATAAAGTCCACAATATCCTCATATGATGGCTTGTATATCACAGGTAATCTCATGCTAAGTATGATTTTTGTTTAGTTCAATGTTGTACTACCTAAATGAGTCAAAGGGAAATAGGCCTATTCTGAATGAATCATTTGTGTCCTTTAGCAAGGTCAATGCTGTCCTACGTTTTATAAAGTTCAGAGACTATATGCAATCTTTACATTGTTTTCAAATAATCATGGGGCTTTGCCTAATTTTTTTTTCTCTACTTGCATTTGTTTCCTAGTTGGTTATACTAGTTATACTTTTGTGTCTGCATGTCAGTCTTTCGTGTAAACTGTCATGGCAATGGACATTTGACCATGCAATATTTATGGGTTTTATGCTTTAGATTTTAAAATTCTCTGTTCTTTTCGATGCCAAAAACTGTATTTTTTAAATGTCATGTCTGTTTTATTTGTTCCCGTTTATTTTATTTTAAATGTCTTTCACCTCATTTTTCACCGAGCTGTGAGAGCACATGGTATTGTAATATTTGGCTCAACATGACCCTCTCAATGCTGTTCAAATACTTAATGATTATGGAATAGACATCATGTCCCCACACTTGCTGTTTGGGACCAGAACACTTTATGGTCCAACATGATTTTCCTGTGTAGTGAGGACACAAGACGATGTAAATAAATAATTTGAAAAAGGTTTGACAAATGCATAATTTACTTATTCATTAAAATATAAATATTTCATATATTACAGAAACCAATAAATTAAAAACAGTCCAACGTGCCATAACACTAGCTTTAAGGTTATAGAAAATACATTTATAAGCAGGTCTTGCGATGACCATGGCCACCTCCACCAGTTCTCTTTTGGATGTAATTGTATTTAAAGGAAAACTTCCGAGACTGGATGAACCCTAGGTCAGTAATGATCTAGGGTTCATACAATTTAAATACGTTCTGACACGTAACAAGAAAGGCAATGTCAGTTACAGTCTGTCACATTTAAGCCCATATTCAAAACTAATTGTCCTTGTATATTTTACTTCTAAAGCTGACTGACAAGGCCATGATGCATGACTTCCCATGTGATATGTGTCTGTGCCAGTGTGCCTAAACCGATCTGTCAACAGGGTTGTTAGATGGTGCAGATCAGTTGTAGAAATTCTCGGCCAATTTCCTCATTCTTTTATTTTCACGTTTTTGAGTCATTGTCTGTGGCCTCATGCCATCCGTGAGATGTGGTTCTCTGTCTTCAAAGTCTGTCATCATCCGAAAATCCACTGTATCTTCTCCATCTGAGCATAGATTTTGAGGGTGCTCCACAGTTTCTGACCCTCCGCTCAAACTCTCTTCGTGCTCTCGCTTAGCAAGCCTGGGATGAAAGAACTTATAATATATTCCTTTTAGAGAGAGACCAAAGACGTATACTGCAATTATGATCAAACTTATTATGATAGCATAATAAGCTGGCAGTTCAAAATACAATTGTTCCCTGTAAATCTGCAAGCACCACAGACCACAAAGCAGCCCAAGATCAATTATTATGTAGATGTGGTAGAGAATAGACGTGTACCTTGTTTGCCCATCCAGCAAATTGAACCAACTGAAATACCAAATTAGGCTTACTGTACCCCGGTAGAGCCACTCTCCACCAGGACTTTCCATGAAGCTGGTCTTTGATCGCCAGGTGAAAAAGAAAAAAATCATCCAAGAACATAGAAAGTGGGCGAAGATGTAACAGGGCAGTGCAGAGGCAAAAAGGGCAATAGCAACAAGACGGGCAATGATGAGTAGCAGGTTCCAGACAAAGTTGATAAAAAAGGAGCAAAGGTTTTGCTTTTTCGTTTCAGGCAAGATGGAGCGCATTGAACGATGGTACATTGTTAAACCACAGGCGATGGCTGATGCTGAACCGGCTGCCTTTAAAACTGAGGAAGAGAGAGGTCATTATAGAAAAGCCAACAATTTGCCTTAATACATTATGACAAATAATACTTTGTCATAGTACCTTGTGTCATACCCTGTCACTCACTGAAAATAACTTGTGATCAAAATCAAATCATACGAGGGGTGCGGTGCATTGCTCAACGACACATTGGCAATGCCCAGGAGGTGAACTGGCACCTCTCCTGGGATTGAGCTGCTGACTACGACTCACTGTATAATTGACATTACTGCAGACCATTTTCCAAAACATAGTGTGGTTCGTTTGGTCTTGGAAGAAGCTAATATTTGCCATTCATTTGAGTATGTATGAAAATCAATTTACAGGGGACTAGAATCTTGCTTGAGGTGTTTTACTGCCCTGTAATTCTTTTGTCAAAGTCACATTATGGTTGCAGCCAAATAAATTCCCTGGGGAAAGACTGATTTACGAAATAAATTTAAATACGTATCTGTGACTTATTAACCATGCCGTTTTGTTTACTTGATTATTAGGTAGGTTACATTTTAATGAATTTTGAGACAATTTGACAATTGCAACCTCTAAAAATTAAGTGATAAATGACAAAGTGATCTATGTTTTTATTAACGAACTGGCCGAAGCAGTGAGTATACAGTAACATGTAGACTTGTGGGACCCTGATTAATTTTCACGTGACATGTCTTCTGGCATTACAAACTTTGAAGAAAACTGAACTGAAACTGAAACAAATCTGTTGGTTCAGCAGATTTATCATAGCAGATTTATCATTGAATACAATCTGACCACTATAATAAAACTATCTTTCAGTGACATCTCTTGGAGAATATTATGTAAGTTTGTATGTGTTTGTAGGCTATCATTGAGTTTTTGGATTCCTAACATAGTCTCACTTTAAAGCATGTACCTACTTGTTAAAGGGTCCAAATGACCTCTCTGCACAATGATAGTGAGCATGAGGGCGAGCTGTGGAGCACTCTCAGAAAATGTCTCTATGAGTCGCAGCATGCTGAGATCATGGGTCAGAAACTGCAAGTCTGCAATACCCTCAGGGTCACGCTTCTTTGTCATAAAGCTGTGTATGGAGACCTCCATTACACAAGCATACCTAAAGAAGAACATTTGTATGAATTAATCTGATGTTTCACTTTGCTTCAGCACCACCAGAATAGCAAGGATTAAAAAACTGATGGCACATGGCATATGAGAGTATATCGTCATAAGATATGTTCTGTGAATATTAAGAAAGAAACATAATGTAGCAGGCAACACAAATGTTTTTGTACGGGTAGTTCCAATTAGATTTTACCAACTGTAAATACAGAATATGCTAAATGTGTTTAATTTTAATATAGAATGTTTGTTTGTGGAACTGCCATGCCATTTGTATTCAGTAACAGACTATATACATCTGACCCAGCCCTATTTCCTGTAAATGGACTGAGGAATGTCAGGAACCCGTGGGAAAAGACTTGGTTGTACATTTTAATTATTTTGTCCACTACATCAGCAGTATATCCATCATACCTGTAGCATACCCAATTTCCCCACATACATTGTGAAAACAAAGTACCATAAATGGAAATACAGCTCATGGCAATTTCAACATACTAAATTCTTTAGTAAACAAAGTTTGCACAACCTGAGGTAGACTCCCATCTGAAACACGTGTAGAGCCACGAGAGATGAACGGTTGAGGCAGCGCTCTACTACACAAGAGTTTGTTTTGTAGTTGTCATAATGATACCACAGCCAGCTGAACATCTGTGTAAGGGCTGAGGAGCCGAGCAAAAACAGTAGCAAGAGCCCCAGAAAAATATAGTCCCCTTCTTGGTAGAAAGACACAACTGCCCATATATCTAGTCCCATATCCAGCAAAAAAAACAGCAGACCTCCAAACATAAAGACAAAATCCACCGAAGAGTACTTAAAGGTGTCATCCTTCATGGTGTCCACAGATCAAACTTTCAACTACAGTATCTGCTGCTAGCAGCTGTGTGCGTGGGCCTTCTATTTCTCTCTCACTCATATCCTAGGAAGTGCAAAATGAAAGTAAGCAAATAGCCAAAGTTCAGATTCAGAACACACCCCTCCATTCCCATGGACCCGCCCACTGTAACATGAGTTCTTAAAGGCACTTTGCTGTAGTTCAAGTTGAACACCTGAGTTGATGTCAGGTGTGAAATGTACCTGTGTAATGCTCTATCTTTATACTATTATACGCAAGTCAAACAAAGGGCTATATTTTGTATGTTGATCGAAAGATAGCCTGTGTTATGAACGTGCAGTTTTAGAACAGTCTAAAATGGGATATGATAGTTGAAGTTCCTGCATAGCAAATGAGGAAAGGCAAAACATATCTCTACTGACCTTGACCCTGGGTTCAGGAGAGTATAGGGCAACTAACCAGGTTTACATATAGTATACTACTAGGCCTATTTGTATTGTTAAATGTGATATAAATTCCTATAATACCGCTGTGCAGTTTTATTCTACACACATATTTCTATGAGTGAACCTTCAACTGATTCAAGTAAATAAACTGTGAACCTTTAACATCCAACTGATACTCAAGTAAATAAACTGTTTTGCAATCAGTGGCATTTGAACAAGTTATACAAACAAACAGAGTATGTACAAGACATCATCATTTAGGAAATATTTTCAGTTCGAAAAATGTATTTGGCATATAACTTTTGGAATCCACCAGACACCGTCATACACTATAACGTTCACCGGACACAAATTAATAAAGCAGATATCAGGACAGGAAAGGAGTGCCTTTCCTTACTTGATATCCGCTTCGGTTGGATAAACCACTTTTATGGCATAGTCTAAAAATGGCTGCTTGAAAGACATGGAAAGATCATTTGAACTGAATATATTACATCCAAGTGTCATAAAGATAAATACCAAACATATTTGTGTACCCAAACAACTGAGTGGCACAGCAAGCAAATAAGACAAAATTAAATAGTCAAGTCTACCAGATAGACTGTACATTCATTGTACATTCATTGTTCTCTGAAAAGGTAAACAAAGTTAAGTGATAGTAAAGGATTTAACACAATCATCCAAAAATACACAAATGCATATTTTTTTATGCAGTAGGATCTAAGTAAAGCCATATACACTACAAAATAGGTACATTTACATAATGTAAAAATAGAAAAAACATGTACAAACAACAAATTATTAATTTTGTACAACATATATACATATTTTAGAATAAGCTTATCAAATAACCACAGCTTCTGAGTCTGTAAATTGGTTTAGAACACATTTAACCTCTAAATATTATGAAAATACAGCATAAAAGACAAGGCAAGTTACACAAGACAGTTTGAAAGACTGTCTGCAGCCTTGAAGTAGTAGTGCATGGTTTGGTCTGACACATTCAGTTTATACAACGCTGCTGGCCTCGCGTCTCTTTGTCTTATCAAGAGTCCTTGTAACATCATCCGATTCCTCAGAGTAAAAATGAGTGGCATGATGGGCCATCCTCTTGTTGAACAGCTGGGAAGCCAGGGAACCATCATGGAGTGGAAAGTCTCTGAAGACAATGTTTCCATCAGGTGTCTCTTTGCCCTGTCCAGGTTCTCTCACCGGAGGCCTCCACAGCTTAGGGTGGAAGCAGCAGTAGTAGACGGCTTTGAAGACCAATCCGAGGAGGTAGGTGACTGGCAGAGCGGTGAGCAGGACGGTGGCATAGGATTGTGTCAGGACTGGGTCCCTGTAGCACCACCAAGTGGCAAGCAGGATCCCTCCATCCGTAGTCATAAATGAATGGTAAATGATGCTCCTGCCCCTGGTACTCCCCTCCGCCACGTTGAACCAGCTGAAGTACCAGATGAGACCGATGGTAGCTCGGTAGAGCCACTCCCCTGTAGCGCTGTCCATGAAGTATGTGTTCTGACGCCAGGCCCAGAACACAAAAACAGGCCACAGCAGGAGGAAGTGGGCAGCGATGTAGCTGGGCAGGACAGAGGTGAAGAGGGCAATTGCTGCCACGCGTGGGGCAATCAGCAGCAGGTTCCACAGGAAATAGACCATGGAGGAGCCCCAGCCTTGCTTAGCCTTGTCTGGGAGGAAGGAACGCAGGGAGCGGTGATAGTCCACTACCATCCAGGCTATGGAAGTGGTTGATGCAGCAACACTCACACCTACAAAATGACAGTTGAGCCATAAGATTCACACCAGAGGTGGGCAACCATGTTTTTAAGATCAGCCGTTTGATCCCAAGGGACATTTTGATTGATCAAAGAGCAATATGAAAACCAAAACAGCAAAAAAGACAGCAGGAACTGAAATGTCAACCATGTACACTGTATACATGAAACTGGATCAAGTGCTGCCATCAATATTTTAAAGGTTTTTGCATTTTTGCATCATTTCAATATTTATAATATGCATTTTGTTTTTTACAAAAATATTAATGTTCAGTTTTATTCATGTGTTTGGAACACATGCCCATTCGTAGTGGGTTGATTACTTGGTCCCTGGAAGTAGTGCTTGAGGCGTTGTCAAGAACCACAGTCTGCTTGCAGCATTCTCCAGAACCAGTCATACGATCAATTTCATACTCTTCACACCAAGTGTGAAATCAGATGAGCGGTTCTCGTGATATGCAAATGACAGACTGACAGACAGACAGACAGAGGTTCCTGGAATTTAGCAGCCTACAGTATGAGATGTAAAATCAGTGGTGTTTTCACTGATTGGTGATGGTAGATCTCACCAGCCTTGGAACACGGCTAAGTAGATCGTATGCCCCAAAACGTTACCCAGGCCAGTACCCCTGCTTTACACACATGAGGAAGTGGATACAACTATGTCTTTGTTGTGTGTTTGTTACCTCATCAGGAACCAAGCTGCGGTTTTCACAGCAAATACTTCTATATTGTTTTGTTCCACTATACTTCTGCTTTTGGGGGGAAAAAGCGGAAGATTATGCTTACACTGTACAGTCCAGGCCTTGTTGGTGTGAAGCATGATATAGATCATGAGAGTAAGTTGCGGAGCGCTCTCACAGAAGGTCTCGATGAGCCGGAGCATGCTCAGGTCATGTATGAGATACACAGCATACTCTGACCCCTGCTCCTTCCGCCACCAAACCCGGAAGCCTTGCCATATGGCAGAGATGTGCCTGCATGGATAGTGCAAGAAATTAATTCCATTTATCAACTCAGGCAGTAATAACGGGTATACATGATCTTAAGCAGTACACATTCCCCATGCAAATTGCTTCAATCTAATCAAACCTGTCAGCTTTCTTTTCATCATACTACAATTTTCTTGTCACCGAAAAAGTATTAGCTGCACCTGTCAAATACCAGACGCATGTTTGAGCTTATACGTGTGTCAAGTGCAAGTTTCACACGACTACGATTAGACAGACCAAACAAGCTGTAGGGTAAATAGTCATTCAAAGTTAGACATCTTAGACATGGAACTGCTATTTGCATGTCAGACAGTAACCTAACCAGTTCCAGCTCCAATGATTTTCCATAGCCTATCATAAGAAATCACTGTCAGTTGATCACAGGGAGGTTACAACTACAATCACATCCATAGCTTAAGAATATGACATAACATGAATTTGCGTAGAGGTCCATATTAGTCAATGATGAAAATCTGAACCTTTAGGCATAAGTGATTAATTTAGTAGTCTAGTACAGTAGTTCTTAAACTTTTAAATTTCAAGGACCCTCCTTAACTCTGACAGAATACAAATGGAACCAAATGGACCCGTTCCATTTGTATACTGTCAGCGTTACAGACTTGTAAGGGTCAATTTAGAACCCCCCTCATGGAACCTTGAGAGTCCCTGCCCTGGACCTCACTTTGAGAACCACTGGTACAGTGAACTTTTAGCATAATCCAATTAAATCATTGGTTCTCAAAAGTGGGGTCCTGGGACTCAGGGTTCCTTATGAACCAAATGGACCATAACGGGTCCATTTGTATACTGTCAGAGTTAAGATGGGTCCCTGAAATATAAAAGTTTGAGAACCACTGAATTAGATCATTGGTTCTCAAAAGTGGGGTTCAAGGACCTTCAGGATTCCTTTGGATACGAAATGCAATATATCCCTAACGATATATACCTGCAAAAGAAGCCGAGCTGGAACACATGTAGGAAGCAGGAGAGCTTCAGTCGGTTTCCAAACAGAAGCACTGTCCCCGGCGTCTGTGCATTGAAGCCCTCCAGCTCTTGGTCGTACTTGAGCCAGAACCAGCTGAACATCTGGACCACGACGGAGGAGAGCACCATGAGGCCGACCAGCACCCCGAACCACAGCACGTCCCCGCGGCAGTAGAACTCCGTGGCCACCCACACGTCTGCGCCCCAGTCGAAGAGGAAGGTGCACACCCCGATCACGGAGAAGGCGAAATCGAGCCACGAGTACCTAGAAAAAGTTGGATACTCCATTGTTGTCGTTTCATAAAAAGTTTATTATAGCCGACTATGATGACGAGCTACCTGTTAACATGAGCTAACATGACTATGCTAATCCCCCCGCGGCTCGCTCGTGTGTGACCGCTATCTTCTCCATGCGACTTTCTTCAGTCCGTTAGGGGGGGAATAACTTACATTTCCTCATGTTTGACACAGACAATGTGTAACTACGCGTTGAGATGCATTGCTGTGTGTCGAGTATTCTGCTTATTTACCTGCGATAAGTGTATTAAGAGTGTTACTAAGAATACTACACACGAGACGTGGACAGGCATATGCTATGTTTGTATTCCGGCGGTCGGTTGATCAACAATGAGAGACAACTGACTGACCCCCTGACCAGTGACACGACACTGAATCTGAGTTAGTAGTCCCTCCCACCACTATTAAAAACTAAATGTGTGTGTGTGTGTATATATACATATATATATATATATAGGAAAACTAAAACAAATGTTAAAAGCCAGGCTACTACTCATCCCACGAATGCATGTTCCTTACAAATCATCACTTTTAAGGGAAATAAACAGGCTTTCCAGCGGTATAAAAGTTATTGAGAAATTATTTTTTACAATGGAGAAATAATCTACTAAACTTGTTGTGCTATGTTTATATCTATCAGACAGTCTGTGGATATTTTTTTTTAAAATAAGAAATGTCTTCAACAAATTGCATCGTGTTTGTGACGTTAGGGTTAAGGTAGCCATGGTTCACATGACGCTTGTATACAAGCGTCATGTGAACAGTCATGTTTCAGGGCTAGGGTTAAGGTTAGGTTTAGTTTAGGCATAGTTTTTGTGAGGTTAGGGTTAAGGTTAGGCTTATGCATAGTGTTTGTGAGGTTAAGGTTAGGTTTAGGGGCATAGTTGTTGTGAACTTGAAGTTAAAGGTTAAGGTTTAGGCGCCACCTTGGCGACACACCAAAGGAAGACATTACACAAAGCCACCAGTGTTGCCATGTCTGCTTATTAGAAGCGACTTTGGGCTTGTTTTTCTTTAAAGTTGCTTGTAAATATTGGTAGTTGCGGGTTGCGGTTTTTTGGGGCTTGTTTCTAAAGTGTGGTTGCTTATTTGGGCTTGTTTCCTAATGTTGTTTTAGCTTGTTTAGACCAGTGGTTCTCAACCATTTGCATGATCAATGACCCCCAAAATATGCATCTGAGTCATTTTTAGATTTCTTTGGCTATTCAAAAATAGCAGATATACAAGCTCATAGCGCGGCACCGAGTGCCGCGCTATGAGCTTGTAGATCTGCTATTTTTGTTTTTTTATGTGAAAATTTGTGCAAATCTTTAAACGATTTTTAAAAAAAAATAGCAGATCTACAAGCTCATAGCGCGGCACTCGATGCCGCGCTATGAGCTTGTATATCTGCTATTTTTGAATAGCCAAAGAAATCTAAAATGACAGAGAGACTTTCCCGGATTGAATGTGTTTAAGCTATAACTAGGCTAAGTTTGAACTTAGTGTGAGGTGGTGCAACTGGCCCCTGCTTATTGCTTATTTCTCTCGCAAAATCTGGCAACACTGAAAGCCACGCCCATCCATATAAGTCACGTGTCTTGTCTATGTGCCTCACGCTGAGTTTCTCACTCACCACCACTACCTCCTGTCCTTTACTGTGTGTGTTAACGTGAGACGCACCGGGCTGCACACACACCCACACAAAGCAGGGACAGACATGTCGAGAGTATACATTGGAAGACTGAGCTACCGAGCCAGAGAGAAGGACGTTGAGAAGTTCTTCAAAGGCTATGGGAAGATACTGGAAGTCGATCTGAAAAACGGGTAAGGTTGAAATAACCGTGTTATTATGGAGGCTAAAAACAACAACGTGTAGTCTTGGTTAGGCCGCGGCATGTTGGGCCTGGTTTCACTGCAGGCCCCAGTGTTGCCATGTCCGCTTATTATAAGCCACACTGGGCTTCTTTTTCTGTAAAGTCGCTTGTAAATATTGTTTAGCTGCGGTTTGCGTTTTTTTTGGGCCTCGTTTCTGAAGTGTAGTTGTTTTTGTTTCTTAAATGCTGTTTAAGCCAGTGGTTCTCAAACATTTTCATGTTACGCACCCAAAATTAATGTAATTGTCCACAGACTCCCCCCCCCCCCCCCCCATCTGAAAATATTTTGTTTTCATAGACCTGGTTGCTTGCTTCTCTCAAAATCTGGCAACTATGCAGGCCCCCCGCACCACACAGGCTCATGTGTACCGTATCGCACGAGCCTTTGCCTCGACAAAAGCGACGCATTTTCAACCAAAATTATTATTATTTTTTACTATTTGCGGTTGAAAGTAAGGCTATATTTACCCTCAAATAGTTTTTGTTAATGCATACATGAACCAAACAAGGCTGGCTTGCTAACTCTTGTTAGTGTGGGAGGGGGAAAATAAAGTTATTGCCTCGAAGTGATTTGATGCAAATCACATTACTTTTACTGTAAAGTGTAGAAAAAGACCACACACACACTCACCAAATGAGTGAATTTACATTTAGTGAGTGTATAGCATTTGTGCTACTACAGATCTTAAACATTTGACCGGTGGTAACACATGCTAATGCTATTGAAGCTATAGCGGCATGCTAACGATGTAGCTACTTGCTAGCCTGCTGCTGCTGTGTTTCCAGATGCTACGTGGCCATGTTGTTGTACAACCAGCAACACTGTCAGGTTTACAAAGACAAGCGTGCGGTGCGTGGCTACATTCAACATGCAGAACACTGGCGTTGACTGTAATTAAATCCCTTTTTATGGTATCGATGATGGTGGCTTAATCACTGAATCCCTATTTATTATTGCCCCAAAATAACCGATCCTATCATTTAATTAGCCAAAAATAAGGGGCGTGAGGGTGAAACAAACAACGCCAAAAAAACGTAACAATATAGGAGGTTGTTTACTTGTGAGGCTTATTTACCTTTTGTTCTTTGTATTTACGGTATGTTGGTGGACTATGCAGTTTTCTTCAGTTTTGCCTGATGAAAATGGAAAATGCACTCTGTATTATTAACGCGCCTAGTTAAGACGGATGTTTTAAAGTTCACATGTAATTATGATTTCTCATTGTGGTTTTACTCAGTTAGTTGGGGGGGGGGGTCTCTGGTGTGCATATTGACAAGAGAAATTTGGAAACTCTTATCTTTTATTTGTATTGCATGTGTTTGCACTGGTGTGCATGTACACAATATTGTTATTATGCTGCATTCATTGACAAAATTCTCTATCTTGAAGGTATGGGTTTGTCGAATTCGATGACCCCCGTGATGCAGATGATGCTGTGGACGACCTCAATGGGAAAGACCTGTGTGGAGAGAGGGTTATAGTGGAGCACACCAAGGGACCACGTCGAGATGGAGGCTATGGTGGTGGTGGTGGCGGCGGCGGCGGCGGAGGAGGTGGAGGTGGTGGTGGTGGAGGAGGGGGAGGTGGAGGAGGAAGGAGTAAGTTCTCATTAAAATGTCGCTTTTATAGATTTGGGACTAAATGTGTTTGTGGAGGGCTTTTCATCCACTTCAGAGAATCACTGTTAAATCACATTACTTGCATGAATTTTAAGCTCGTCCTTGGTGGCTGATGTGCATTCAATTAATATGTACTCTGTTTTGAAGGTGTATATGTGGGAATCAGGTAGTCAACCCATAACACATTTCTGCTATAGCTTTCTTATCCTTAAAAAATGTTTAGTAACAAAGAGGAATTGGTGGTCTTTCATGAGTAACATACTTTTCTATGTCACCTAGCTAATACTATTTTGGACTAATTCAGCCTTTCACCCAGTTTCTGTTGATTGAATTAGCATACAGGTGTGGCAAAGCTTTCAGCTATTAGGGCCCCAACAATTCAATTTATCTACCTACCCTTTCTTTCAAATGTATTGTGCACAACGCAGTATTTCATAGCACTTAAAAGTAGGGATGCACTGATATAGATATAGACATAAATATGTAGAGTTTTTGTTTTGGTTTTATCCCCTATTTCCCAATTCATATAAACCGATATAGATTGTGTTAGCCTTTACCAATTTCATTAAAGGATTTAGCTTAAATGCAGTATAAAGTTGGGATTAGCTTTTTAAACATGCCTATCTTTTTTTCTCCCCTAAATTTTTATCCCACAATTTTGTAACCCTATTTTTTACACCCAGTGCCAATTGTTTATGTAATCCTGGGCACTACCTTCCCGCTGCCAACCTAGGGAGGCCAGGGCTGAGCTCATGCCTCCTTCAATGCATGAGAGCCAACTGACCATCTTGTCACCTGACAGGGGAGAGTTTTCCTGGTTGGACGTAGCGCATGGAAGGAACACGTTATTCCAACCAGTTCCCTTCCCCTCCATCAGGCGCCCCGGCTGGCTAGGGGGAGGCAGTATTGGTCAATATAAACATGCCTATCTTGAGATGATCAAGTAATGGTTTCGGGGAGGGGGTTAGATGCACATAAGGGATGGGTTCTTTGGTTTAACAAATTATAATTTGGTCCGGGACATTTTGTCTTCAAGTAGTTAATCCGTCTCGCTTATCTGCCAAACAATGGTCTTTGACCTTGAGAGATAACCAAGTCCAACTGGGCTGATACTGATTGTAATCTGATATATCGGTGCATCCCTACTTGAAAGGGAATGGTGGGAGGTCAGGTTAGACTGTTTCAGTTGATAGTGACATTTTTGTATGCACCAGAGCCACCAATGACTTGAAATTATCCTGGGATTCCATATACTTGGTCTCTCAGTGAAATCACTAATATAGGACCATAGAATGTTTTGGATGTGGAAATTTACATGCTTGCTGATGGGTTGAAAAATGTATTGATTTGACTATAAAACTGTACTTTTACTTTTAATTGTGATGAAGTATCTTGTAATCTGTTGTTTTTTGTTCAGGATTTTTTTATTTTATTTAAAATGAATGTCAATATAAAGTTAAAGATTTAACAAAGAACCTCAATGTTTTAATTGAAAGAGTCCTTTGCTGACTGCCTGCCCCTATTGCTGGCCATGGTGTCCCCTTTCCAAGAGTGTGGTTTGACCATTCTGGGCCCCTGGGCAGACCAAAAAAGGGAGCCATTGTGAATGAAGACCGCTTTTCCCATTAGGCCCAGGCCGGGTGGTGAGGATACCATGGGGTTAGGAAAACAGATGTGGGTTCAGCTCTTATAGGTGCCTGAAAAAAGAACTTGTTCTTATGAAAAGTGAAATGTTTAGTAGATGTGGTAGTTTAGAAAGTTGCTTTAGTTCACCGTAAGTACTTCTTCAGTCATTGTTTAAATAATTTGTCTTATTTCACTGTTTTAAAGTAGAGCAGGGTTATTTTGTCAATGCTACCAAATTTGTATCTATAAATTGTTGGCCATAGGCCTTAATGTTCTTCATAAATAAAAGGTTTCGTCGTCTAATAGGAAAGATGAGCTAGTCTTAAATTGTAATGAGTTTTGTTTTTATTTATTTTATTTCACATTTTTATGTAGCTCTTTATCATCTTTATTTCCCCCCTTTTTGTTTGCTTTTCCCCAAATTTATATGGACATTGTTTTCTAGTGTGTAGCTTGGAGTGTAGTATTGTAGCCATGTCTTGGTTGGTCTCATGTCCTCATTGTTTCTGGACTTCCTTCTTTAACTTGAAAGGTGGATATGGGCGTGGAGGAAGGGACAGATACGGCCCACCTACACGGACAGATTATCGGCTCATTGTTGAGAACCTTTCTAGCCGCTGCAGCTGGCAAGATTTGAAGGTATGTGGGCAAGTCTCTAATGTCTTACGACAAGTCATTTTCTAAAGCTTCTTAAAGGGAATTTAAGTTCAGTAGTTGTTGGGACAGTAAATATACAATATATCCACTGATGGATAATTGCATTAAGATTGACTCCATTCAAAATGTTTACCATTTTAATTTTTATAGTTTTTTATAGTTCCAATTATAGAATCGATTTGACTATTGACAACAATAAATCGTACTCATCTAATGCTTGTTTTCATCACTCATTAGGACTATATGAGACAGGCAGGGGAGGTGACATATGCTGACACCAACAAGGGCCGTAGGAATGAGGGGGTCATAGAGTTCAGGCTGTATGCTGACATGAAGAGGGCCCTGGAGAAGCTGGATGGCACAGAGGTGAACGGCAGGAAGATCCGGCTTATTGAGGACCGTCCTGGTGCCAGGCGTTCTCGTCGCTCCTATTCCCGTAGTCGCAGCCGCTCCAGGTAAGGAAATCAAAAACCATGGTTGCTAATCCTCACAATCCTGTTGAGAATTAACATGTTTTGGGCACTATAGGAGAACAAGGCAAATGTATGTGTATATTGCATTTCATACAGTGGAAATTCAAAGTGCATTACAACAGATGTGAAGGGAAAGCGAAAGGATGGAAGGAATAAAATGGGAGAAATAATGAGTCATGGACATTTTTTATAAATGTTTTGGTGGGACATTTAAAAGATCATAACAATATTGCTGACTAAGAACTTATTCCCGGTTGGTTCCCAGGTCTCGCTCCAGAAGCCGCAGGTCCCGCAAGAGTCGTAGTCGCAGTGAGAGCAGCAGTCGTAGTCGCTCCCGATCCAGGTAAGAGAGACCACAGTAGCGAATTGTACAAAGGAACTGCCTCTTAGTATGTGAAATTCTACATCGAAAGGAGCAATATTTAACTTGACCAATCAGCATATAATGGCAACAACCAGGAAAACGGGTAATAAAAATAGGGGGGCTAAGACTGCTCTGCCAAGCCAAGTGCAGTAACTACGAAAAAAGAAATCACTGAAAAATGATGATGTTACACTAATTGTACATCTGTTCTTGAGGTAATTGTTTTCCCCCCAAAATCACGAAGGCTAATTTGACCTTTGGGATACACAAATTAGTCGGTGTCCAAAAACTTAGTTACTGCACTTTGGCTTGGCAGGGCAGAATAGCTAAAGAATTTAAGACGTTTTGATTTACCAAGTTGTCTTGTCCCCAGGGCGGCTTCTCACTCCCGCAGCCGCTCCCGCAGCAAGAAGAACAAGGCAAAGGGCAAGAAGGAGGATGAAGAGCGCAGTAATGGTGCTCACAAAACCAAGGAGGGTCGCAGCCGTGATGAAGGGCGCAGTCGCAGTAGGAGCCGCAGCCCGAAGAACAAAAAGATCAAGAAAGAAGGGAAGAGGAACCGAAAAGATGAGTCACGGTCCAGATCACGCTCTCGCTCCAGGTCTAGATCTAGGTCAGGAGTCAAGGATCGCTCTAAGAAATCCACCTCCAAAGGCGATCAGGCGAAAAGCGATGAGGAGGGAGGCGCTGCTGAGAGAGGCTCTCGTTCTCGCTCACACTCCCCTGTTGAATCCAAACCCAGAGCCAGATCAAAGTCCAAGTCTAAATCAAAGTCCCGTTCCCCCACACCTGCCAAAGCCCGGTCCCGATCCCCATCCGTTTCCCGCTCAGAGTCTCGCTCCAAATCGCGCTCCCATTCCCGCTCACGTTCTCGTTCCTAGTCCTGAGACGGGACTGTCCTGCCATGAGCCCCTATCCTGTCTCCCTGTTCTCCTTTTACATTCCCCCAAAATCCTTAACCATGTGTTGCTCTGTTTTTTGTTTTTAAATATGTGTAGAATACCATACACTCGGTTGCTTGATGTCTCTCATGCAAATGCTTCTCCATTTTATTTTATTTTTTATTCAACATATTTTTCCAGTAGTGTTCTCTCTTATGGAGGTCTTTGACATAATGGAATGAGAAATAAACAGTTAGTTTGTGACATAACAGGAGGAGAACTACATTTTTGTACGTTTAAATGGATCAAAAAATATGCTGATGCTGTAGTATGTCTTTGTATGTTCATCGCACATACAAGCATACTATTCTGTTGATGTGCTCGTGGGATCTGTTTTCATACTGTGATATGGCATCACCTTTCGTGAAACCTTTTTATCATTTGCATTAAATAAAGATTAATGCCTGATCTAGATTTGTCTATTTCTTTCACTTATTTGAAGATTAAGACGTTTTACCTTGATGTCAATATTACTTGGAGTCAAGAGTACACTGAAGTCTCGATCTCATCAATAATATTTAAGGTGTATAACGACAGCACAATGTAGTCAGTGTTACTCTGAACTTGAAGAACACGATGCTGTGACTAAGAGTTGAGACCCAAGTTTAAATTCCACGTTCAACACAGGGATGACATCTGCCCCACATTTATTGCCATCAGTTTGAACTGTTCACACAAGCCAACACGGGAATATTGTTTTAACTTCAGGTAATACTCCTAATGAACCTACCCATAAGTGCATATAAATGCAGCCTAAAATCACTTCTACTTCACTATATAGGTTATACACTGTATGCCACTTAGGATAAGTATTGTTACATTTGATTAATTTTCCACTGTGGATTGACTAATTTATCCGTACTGCTGTAGATTGTTCAAACACTTGGACTAATTTGTATTTTGACTGTTAATGGCTCATACACTGTAAATGCTGAGTGGTCGAAGTACAGAGGGACCCTAATCTTTGGTTTTTGGTACCCATTTCTTGATCCATGTACATGTACTGTATATTTTACCTGTTGACTAATTAGTTTTAATTCTTAAAGCTTTGTATTTCTTTACACTTCTGTATCTGTCCTGTGTTGCATAGTGGGATACTGGTGCTATGACAATGGCAACTGAATTTACCTCTAGTTCACATATCACACTTACCTGGAAAAGTGGTTGCAGATGTTTTCTTAAATATACAGTAATATGTACACTACACACCATGGAAATCTGAGCGCCAAATCGGGTAAACAAAAGGCAAAGCAAACGGCACACAGACAACGTTTTTGGTGTTGGGACAGTCGTTGGAACTGGAGGCCCAGTGTTTTCTTTTTGGGGACCCTATGGCTGTTTTTTTTACTTGACATGAGCAGTATTAAAGGCTATTCCTTCTTTTGCCACAAGAGGGCGCTTGTCATTAGTTTTATGAAGGTCAATAAGTCAAGTGAGATATCAAACTGAGTCTGACAGAGAAGAACAGCATCTATCAACCATCTGTTGAAATACAGCATCGTCCCTTATTTAGAAACGAAGACGCGTCCTTTATTGAACTGAAAAGGGATTCACTTAGTTCCTTACTTTTCGGAATCAATGAATAACAAACATCTTACAAGTTCAAACAGCTCATACAAGTTTTTAACCATTTAAATAAG
Organism: Gymnoscopelus braueri; assembly: GCF_963280865.1. Classification (NCBI taxonomy): domain Eukaryota; kingdom Metazoa; phylum Chordata; class Actinopteri; order Myctophiformes; family Myctophidae; genus Gymnoscopelus; species Gymnoscopelus braueri. The sequence goes on from NC_137613.1 coordinate 42,582,715, forward strand.
ACTAAGACTTACACCAAATCTCTCTGCCAAAAATTACAGATGTTAGTTCCGATTTAATCACTTCCAATTTCACTAGTTTATCCTGTAGGAGTCCCTCTCCTGATTGGATGAAATCGATATCCTGCCCTGAAAATGTATTTTCCGTTTGTGTTTACTAAAGAGCTGGAGAGACAGGGATACCCTAATGAAGAAACACTATATAGCAATTATTACTATTAGAATACTATTATACATTATATTATATATTACAATTCAAAACTAGTTTCAACCTAATGTCTGGAAGGCAGGAATATTGTCCGACCCATGTGAGTACTATTGTCTGTGTTGACAGAGTGAACGTGCAGCAATCTACACGTGTGGACCAGAAATTTTAAGTGAAATATTAAGAATACACGTGGAGGCATCAGCTGTTGCTGGAACTCAGTCAAGAACGTAACTGAGGCAGGTTTATTCGCTCACTCATTGAATACAAAAGTCACATTGTAACAAGCACTTCAAAATAAGAGTCCATATCATACACAATACAATAGAAATCATTATGTCAACAGTCTACTTGTAATAATGGAACATGAATAATGATCAAATGCTCCTGGTATAACATCAATACAAGGCAAATAACTTCTTGGTTAATATAATATCATTGCTATAGTGTTTGTTCAGAAACAGGGGTCTGTCAGATTCTCCAGCGCTTTACTAAACAGAAATCCCATTATCAGGTTGGTTGCCAATTTCAGAGTTCCCATTTATCAGCTTCAATTTTTACAAATTCCCAAAAAATATTTATTTGCTCACTTCTTTGTGTGACCACTTTCCCTTGTTTATTCTGCATTCTGTATAAGTGCTTCCTCCTGATTGGATAAAGACCAAACCAGGGCTATCGCCTGTTTACGTCTCCCCAATGGTGTAAAAAGTACTCAAATTTTTTAACTTAAGTAAAAGTATCAATAATACAATGTAGAAATACTCTGACAAGTAAAAGTCCGGAGATAAAAATGTACTTGAGTAAAAGTACAAAAAGTATTGGTATCAAAATGTACTTAAAGTATCAAAAGTAGATACTTTAATAGTCTTTATCGTCCCATAGGGATATTCAGCTTCAGTCTGTTCCACTCAAAACACATAATTTAGAACAAAACAACATAACACCAGGACAATACATGAAGTCCCCAGGATACACAAACAAGCATATCAGCGAGGCAGTTTGTTTAGTGCAGCAATGGCAGAATGGACAAAACTCCTACTAAAACCAACTTTCTGCCATTTCAAAGTTTTATATCTTCGTCCGGATGGCATGAGTGTAAAGTGACGATTGAGGGGATGATCGGTGTCATTTGCTATTGGGAGTGCTAAACATGTGATGGCTGTATCGTTTAAATAAATAAAAAAAGTGTAGGCGTGGGAAGGCCAATAATCTTAGAGGCAATACAGATAATACTGAAAAAAAGTTAGTTTTTTGTCAGACATGTCATTGTAGGCAAACCTTTTAAAAAATGTTCCAAAATAGCTACAATAGCTGATATACTGTACAGGGTCACAACTCAACACGTTGTGACCCTGTGGAATGGATATGTTTTACTATCTGTCAGATGCAACATCTCCAAGGGCACCTTGGGTCACACTTTCTGGTCTTGCCCAAAGATTATTTCATTCTGGGAAAAAAAAAAATCTTGGTATAGCAGTGTATATGGATTTCACATTGAACCTGATGCACTAACTGCCTTGTTTGGTTGCCCCAAAGCCTCTCTTGCTCTGCCGTACTCTATCCAACAAACCCTTATGCTTGGTACACTTGTAGCAAAGAGAATAATTTTAACTGAGTGGAAGTGCCACCGTTCCTTGTTTTAATAGATGGCTTAATGAGTTTGTATCACTGATACATCTAGAGAGGCTGCGTTGCAATAAACCGGACAGTCTGTAAACATTCGAATACATCTGGGGTCCTATCACGAGTCATCTCGACTCTGTTGTGTGACTGCTCTGTTTTAACAAACCCAATTATAATGTGTCCAACTGTTGCATTCTGTTGTACTGTTTGCCCATATCCAATACCTCATTATGATATAGGGATGGGCAATATTATCGATATCACGATATATCGCGATATTTTATTTCGCGATACTGTATCGATACTCCAGTATCAATATCGCGATAAAAAAAAAAAAAAAAAAAAGTTTTTTTTTTTTTTTTGCTTTTTCAGATACAGGCTTTATGAAAAACATTCAAAGAACCTATCACAGATCTGCAGCTACTCAATATGTAGTGTATATATAAACAATATGTAGTTGTGATATATGTATATATCGCAATATATCGCAATATATCGCAATATATCACAATATATCGCAATATATCGCAATATATCGCAATATCGTGATACGACCCAAGTATCGTGATGCGTATCGCAATATAATCGTATCGTGACCCAAGTATCGTGATACGTATCGTATCGTGAGATTGTTGCCAATACCCATCCCTATATATGATAGGCTAATTACTCATGTTTTACATCCTTATAGTCTGGTGTTTGTTTGTCTTATTGTTATGTCTTGTCAATGTCATGTCTTATAAAAAGAAAATACAAATTAATATATAAAAAAAAAAAACAATATCCTGGCCAATTCTCTGGGAGATGGGAAATAAAATCTAAGGTCATGTTTCTCAGTTTCACTATGTATGCAGTACTTATTCTAGCAGGGCATATATAGAATGTACACAGTGTGTGTGATGATGATTGACCTCTGTCTGAACAGTCATAGTGAACATATAATGACATGATATAATAACAATATATAAAGATAAAATTAGTGTGACAATAAAGTCTAATGAACAGTCATAAACTCACAACTGAGTAGCTACCTTAAGCATAAAATGAAACGTATATGATTATGTCCAAACAATATTGGATACACATGATATACATGAACCTTCAGATTATTAAATCAACTAAAAAACATACCAATCCAACCTGAAATGTCTAGCCTATTGCCCTTCAAACCCCCCCAAAAAGGGGGGGGGGGGGAGAGAAAAGTCCTTTCTGGGATATTAACTGAACAGTCCTCTAGTTCTCTGGTTGAGAATCCAAAAGGGCCCTTATAATTTGTCCTCAGTCCAAAAAATAAAAATAGAAAAAGAAATGGAGAGAATGGAGATACCGAAGTTGTCCAAGTGTGCGGTATGAACAGCAGTGAACAGAGGCACGATGAGCAGTCAGTTCTCCATATGCACGATGAGCAGTCAGTCCTCTTTCCTCACAATGTCCACTTTAAACAGAAGAGTGTCACACAGAAAAGAGACGTGAGATGAATGAATGCAGGACGACGTCTCACAGACAGGCAAAAAACATCTAGTAACCCATTTAGTCTTCTATTACATCAATAATAATAAACATGTACCCTGGGTTTAACACACACAATACAAATTAGGACTAACAAATGCAAATCACACATCACTCCATAAAATTAAGAATTAAAACAGCATAGACTGTTTGTTTACATTCTGACCACAGAGGTGCCTTGTACAACCATATTGGCCAAAGATGAATGATAATAAACACTAATTTCGTTGTAAAACATTACCATAAAGCAAACAGATTACCTTAAGCCAGATAATGTTACACCTCATGTTCAGTGCACACATAACAGAAGAGTGTAACACAGAAAAGTGATTTAAGATGAATGAATGAATGAATTCTCCTGACACCATAGAACGACTATCATGAAAACGGCCATAAATCACTACACATTGAATGAGACTCATTCAATGTGTAGTCTAATTACACAACTGGCTAACATGACAGCTGAGTAACATGTGTGTGATGACCTCTGTCTGCTAGTAGGACTCTACAGAACGTACCTAGTGTGTAGTCAGTGTGTTATGATGATGATGATGATGATGCTGCTGACCTCTGGCAGGTGTAGGTTTGGGATCTCTTCATCCAGATGAGATCTTAGCACTGCTCTTTCAGCCATCGACCTTGAGAGAACTGAGAGACTCAGGAGCCTGGAGATTGGAGCACAACACAGACAGAGAGGAAGGAAAGAGTATGGTTAAGTGGACAGATGGATGGGGAGGCGAGGACATGAGTGTATATGTGTGTGTGTGGGGGGGTTGGTGTGTGTGTGTTGGGGGGGCACCACAGAGCAGAGCCATTGCTGCAGCGCTTCCTCCTTTCATTTTAAGCATAATAGGATGTCTGTGTGTATTAAAACATTTAGCTGCTGTCGGGTGGAAACCTTGTATGCCCAAAACTGTTCCTTATTTAAAAAAAGATTTTAAAATAGTGAAACTAGCCCATCTACAAGTTCACAACGCATCGCGACGCATTGTGAGCTTATAAATCTGCTATTTTCACTACGTTTGTGCGACACTCTTGTATGATGAAGTAAAACATAATATTAAAATATGGAGATACAAGGTTTCTGCCAGACAGCAACTATATACAGTACAGCATTTCATGTCAAATGATATACAGAGAAAAGCAAGCAAGAATGCATGTAGTCGGAAATAATATAGAAATGAACAAAACTTACCTTCATTGCAAGCACCTCTGCAAGCTGCTTTGATGCCAGTGGCTCATAGCTCACACACCTGTTACCTTCACAGCAGAGCTCTGTTCTAAATAGCTCAGAAACAAAACTAAGGAAGCATTGGCATAATGAGACACAGGACAGTTTAAATAATCGTTTTTACATTCTTTGATGGTTTCATGCTCAAGGCTTCCCAGGAGGGGATGCTACCACGGTTGTGTTGTTGTGGCTGGCATCTCCTTGGACGTTCGGAGTGCTTTGATTTTGTGATGAATTCTCTAACATGTTTGTTTTAAGGGATGACGTTGTTGCCTCATGCCCAACCCCCAATATGGAGGACTATGGATTGTCCTTAGTCTGATCCCTACCCTTGTGAGCTGTCCGGCATGGTTGGACCAGCCAGAAGCCGTGACTAGAGCCGGCTTAGCTCTCTGGGTCACTGGGATAACGCAAGCTCCTCCACCACCGGCAAGGTGACAATCCATGGGAGGAGAACCCAATTTAGTTATTGCCAATTCCCAATTGTCCCCAAGTGTCTTGCAGTCCCTGTTGCTGCCACCTCCCCTCACCTTTGGAGGTATAAACTACTATGTGCATCAAGGTTATTATAGGTAAATGAAATTAGAGAAATCACAAAACTAGAACCATTTAATATTTCACCCCTGACAAATACCCCATATTACAATAAAAAACTAAAACTAATGTAGCACCGGCCGGGAGGCAAACCTTGGATTTCTGGGGTAGGCGCGTATGTTATTAGTCGGGTAAAGAGCCAGGCTCGCTAGCGAGCGGCAATGTAACAGCCTATGTCTACAGTCGTCCCCTGAGCTTCTCCCCCTCCGTAAGAACGACTAGCAAAGGCAGCATTATCCAGTCAGCCTTTTCAAAAAGATTAAGTAGCAAACTCACTTTAAAAACTAATTACAACTAAATTGAAATATTGAAAATATGAAGTCAAAACTAATGAAGTATTCAGAACAATAATAATCTTGATGTACAGCCCCAAAAAGGACATGATCACTTGATCCTCACCAGCTTCCCACCCGTAAACACGGCCAATTGTGTTTGTTGAAGCGCCCAGCCAAGCTGGATGCACCGCCGCTGCTGCTGGGTATTGAACCCAGGTATCTGCGGTGGTGGGGGAGTGTTTTGCCTCTACCACACCCAGACGCCCCAAAATGTTTAGATTGTGTGTCTGTGTGCACACACACACACACACACACACACACACACACACACACACACACACACACACACACACACACACAGATGTTAAACTCTAAACCATATAAAGTGACAGACGAAAGTAAATGAAGCTTACCTCAGGTTATTTCAAACAAACAGTGTTTTCTGGCAGCCACAGTACAGCCTATGCATGCCTACAGTCGTCGTCCCTTTCTGGAAGCGCATCCACACGCACCAGGAGCGATCAGGAGTGAGGCTCGACTGACCAACTTCGACTGGGGGGACCTCCGCTTCCAGTCCGGGGAAACTCCAACACGGTCCATAAAAAGACAGATAGGTTTTTTTGTTGCATTTTCGCCCTTTGTCTTCTTAACAGCTATTCCTAAAATGACTATTACTACTTGATGTTAAACTCTAAACCATATAAAGTAACAGACAAAAGTAAATGTTCTTACCTCAGGTTATTTCAAACACATTTCCTAGTGTTTCCTGGCAGCCACAGTACAGCATATATGCATGCCTACAGTCGTCCCCCTTTGTGGAAGCACATCCACGCGCACCAGGAGCGATCAGGAGCGCCTCGAGCGAGGCTCGACTGACCAACTTCGACTGGGGGGACCTCCACCTCCAGTCCGGGGAACCTGCTGTGTGGTCCATGACTGACAGACAGACAGAGGTACAGGTGTATTGTATGTGTGTATGGTGGTAGGTGATTTCTTACCTGTTTAAGTTCAAATAAAAAAAAAACTTTAATTGAAAGTAGCAGCAGTGGGCCCCAGAGGCAGGGTGCACAGGCCCACCGGTGTGTGGACAAGCCCTGGTGTCCAACAACCTGATCCTATCTCGACACGCTGATCTCAGACCATACATGCTCTCAGGACATCAAAGAGGAAACTCCAGCAAGCCTCAACTCAACTAACCAGGGTCATCTTGGGGGACCTCCATAACCAAACAGGGAATCCTCCCTGATGTTCACGGCTGGTCCTCCTCTTAGGAGATGGGGCTCAGCAGCTCCCTCAGTCCAGACTCAGCTCCCCACCAAAGGCAGAATCGAGGAAGGACTTCCAGTCGAAGTCCTCCACCTGATCCTCCTCTGTGGGGGTGGGGCTAAGTGGCTCCCCGCTGTCCTGGCTCAGCTCCTCACTCAAGGCTGGATCAAGGAAGGCGTCCCAGTCATAGTCAGCCACCAGGTCCTCCTCTGTGGGGATGGTGCACTGACTCTGTGGGAGCCAATCCAAGGCACAGCTAGGAGGGGAAGGAGGCGCAGACACAGCGGAGCTAGCCACACTGCAGAGCTCCGGAAGCTGGTGCTGGATAGGAGGGAGTGTGTAGCTCAGTCTGGACAGTGGCTCGCCGCTGTCCGGACTGAGCTCCCTGCTCGAGGCCCACTCCAGGAGGGCGTCCAAGTCCAAGTTCCCGTCGACCGACCCCAGCTCTTTCTGTTCGTCACCACGAAGCAGCAGGGAGCTGGAGCGCCGGGGGACTTTGGCCAGGCTAGTTGCAGAGGCTTGGGGCAGCTTCCTCTTGTGCCCGCCGACCGCCTGGCTCGGCTGGTTCTGTTCAAAGTTCCCGGGGAGCTGCTGCGAGCCGGATCGGGGGTCGATCTGGAACTTGTAAACACCGTTGAGGAGGCGCTCAACATGCTGCGGGTCAACCGTCCAGAAGCCCCCCTTTCCCGACTCGTCTTTCTCCCGCGGGAGCTTGATGAAGCCCTTGTTGACGGACAGGGTGTGCCGGATGGTGCTCTGCCAGGACTTAGTTTTGGCGCAGCGGTAGAAACGGAAGTTCTCACTGAACCACTCGTAAATAGAGGCCAGCGTGAGCTTTCTCTTCTCGCTGGCCTGTATGGCCATGCAGATCAGCGTGGGACAGGAGAAGTGTGGCCTCTCATGGGCGTTGGTGTTGTAGCCCACCCCACCGGGGTAGTGGCCGTGCGTCACGACGCCTGGGAGGCTCTGCTGCGCCCGGCTGCAAGCCGCTGGTGTGGGCATGACCGGGGTCAGGGGAATGCCCATGGACGCCATGTCCCCGGCCAGAGGGGACAAAGCCGCCACAGACAAACCCAATGGCCGACGGTGACTGGACAGCGGAGGGTCCCAGCCTGGCTGGGGGCCTCTACCGTTGGCACCGAGGGTGGAGAAGTCCTGGAGCCAGTGCAGGCTCGTCAGGCTTTCGTCCACCTTGGCACAGTGCAGAGGCAGCATGGCTATCCTCTGAAACATAATGTGTGTGTGTGTGTGTGTGTGTGTGTGTGTGTGTGTGTGTGTGTGTGTGTGTGTGTGTGTGTGTGTGTGTGTGTGTGTGTGTGTGTGTGTGTGTGTGTGTGTGTGTGTGTGTGTGTGTGTGTGTATGTATGTATTGGTCTACTGGTGTCCTGTCCTCTTGGCTGCACTGCAGTGAGGAGAGAGAGAAATTGAGAGAGAGGGGGGAGTCAGTAAACACGAATAGCTGTAACAAGATGACAAAAACACCAACACAATGATGGCCTCATTTGAAAACACATAACAGAGGCCAACAATTTGTTAATATAGCATCAGAATCAGTTTAACCACTTTAACTCTATTTTATATTTCATCTATTCAGAAAATAGCAGATCTACAAGCTCACAACGGGTAGCGATGCAGTGCGTTGTAAGCTTGTAGATCTGCTATGTTCTAAACATTTGGAAATCTGGACTAATTTGGAAACATTTAAACACAGTGTTTCAGTTATGGGGGTCACAAAATCGTTTCAGATGCATTTGAATGCATATTAATTTGGGGGTCCTTTACATGAAAACGTTTGAGAACCACTGATAAGCCAATAAGAGTGTACAGTCTCCATTTGAATGATATGGAGAGTGTATGGTCTGTGTGTCTGCTGGACAGTGAAACATTTATAACGTGTACAGTTCAGTTCATAATAAGACCCAACACAGATTCCAACACATGTCTCCTCCGTTATGGTTTAAATTGGTGACCTGGAGAAATATGTCTTGTGGACTACACAAAACGGACATTTGAGGTCTTGCAATACGTGGCCTAAACACCACTAGGTTTAACTCTGTTAATAAACAGAGTAAACAACTACGATTTACGGTCGGACATCGACGTTAATATGTGAAGTCCAGTCCACACGATGGTCACATATTTCTCCTGGTCAGTGGTCACCAATGTCACCGTAACGCCGCCATGTTGGAGGCCGCCTGATACACATGACTCAGTCACAGCCCCCTTAAACCCCTCTAAAACGTGTCGCTTGCCAAAAAAACAGATCTACAAGCTAACGAGTAACAGTTGTTGTTAGCTTGATTTCGTACGACAACATGCGGCCTTTCGTCATTGTATTTAATTCAAAACAACCTCTTCATCCAGCCAGTGGATGACCGTTGGATACAGAATTGTAGCCTAATCAACAAATATGAAATGACATTCCCACCAATTCCGTTAACGTTTTGAAAATAAACAAAACTCACCTAAAAACAAAACAGTTCTATGAAGCTTATCTTCTGTTCTTTTTGACAAGCGACAGGATGACTTGAGTGCTTTCAACGATAACGGCTTTCCGATCGTCATTCAGTCAAATTAAAACAACTAGCTAGCTACTAAAAACTAACAACCCACTCTTCTTGTATATCCCCCAAAAAACTTTGGAAAACGTAAACGATCCACAACTGTTGTAGACATCAGCCTCTCTCAAGGTGTAAATTAACTACAAACACAGCCATTAAGAGCGTTTTGAAAATCTAAAACACCGCTTACCTTAGTCGGTTAACCTGAAGAAGACTTGGAATTCCAAAAGAAGTGTCAGCAAATGTTGAAAAAGCAAAAAATACACGTTAAAATGACAAAAGATCGATGAAAACAAGCAGTAGTTCCTCAGTAACGGTGTCTCTGTGGAGCTGGTGTGATGCACGTCTGATCTCAAAGAGTCTCTGGACAGCACTGACGTCTGGTTCTGAACGCACTTCATTAGAACACCTGCGCGAAGAGGAAGGATGCCCGAGAGCCCTGTTCCTATTGGTCCGCTGCTCGCTGAGGCATTTTCAATTGTAAACAATTCGGTCCAACAGTGTTTCCCAAACGTGGGGTCGCTCCCCAATTTGGTGTCACGGACCACCCAATTTGTCGGGGTCGCAAATAAATAACTTTAGTATTGTTAAAACTATTTTCATTTTTTTTCTTTAAGGGAAAAAAAGGAAATATATATATATATTTTTTAAATCAGAAATGCCAAACATTTTTGGAAATGCCTACAAGCTCACAACATGTCCTTGTAGTTCTGCTATTAAAAGTCAGAGACCCGGTCAACAGTAGAGGGCCCCAAAAGCGTGCGTGCTTTGTAACTTACATAAGGTACTTTTCCCCTTCATGAAGTTTGCTGGATAAGTTAATGATAATGCATTGGAATGATCCTAAAATACTTTATAAGTCAGAAATGCATAATGTTTATACATTATGTTAGAGATGGTTATGTTTCCGGGTACGGTCTGGCCTGGGTAGTGGGTAGGAGGAGAGGGCTTTGTTTTTGGTATTGTAGTTAGCTGTTGCCTATCAATGTGTAATATGGAAAAAGAGTACCTTATGTGCACAGAGCAGCTAGCAGCCAGACTGGAGTAGCCAACTGGAACCTGACCATGAATGTAAGCATTGGCAATCTATCGCTTTCTGAAGAAACTTTCAGTGAATTAATTGAGTTTGGAGCTCGTTTTTGCATGCCACGCACTCTCACACACACACACACACACACACACACACACACACACACACACACTGACACACACACACACACACACACACACACACACACACGCTGCACAGCTGCTGCCTGGGAAGGAGGGAAGTGTGTGTTTAGTAGTGTTTGTGTTGCATCATGTTTTGTTTTCTGTACATGTGAACATCTGATCTGACCACATTTTTAGGTAATGGACTGTAATGGTTTTTAAACCATTTTTATTGTTGGTCACCTGACTCGCCTCTGTCTCTGCAGTGGTGTAAAGTAACTAAGTACATTTACTCAAGTACTGTACAATTTTGAGGTATTTTTACTTTACTGGAATATTTCCAATTTTCAATACTTTTACTTCTACTCCACTACATCTCAGAGGCAAATATTATACTTTTACTCCACTACAATTATTTGAAAAATCTAGTTCCTAGTTAGTAGATAGGCGATTTAAACGCTTTTTTTCAACTCGTTGGCAGCACCAGAGAGAGAAGATGACCTCGGAGAACGCCATCCACAAGAGCCCTGGCCCTGGACAACCCGCACATCGTGGGCTTCAACGGCTTCTTCGAGGATGACGACTTCGTGTTCGTGGTCCTGGAGATCTGCAGATGGAGGGTTTGTAGATTTGTTGTTTATAGCCTTTATCTTTAATAGCCTTGGATCAGGACTAGCTGTAGTATACAACCCTCGTAGACGTATTTATGATTCTGTAGATTGAAGACGTCAGAATCATAAAGACGTCAGAATCATAAAGACGTCTACGAGGGTTGTATACTACAGCTAGATCAGGACTATCAATCATGTGTGTCTGACTTTTATCCAGTGGTGTAAAGTAAATAAGGACATTTACTCTCAAGTAGCCCACTGCAATTGTGTGTGCAATTTTGAGGTACTTTTACTCTACTGGACTATTTCCAATTTTCAGTACTTTATTTTTCTAAATGGCTGTGTATATAGGGCCCTGGGGGGTCCCCGGACCCCACTTTGAGAACCACCATAACTCTGAGAGTGTACAGACGGAACCAAATGGACCCTTACAGATCCATTTGGTTCCATCTGGACACTTCTCAGAGTTGCAGCCCAATAAGGGTCCATTTGGTTCCTAATCCTAACTATCAAATATTTTATCTGGGGACCCCCTTAAGGACTCCACTGTAAGAACCCCTGATCTAGCCTACTGTATTTTATTTATTTAAAGCCTACTGGCTATGTGTGAAATGGCTTCACTTAAACAAACCACAAACTTCATCGTGATTTGTTTTAAAAATTGGGTTTGTAAATCCCTTGTCCTCTGAGGGTTATAATAATAATGTCTTGTGTTCTATTTACAGTCTCTGCCGGAACTACACAAGCGCCGAAAGGCAGTGACTGAACCAGAGGCACGTTACTTCATGATGCTGCTGCTGAACGGCTGCCGGTCTCCACAACAACAGAGTCATCCATAGAGATCTAAAGCTGGGAAACATCTTCCTCAGCGACGACATGATGGTCAAAATAGGTAAGTTAATTGCATGCTGTGACTCATCCCAGGCCACACATAGATTGTTAACTAATGACACAACACAATATACTGCTCTCCCATATTTTATTTAAACAACAAGAACAATGTTTCACCCATGCAAGGGCTTCATCGGGTTTCTGATGAAGCCCTTGTATGGGCAAAACATTCTTGTTGGTTAAGCAAAATATGGGAAAGCAATATATTGTGTGCGGACATTCCCTTATTTTCACTTAAATATTTGGTCCAGCACAGTGTTCAAAGAACTGTAGGGATCCCTATCTTTTTTTCGTAATGACAACAAGCCTGTTTGTCATCTTAACAGACCATGGCACACCCCAACTCACAAAATGAATGGTTTCCAATACTACTAATAAAGTTGTAAACATGGGCTTATTTGAATGAAAGCTAACATGAATCTTTATATCTCTCCACAAGGGGACCAAACCCTGGAAACTAAGATCGAGTTGGATGGTGAGAGGAAGAAGACCTTGTGTGGAACACCCAACTACATCGCCCCTGAAGTGCTTTGCAAGAAGGGCCACAGCTTCGAGGTGGACGTCTGGTCACTCGCTTCCATTTGAGACGTCCTGTCTGAAGGAGACATACAACTGGATCAAGAAGAACAACTATACCATCCCCTGGTTACGTCGGCACACCACAGTAGAGGGAGACGGGGAGTGACACGCATCCAAGGTCATGGGGCTCGGGATTCGAACCCGCTCACCTCGCTCAACAACAAAGGTATTTTGTTCCTCAATGGTAGAAACTGTACTCAACAACACATCATGAAACAAAGTACTACCTTCATGTGCTAGAGAAAGGTTGGTCCTGACCAATGTTTTCTTATTTTTCCAGGAGGTTCAGAAAAGGTGCAGGTGAAGGATGATCCTGCACCAAGGTGAGACATCACTGTTCTTTACTACAGCATACTTTTAGGCTAGATTAGCCAAGAGAAGAAACTAAACAGAAAAATGACTTGACTAGTAGGATAATTCATGTTTCTGCATCTGCCAACATACTTAACAGACTTACCACCAGGAAAGTAATGAGCTAACCTACTGACTGTGGTGTGAAACAACACATCGAAATGGGATATTTTTCCTACATGAGGGGGTTAACGGTTTTTAAGTATAATTATATTGACTAACACTCACAGCAATTGCTTTCAAGCATAATGTGCTAAATGTGCTAGATTGGGATGGTGCTGTAGTAGAGGGTAGTCTCTCAGTATATGCCATGTGTTATTCTTTATAAGTTCTGAATATTGAGTGGTAAACATGTGCCATTTCAGAATAAACATGACTTTTTTCAGCATCGATGGGAGGGTTTTGCTTTTAATATAGTTTGTCAGGTGAAAACGTCACATGTTCAAAACTGTTACTTTTGGGATTCAAAAATGGCTTAAGTTGCAGATCTACAAGCTCAAAACGCGTCGCTTCGAGCTTGTGTGTCGCTGTAGTATGATAAAGTAGGGCATTCATTTACGACTCACAAATTAAAATATTCCGCCTGACGGCAACTATATGTTGAGGGGTTTCTCCACTGGCTCTTGGACAGCGCCCAGTGTCTAGTACAGATTGATTTTTACAAGTGAGTTCTGGTTCTGTATTCTCAGGGACGTTGCGGGCAGGGATGTACCAGAGGGACCAGACTGCAACCTGACTGACATGTTACAGCAAATCACAGCTTTCCTTGCAACAAAGCCATCCGAGAGGCCCCTCGTATGTGAAGGTGAGAGCAAACACTTTGTCATGTCCTCTCAAATGTCTGTGTTCAGATTCCACCCCAAGCTGCGACTGGCCGTGTGTCTCTCAGCTGATCACTGAACTTATCTTTGTGAATTGTGATAACATTGTGAATGCTGACCAGTGGTGGAAAGAAACTGAAGTATATTTACTAAAGTACTGTTTTGAGGTACTTTTCCTCTACTTGAGTATGTATATGTATTTTACAATACTTGATATTTCTACTCCACTACATCGCAGAAGAAAATATTGGAACTTTTATTCCACTACAATTATTTAAAAACTTGAGTTGGGGTGCGGTCACACCGAACTTTAATTCTGCTTATGCGGCAGATTCTGCCAATGCTTTTCAGCGGGAACAGTTTCTTTTCTGCGGTACTCCGCGAATGGCAACAAACCACTCCGTTCCCATTGACAAAATCCGCCGCATAGGCAGAATGAAAGTTTGGTGTGACCGCACCCTTACAAGTTACTTTGTGGATTTCAATTATTTACAAAAGGAAACACTTAAAGGTAGGGCAAGTGATTTACTTTGGTTAAAATAAGTGTTATAGCTCTATATTCTGATAGTACTCATTGCTATAGAGTGTCAGTAAAAGGAGTCTCCCATGTCTCTCCAGCTCTTTATTAAACAGAAAATGCCTTTTCAATGCTCTCTCCTGATTGGCTTAAATGTTGTCACCTACCTGAAAATGTACTATATTCTGTTTACTAAAGAGCTGGAGAGACCCCTGTGACCGAACAAACGTTCTGTAGCAATAATTACTATCAGAATATAGTACTTTAACCTTTTTATTTTTAACAAAACAAAAATAAATTACCAAAAAATATCACTTACCTACCTTTAAGCCCTAGTTTATACTTTGTCAATTTCAAAATAGCTCAATAGCTTGTAGATCGGAACAATTTCGAGAAGTTTTCTTATTGGTCAAACTTTTTGAATGCAGGCATTTACTTGTAATGGATTCAGAGTATTTTATACATTGTGGTATCGCTACTTTTACTGAAGCCACCTCTGACACTGACAATCAATTTGTTTGTGTGAACTTTCAGAAAAGGCAGAAGACCCCGCGTGCATCCCCATCTTCTGGATCAGCAAATGGGTCGACTATTCTGATAAATACGGGCTAGGTAAGGCACACTTCTGCATTTTGGGGAAATATTTGTTTTCTAAATGTTTTATTCTGCCTTCACATCATATCAGTTAAAGCCTCTTGCAACAGAGAATTTGTATGCAACTGTTTGCAGGGGTAGAATAACTAGTCGCATGATGTGACTACAGTACTGCAATAATGTGCAGTGTCTATGTAGACTTGCCTTCTGCCATTTCTTCCTAGCTTGGTGTATTTTAAAAGTTTTGATGGGGTTTTTCCAGGCTACCAGCTGTGTGACAACAGCGTGGGTGTGCTTGTCAACGATTACACACGGTTGATGATGTACACTGATGGAGAAAGCCTGCAGTACATTGACAAAACCAATGCAGAGAGCTACATCAGTGTACGCTCGTACCCTGCCACGCTCACCAAGAAGGTCAATAGTTGTCTCCGTCTCTGACCCAGCATATATATATTTTATTAAACATTTAAGATATTACTAACTCAGCTATTGGTGGGCATGGAGCCAAAAACAGGGAGCCAGATGTATTTAAGGCAGTGGTGGAAAAATTACTCACATTTCTTTACTTAAGTAAAAGTACCAATACTGCAATATAGAAATACTCTGTTACAAGTGAAAGTCCAGAATTCTAAATGTACTTGAGTACAAGTATTGGCAACAAAATGTACTGAAAGTACTCATTATGCAGAATATCCCATTTCAGATTTTTTCAAATAAATAAAATGTATAAAAATATTTTGAAAAGAGCAGATCTACAAGCTTGTAGCTCGGCTATTTTCAAATGGCCGAAATGTAGAAGTGGTTAATGTATCTTTTGTAGTAATCAAAATCTACAACATAACTAGTAAGGTTTTCAAATGATTGTAGTGTAGTGAAAGTACAATATTTGTCTTTGAGATGTAGTGGAGTAAAAGTACTGGGAAATACTCCAGTAAAGTAATGAATACCTCAAAATTGTACTTGAGTTTAAATGTACTTTGTAATTTGCTATTGGGTCCACAGCAAGTAAAGTGTGTGGCGGGGAGTGAGTCTGTGGGAATGAGAGACATACACTTATTTGATGAAACATCAGATAAGTCCTTTTATTTGTATTGCCGGATATTATTGACTCCTGTGGCGAGTTGTGTGCCCATGCACCCCATATTATGATCTGGCTTGAAAGTACACTAGGCTCAACACTATATACTCACTTATACTCGTCTACTGACAGTGGGAAAGGAGTTCAATTCATTCACGTATTCGCCCAGTATGGAGTCATTTCCTCCATGCTTGGAGCAACTTTTATAGCTGAGATCTCATGCTATCCTGATCTCTTGGCGTAGTCACACTTATAGGAGTCGTAGCATTACAGCTTGATCTGTGGAAGTCTTTACACTTTTCTGTCTCACTGCCTCCTTTTTTATGTTTGTTAATTCTTATCACTTTGTTTATCGCCTCTCTTGCAGATAACGTTGCTCAAGTACTTCCGTAGCTACATGAGCGAGCACCTTCACCTTCTCAAGCAACATGGCAACATGGCCTGCCCTACCTCTCTCACTGGTTCAGGACCAAGAGTGCCATCGTGCTGCACCTGTCGAACGGCACAGTCCAGATTAACTTCTTCCAGGTTGGTAAACTTCACTGCATCCAAAGAGTAATGTCAGACCAACAACACACGTGTAGGCTTCACACACTCCTAGTTGGGAGTAATTTGAGTTCCCAGAGTCCTGGTATTTGTGCGCGGGATGTAGCTTACGCTCAGAATCTGAGCGGACACGCCGCTTACCGGTCTGAGAGCTGTGCAACTCGTCTAAACAGTCCGACGAGAGGCAAACAGCAGTACACAACAATGGCGGCCGCAATTTCTCAAGGAGAAATTGCTTCCCGTCGCTCCTATTTACATGCAACACCCGCTGCATGTGGATCCCGCCCCCTTTTCTTCATTGGCTGTTGATTTGAATCAGAACGCGTTGACGCGTTGTGAGCTTGTTGATCAGCTATTTTCCAAGGATTTCAATACATTCTAAAAACTAATGAGTAGGCTACCTTTAGTACTTTAAGTACATTTTGACACCAATACTTTTGTACTTTTACTCAAGTCAATTTTGAATTCTTGTAATTGTGACAGAGTATTTCTACATTGCAGTATTGATACTTTTACAGTATTTACAAGCCTACAGCTTGCGCGCTTTGTAACTTGCACAAGGTACTTTTCCCCTTCATGATGTTTGGTGGATAAGCTAAATGATATGTATTGGAATTGCCATTATTAGTCAGAAATGCATAGGTTTTGACATGGTGATGTAATGTTTCCGGCCGGGTATGGTCTGTCTGACTGGTGGTCTGGGCAGTCGCCACTCGCCAGTCGGTAGGAGAGGGCTTTGTTTAAGATCTTGTAGTTAGCCGTTCCCAATCAATTTATACTATGGAAAAAGAGTACCCTATGTCCACAGAGCAGCCAGCAGCCGCCAGCCTTGAGTAGCCTATCGGAAACTACTAGCCTCGGTCCCAGCCTCACTCATCTGCGAAGAGAAGAGCCTGGTCACGACCTAAAGCAGCGAGTGTCTAGGACAGGGGTCTTCAACAGGGGGTCCGGGACCCCTAGGGCAGGGCTACTCAACTTAAGATGGCTCAGGGGCCACTCAGCAAAATACCAAAAGTCCAAGGGGCCGCAAGCTAAAAATGACGGTCCTATTTTGGATTTTTCGATTTTGTAACACACACTACGCATTGTTATTGTTATAAGAAAATGTACATTTTGACATCATATTCTTTTCACTGTACCTGTTTATTTTGTGTGTATGTCCAGTGGCATCAGTTCAGCAAAAGCTAAGGTATGGCAAGGTTATGGTTGCCAACTCCCAGAGATTGAAATAAGGGACACCTACCCTGGGCGCGCGGCAAAGCCGCGCGGCCGGGAAAAAATGGGGGTCAAACACCCCAAAAAACCCGAAATGCATAGAAAACTATGCATTATACCTGTAACAATTGATGTTTGTTTTTGAAAAAAAAATTAGCAACCCATATATTTGAACGGAAATGTATATTTTTATCCTGTGCTTAAAAAAAAAAAAGACGCTGCGTTGGGGCCGCATGCGGCCCGCGGGCCGCGGGTTGAGTAGCGCTGCCCTAGGGGGTCCTCAGAGTTACTACAGGGGGTCCGCCAAATCTTTGTATTATATGATTATTCTTTTTTACATTAACCACTTGAACCCTAGCATCCCTTTTCTGAGGAGAACTTTAGCCAAAAATAGCAGATCTACAAGCTCACAACGCCTCGCAGCGCGAGGCGTTGTGAGCTTTTAGATCGGCTATTTTTGGCAAAGAGTCATAGGTGTAGAGGGAAAAAAGAGCAGCAAAAGTTTATCTTAAACACAATTTTATACAATATAGAAGGGTCCCTGATTCATCTCTCTCTCAGCTAGGGGGGCCGTGGCCTGAAAACGTTGAAGACCCCTGGTCTAGGAAGTCTTGAATGGACAGCATTTCCGTCGTACGCGTTTCCCCCGGAAACTATATTTTTTTACCAAACACAATCACATCACTTTCTGAAGAAACTTTCAGTGAATGAATTGAGTTTGGAGGACGTTAATAGGCCATGCACACACACACGCACACATTATATATTGCACAGCTTGTAGCTGTCCCAGAGTTGGGTTGAATTTTGTGGTATTTATAATTTTTTTGAAAACATGGAAATTGTGAATATTGTTTATTTTGGGTAATATACTGTATTGTATGTGTATGGAGTATGGTGATATAGTGCCTTCTACTGGCCTGCTGTAGCAGATATCACGTGACACCAATCACAGCAGCATTGACTTCACATGTTGGGTTTGAGCAGGGCAGAACAGAGTTTCAGAGCTGAAAGGAGCTCTGTCTATGCTAAGGAGAGTCTACAAAATATAAATACATAAGATAAAAATAACTTAACACTCCTAGCTATTCTGTGCAGAAGGCGCACACGGTATGTCACCTGTTTATTTTGTTTGTCTGTACAATGATAATTGTTATTGTTTATGCAACGTGGACAATTAATCAATACGGACATTTCATTGATCATTTAATGGACATTTAAAATGACAGCTTGACCGATTTACAATTCATGACGTTTATAACTTGTGTTAAAAAATATTGTATTTGTTTTATGTCATTGCATTCAGTTTTTCACGGTGTCTCTCTTGGGAGAAATACAAAGCCCTTGTGAGCATCAGGCGGAGCGTGGTTTACTCTGCCTGCACTGCCTCAGAAAAACACAGTTTAGGGCACGGCCCCACCGCACTTTTATTTTACCTCTGGGGCGGAATCTGCCAATGCTTTGTCAATGCAAATGCGTGGATTCATAGTCTTGAGGATTTTTTTCCAAGAATCCATGCATTTGCATTGACAAAGGAGCAATCTGTGAACCCATCGCCAAATAAATAAGGAAAAAGCGCCCTCTGCTGTTTTTTACTAGCAGAATCTGTTCTTGAGAGATTAGTTTAGGAGCACTTATACAGCTGCTTCCAATAGCAATCACCATCATCAAGCCAGCTGGGTAATGTGTGTTTAGTAGTGTTTGTGTGCATCATGTTTTCTGTACATGTGTACATGCATCTGACAACATGTTTAGGTAACAACAAAAAGGACTGCAATGGTTTTTAAACATGTTTATTCATTGAGACTGCGTGAAGAAGTTGATTTTATTGTTGGTCACCTCACCTCTCTCCTCTGCAGTGGTGGAAAAAGTACTACATTTCTTTTCTTAAGTAAAAGTATCAATACTGCCATGTAGAAACACTGTTACAATGGTAATCAAAATGTAGGCTACTTGAGTAAATGTACAAAAGTATTGGCATCAAAATGTACTTGTAAGTACCAAAAGTAAAAGTACTCATTATGCAGAGTGTCCTGTTTCACAAGGTATCATAAAATGTTTCAAAGATCTTTTGAAGCTTGTAGATCAGTATCTACAAGCGATTAATGTATGTTTTGTAATACTTAAGTAACTAGTAACTAAAGTTTTCAAATAATTGTAGTGGAGTAAAAAGTACAATATTTGCCTCTGAGATGTAGTGGAGTAAAAGTATTGAAAATTGGAAATACTCCAGTAAAGTAAAAGTACCTCCAAATATGTCAAAATTAAGTACAGTACTTTAGCTACTTTACACCACTGCTGTAACCTCGCGTCACCAGTCTTTCCACCTCCCACTGCTGCAGTGCTGAGCTGGCTATTAGGATAAATCAATCCTGTTAATCTTGTTGTGAGTGATAGAATTTGTTTTGAAAATACCCAATCTACATGCTCAACGCCTCGCTTTGCGAAAATACCCAAAATGTGAAAATATTTTACCAATATTTATCTGTGGAATTAAGTCCAGCTAAATTTAATGTCTCAACTCCTACAATTCCAAGTGCTTGTCAGCGTGGGGGGTCCCCAGTTCAAACATGATTATTTTAGGGGGTCAAAGCCTGAAAAGTTTGAGAAACACTATCTCAAAGAACTGTTGCAACTCGATCTATGGTCCTTTTAACAATGCTTTTTCATCATTTTCAACCAATTAACATTAGCAACCACATTGTATTCACAGAGCACCTAGCCTCGATCTCCAAGCTTTAATTTTTTTGTTACAGAGCACCTGATTCCACCTCATCCACTTGTGCAGTCACACAAAACGCAATATTATTTTGGTTGCATGTGTTTGAATTCCAGAGGCTGTTGGTGAGAAATTGGAAATTTGTTTTAAATAATTTGGCTTAAAACACCCAAACTCTTGAAAAAACTAAAAGTAACACCTGTTAATTCTTCATTAATCGTTCTCGGTCAAGGGGCTGTTGGTTAATTAATTTTGTAATTTAAAATGCCCAGGTGATATTCTCTACCATAACATTCCTTGGCTAATTAGAAGGGAACATTAGCTAAATGCAGAGTTATGTCCTTAATGGTATCCAGATTGAAGTGACTGTCTAAATATGTTTAATGCAGAACACGTACACATTGTTGTGATAAACTAGCTTAATTTAAGTTCCTCGTTTGTTTTGCTTTGTTGTGTTGTAGGTAACTGGAAACTGGAAAAGAAATGTTGATGGCATCAAACATTTTGCTGAGCTTTTATGTCAGACAAAGGTGGGTGCCTTTACCAGTCTATTCCTCTCTAACCTCTTTCTCTGTTCCTCTTGCTCCCCGTTGCCTTTCCAATCTTCTTTATTCTCATCTCTACTTTTCCTCATCTCCTGTCTCCATTCTCCTCTTACTCCTGTCCTGTGCTTTTTGTGTTTGATCTCTTTTTCTATTCTTTACCCTTCTGTCTTCCCCTTTCCTCTACTCTCCCCTTAAATGTAATCTTCTCTCCTGTACTATACAGTCTTGGATATGTACAATAAAAAAAAGTGTCGGGAAGTTATTAAACATCTTATAAATACGTGTTGATATCCATTCCTTAGTGTTATATCCACTGTCTTCCAGACCACAGAGCCAACACACAGCTAGTGCCTTTGTCTTCAGGGACTGCCAGTCATCTTGGGGAACGAGCATTCTGCCTTCTTTAAGACCTGCTCCGGACCGTAAGTAACTTAATTAGTTGTAAATGTTACAGGTGTTCAGTTATTTTAAGCCATAATGAAGACTGCCACTAATTTCCTGAGTTATTCAGTGTGTTCCACAGACTTTTACTTCTATCTTATGGCCAAACTGATTTGAACTGAAAACAGTTTTTAATATCTGTCTGCCAAGTTACAAAGCATTTGTTGCACACTTTTGCAACCAGTACTTGTAATGTACAGATCCAGATAATTTAAGACTGGTATAATAAAATAATGATTCCTTTCATTGCAGTTTACATTATAAAATGCTTTCCATTATAAACAGTACGTTTTGCACAGCATTATCTAACTGGTATGATTATGTCCTCTCATTGTCAATTTGTTTCTTTCTGTGTCGGGATGTAACTGACAAGGACCGGGACAGTCAAACTTCAGTGGGAGCACTCTGTGTCGATCAAGAACATCCTCACCTCGACCCATCCAGATTCGGGATCATCTGTTCGGTTTGCCATGTTTTGGGGGAGTCTACTGGTTTGATTATGGCAAACTAGCGCAATGAAAATTGGCTTTAAACAGGAACCTCAGGTACTGAACAATTCGCAAAACTGTTCAGTGTAAAATGTCTCACCCTGTGGCTTTTGTCATACATCCCCTTACATTGGTGCCAGCACAGATGAAAAGGCTTATGACCCTATGCAGCTCCTAGTTTTGGGCTAAGTAGCCATGTGGCCGATAGGGCAGGAGCCTATCTCCTGTTTCTGTAGTGTGAGGCAGCTTGATGTACATGTGCACCCTCTATACATAATGCTAGTATGTCACATGGACTTACCCCCAATCCAACTCTTTATGCTGAATGCTAAGCAGGGAGGCATTGGGTCCCATTATTATAGTATTTGGTATGACCCGGCCAGGGGATTGAACCCCGACCTCCCATTCTCGCGGGACTAGGAGAAGTGGGTGCAAACACTTGTCAGTTTTTCTACACCTTCGACCAGTACATCAGCATGGATTCAGATGGTTACAGCCTCCCAGATGACATGAAAAACCCTCTTCTGAAGGAGAATGATGTGATTAACATTACATATTGCGAGGTGATTCATGGCTTTGTAGTCTATGTCCAGAACATCCTCCTATAATCCTCCTACAATTTGAGAAACCTCTGCGGTGGTGGTGAGCCCAAAACTGTATGCCCTGTTCTCCTGGAGCACTTGATCTGAAATTGCACACAGCCATTGACCATTACCATCTGAACGCAACCGTTTTTCGATATCACCAAATCTCAGCTGTTAATTAGCGTTTTGTGTAAAAGAATGTCGCCATGGTTACGGGGCTGCCCAGCTATGGGACTACTGCCTCCCGGGTTGTCAGATCATGTGCACATATCCCCCCACGGATGCGTCGACCGGGTATGGACTAGTTGTGATTTTTGATTTTTTTTATGGATTTATGGAAACTACAATCCTGGGACGGATACAGAGGAGGAGGAGGAGGTATGAAAGAGAGAGAATCACAAAATTATATGAAATCTAATGATTTGACCCACTCATTATATTCTGAGAATGATACTCCAAAGTCATTTACTTGTGTAAGCCTTTTATAGAAGTGCTGCTTTTTACATTTATTTGCTTCATGAGAGAAGTCATTTTAAAGTCTTACAGTACCATGCTAATGCAGCAACAGGAGATCTTTTGGGGATAATGGCAAAAGAATATGATTTCATACAAAAGAAACAGGATATACATTTTCAATACAATTCTGGCAGCTACATCAAGATAAATATGAAAGGTATTAGATAATGTAACAACCTTCAAAATAGGTATATACAAAATATAGTTATAATGGAGACAAAATGAATGAAAATTTATATAAATATAACATGACAATACAAAAAATAAATGATATGTTACAGTACATGTGGGAAACAGTAGGCTACGAGTGAGAAAAATAGAGCGGGGACTCGGGTGCCCATTTTCGTGTGGTGTTATATGTTGTCTAGTCTTGGCTTGCTGGAATAAGATAAAGGATCCTAGCCACACTTTCAGTACTAGAACAACTTTTATTTACAAGACATTTATTGCCCCAAGTAACAATATGTGAACACGGGATGTTTTATTGTTATGATTCTTATTTTCTTTTTATTAAAGCCAAAATCAGATTAACACTTGACAAATGGGTTGAAAATCTATTCTGCATTTGTGCGAATTAACTTTAGTATTGTTAGGACAAGATACAGTAGGATATCGTCTCTGTCGGGTGTAAACCTCATATGTCCAAAACTGTTACTTTACCAGGATTCAAATCAAAAGGTAGCAAAAGTAGCAGATCTATAAGCTCGAAACGTGTCGCGTCACGTTTCGAGCTTGTGGAGCTGCTACCTTTGATGCTTTTGTGTGACGCTGTAGTATGATCAAGTAGGGTGTTATTTTGTGAGAAAACAAAGTTAAATTATGGAGATAAGAGGGTTCTGCCCGACAACAACGATATGCCTTTATTGATCCCCATGGTGAAGTTCAGGTGTTAGTTGGGGCAGCAATAGCAGTAAGCGTGAAACATACAGTAGATAAGTTAAGAATAAAGATAAAATGAAAGATTCTTACATCTGCACTGTACAAGTTTAAAAATGACATTCATTCATTCTGTCAAAGAAGCCTACTACAGGCAAATTTGGTTTTAAATCAGCAAATCCACCCCTCTATCGATTTGTCCCACTGCATAATTTCTAATGGCTCTGGTTTTTAATGTGAAAGTCTTGCACTGGACCTGCTTCTTAGAGGCCATTGTTAAAATACAGATTGGTATACCAGCATTCATGTTTTAAGCACAATTCATGATGTTAATATAACAGAACATAATCTGACCACTTAACTGCTGTAGTAAAATTGGCTTAAATATTTAGTTCTCTCTCCTAGTTTGATCGCTACAAATATAAAATTGCATTGGCAGTCAAGTGTTCACTACCGCTGGATGTCATTGTGCATGAACATATTGTACATAACAAAAAAAACACATTTATCATTTTTATTGACATGTAGCAATACTCTGTTACAAGTACACGTCCGGAATTCAATATTTTTGGTAACAAATTTGACATGAGTCCCTGGCACAAAACATTTTAGATTACATTGTTAGATGACATTGTTTGAACATGTTTATCATTTTTATTGACTTTTGATAGAAAAACGTAGCAATGTAGCAATACTCTGTTACAAGTACACGTCCGGAATTCAAACTTAAATGTTTTTGGTTACATTTTGATCCAATCATTTTGTACTCGAGTACACATTTTGAAATATTTTTGGTTTTTGGATTTGATATGAGAGTCCCTGGCACAAAACATTTTAGATAGGGGTTAAGGGACATATACTGTATACATGAATTAAGCAAGTTGAGTGGCTTCCTCATTGTCTTCGCCACTGGTATCGTCGTCCTCTTCTAAAGAACAAGAGACAGGGTTGGTGCTCTGCCAGGACTTGGTTTTGGCGCAGCGGCAGAAAGAAGTTTTCACTGAACCACTCGTAAATAGAGGCCAGTATGAGCTTTCTCTTCTCGCTGGCCTGTATGGCCATGCAGATCAGCGTGGGACAGGAGTAGTGTGGCCTCTCATGGGCGTTTGTGTTGTAGCCCACCCCACCGGGGTAGTGGCCGTGCGTCACGACGCCTGGGAGGCTCTGCTGGGCCCGGCTGCAAGCCGCTGGTGTGGGCATGACCGGGGTCAGGGGAATACCCATGGACCCCATGTCCCCGGCCAGAGGGGACAAAGCCGCCACAGACAAACCCAATGGCCGACGGTGACTGGACAGCGAGGGTCCCAGCCGGGACCTCCGCCTGGCTGGGGGCCTCTGCCGTTGGCACCGAGGGTGGAGAAGTCCTGGAGCCAGTGCAGGCTCGTCAGGCTTTCGTCACTGGTATCGTCGTCCTCTTCTAAAGAACAAGAGACAGGTTTAGTGACAGATAGATCTCATTATGTGCAAAGTCTCACCATTAGAAGAAACCAGATGTAGGATGGTATTAAAGAAGATTTAAGAAAGAATAAATAGGCCTTGACCTATTGACCTTACATACTATACCCATCCTTTACGAAATAGGCCCTAACTAGGGGTAATGTACTTAACTGATGAGACCAGGGCCTTGGCCTGGAACATCTTGGCCCCCTCTTATACTCACCACCACAATGATAATAAATCCTCCTGGTCCCTGAACCCTACACGCCCTGTCCTACTCATGGGAGACTCTAATAATAAATGGCTACCCAGCATCAAGGATCAGAGAGTGCAGGTGGATACCTACCCGGGGCCCGCACTGTGCCATGCTACGGCCATTCTCCAAAAACTACCCCACCCATACCCATCAGTGACCATGGTAGTCTCATATGGATTGAATAATAGGGAAAGGGGTACCTCCCAAACCCTCAATCACTCACTCAAAACCATGCACCAACAAGCCACCAAGGCTTTCCCCAATGCTACCATCCACATCCCCTCATTTCCTTCTCCGGAAATGAGAAGGAAATGTCTCCTCATTAACCCTTATTAATGAGGAGTCTTTAACCCTAACCCTGGATCTTTGTTTAATACTTTTAATTTGTATTACCTTTTATTTCTATTTTTTAATACAAATAAAGGGTTAAAAGTATTTCTGTATCGATTTTAGTACTTTTACTTTTGGTACTTTAAGTACATTTTGATACCAATACCATCTGCAAAGTAACTAGTAACTAAAGTTTTCAAATACTCGTAGTGGAGTAAAAGTACAATATTTGCCTCTGAGATGTAGTGGAGTAGAAGTAAAAGTATTGGAAAATGGAAATACTCAAGTAAAGTACAAACACCTCAACATTTTACTTAAGTACAGTACTTAAGTAAATGTACTTAGTTAGTTACTTTCCACCACTGGTGTTTACCTGCTCGAACTGCCGTCACTTACATCGAGAACACGGAGTCCAGGTATAGCACAAAGGTTATGGTATGTTATCCAAATTTCATCCTCCGCTTCTTCTTTACCAAAAGGGAGGAAAATTCTGCTGTTGAAAAGGAAACATCTTAGATCTTGGAATTTTTTTTTGTCTATACTTTTACTTCTACTCCACTACATCTCAGAGGCAAATATTGTACTTTTACTACACTACAATTATTTGAAAACTTTGAACAGCCGTCACTTACATTGATAGGGACTCCATCAGCGCGGAGGTGGTAGTATGTAAGAACACATTCTTCAAATTTTTGTTCTTGATCAGATAACCAAGTATACCACCCCATCGTAGATCTTGGAAACATCTTAGATCTTGGCTGTGTCGCCAGTGTCGGATGCCTAGTTTTCGTTTTCGACTTGGACTGATTAGCAGCAATGCGTTCAAAATACTTTCAGCTAGTCATCTGTGAGATACGTTTCTTTCTTCTTCTGTGAGATAAGAGCTCAACTCAGTGTTGCCATGTCGGCGTATTATAAGCGACTTTGGTCTTCTTTTTCTGTAAAGTCGCGGGTTGCGGTTTTTTGGGCTTTTTTATAAAGTGTTACTTGCTTATTTAGGCTTGCTTCTAGCCATGGTTCACCAGGAGTCCCTTAGTGTCGAGGTCCAGCCACGTCAGCCAACATTCATCCACCAAGTCATCGGTCAAACCCATAAAACGAAGCAGAAGCGCCATCTTGATCTTGTATTTTTCGGGCGTGTATTTTTCGGGCGTCGTGATCTGTACTAACGTCTCGGTCTGATTAGCACTTGGCAGCAATGAGTTCATATCTTCTACTTTCAGCTGATTATCTGGGAGGTACGCTAGAGAAGAGCTCTGATTGGTGGAGCCGTCGGCTGAGCAAGTAGCTTCACCAATCAGGTCGCTCAACTCTGATCCAACCAGTGTTGCCTGCAAATACACATTCAGAAAGGGCATCACAAGAAGAATTATGATAAAATATGTGACAGGACAGAGTGATTACTTTAGGGTTCACACTTTAGAATGTAATTGTTTTACATACCATTAATAGATTCATAATTATGTAGTACCATAAGCATTTTAACTGCTTAAAGGGTCTACACCATGAAAATCACTTTTTTTTAAATTCAGTCATTCCTTCTCATTTCATGGATTTCCAGAATGGGCGTGTCTGAACAGGCGATCTCAGAATGGCAATGTTTATGAGGTCATAAACATTTTTGATGGCAAACCCAATGTTAAATGAAAAGTGCCCGAATCGCTCCGAAACTTTTTCTACCCCCCCTAAGTGGGGGTCTACGAACAAATACTTCGGGCTCGGATTTTGGCTCCGCCCCCCGGAAGTGGGTGAAACAGGCACCTCAAACACTTGGTGGAATTGTTCAAAAATGTTCAAAGTGTTTTTTTTTCGATTTTGTATTTTTCTTAGATGCTTCTTTTTATGCAGAATTTTTCCATTTCTTTTTTTTTTTTTTTATATATTTTTTTATTAACAGAATTTTGTATTAACAGAATTGCTCAGTAGCCCCCCCCTGCCCAAGAGGACGTTTTGGTATTGCAGCTGAAAGTGCTGTATAAGCCAGAGACAATTGACTTGGGATGAGTATATCTGAGTGATTTAGGCTCAAACCTTTTGAAAAAGGTTTGAGGGACATACGCCATATGATATTAAATATCAAATATATTTTTTAAATTCACGGTGTAGCTCCTTTAAAGGCAAACAGAAGATTTTCAACATGAATCCCATTGTTCTGACCTGAGGACATTAATGTAGTGTGGCAAAAAATACCCTACGTCTTGTGTATTTCTTTCATGTAAAACAAGATTTTGATGTGAACATTCAACTGAGAAATGCATATTATACAAAAAAAAAATCATTATTTATCTCTCCTCATCAGAACAATTGATTGCTCAATTGTCATCCTTGCTGAAATGTAAACCCCCCAGTTTTCTAACTCTGAGTTGGAGTTCAAATTAACACCCAAGATTTTACTGTGTAGATTGTTGTGTTTTGGCTGTTTGTTTAATCCTTACATTGGCAAAGTCTTCAAACAGCTGATCGTCATTGTCGGTGAATAAACCTATCCCTGTTTCAAAGACCAGCAATTGCAGCTTGGCCACTTGTGTTTTGGCTTGTTTAATCCTTACCGTAATAAAATCCTGCAGCTTCACTGGACCAATGATGATATTTCTAAGACTGAGATCTGCATCCATATTGGCCACCTACACAGAAAACACACCAGATATGTAAATTATAAGCAAAACCTGCTGAAGATGTACAGTGTATGCCCAAACATCTATTGTCTCAGTGAACAAATCAGGAAATATTATTGAACGATTTAAGAAAATGAAATCAGATCATGGCTATACAAGCAGATTTTCAGACTGGTTGGTAAAAAGGGCTCGTTTAAAGACGGGGTGCCGTGATTTTCAGTGATTTCCCCCCCCCCCCCTAAAACATAATCATCAGGTATTATGGTTATACTAGGAGGAAGATTTTTTTCAAAAAAGTGTACAGAAATTGTTAAAATTATGTTTTATGTGGACACGCCTCCAGTTCATTAAGTATACCTGGTTCTCACCTTAGCACCTCCTCCACCACCTTAGCACCACCCACCTGTCCTAGTCCCTCCTCCTCCTCATGCCCACACCTGTTGTGTTATGATAATGAGGGGGAGGGTATGTTTTTACTATGTCACTAAAGCGCTGTTTCTCTATTGGCACGTTTGACCCTCAAGGTTTCAGCCTCCAGGAAGAAACTCCAAATAGTCAGAGAAGACAAAGTGCTCTTTAAATACAACCGTTTCAATAGCAGGTAGTCATAATAAATTAGGTCTACATAAATGACTCGGTTAGTTTCATGTTCAACTTTACATTAACCATACATGGTTGTGTGGATAACTGACAGGGAGACGCAGGCAAACTAATACTCTTAAAAGCTTTTACCATGATCCAACTCCGCATTTAATCACAGAATTTCCATTACAATATACTGTCTGTACACCTTACAGATCTAACGTTACACCTGCACATTACATCCTTCAGTGTCATACCATGCTAGCTAGTTCGCCTACCGTCTTATTGATGTTGTTGAGACATCTTGGATTTTCGTTTCGGGCGTCGGATGCCTAATTTTCGTCGTGATGTTCGCCGGATTGTGTTCCTTCCAGTTAGAGGTTCTCACCACATATGCAGCTACTAGGGGTAAAACAGTCACACAGTTTGTTAGTGTGAAATATAGGGATATTGAGCGAATAATAAAAAAAATAACCAATACTTACTCAGAAATGCATCATGTATCAAAAGGAAACAGGAAAGCACAAAGGAAACCAAAATAACTACTAAAACGAAGCTCCAGCATGCCTCTCAGCCAACAAATGGAGTAGGCTATCAGTTCAGGTGTGGTGCTAATCAGCTCTAATCAGTTCAGTACAGGTGCCTATTTATTGCCAATTTATATTAACACATTTACCAGAGCTCCTCTCTAGAGAGCAGCCAGAAAACATTTTAATTGGTAAGAATACTGGGAGAGGATGAATTCAGATGGATGTGAAAGCCCTATCTGACTGCTTGAATGAAATAATGGCCTCTGCCTTATTTGTCTCATATTTTTTACTCAGTCCTCATTCAGATTTCTGCGTACGCACCTATTCTTCTTCTTCTATTGACTTTTGATAGAAAAACAATGTAGCAATACTCTGTTACAAGTAAAAGTTCGGAATTCCAAGTGTACTCCACGCCACGGGGGGACGCGGCTCCTCCAGGGCTGTCATTCGTCCCTCCACGGCCGCGACTTGTCCGTGCATGGCCGCCACGTGGTCCTCCAGGATCTTATGTGCCTCTGATAGGGCCTCTGATACGCTAGGCGGGGAAAAGAAAATATGGTTTGACCCAAAAAATAATTTGAACAAAAGGTTTCTCAATGGTTTATTATCAGGTGTACTTAATGACATATCAAAAATGTACAGAAATCTGATCACTAGAAAGGTCAGATTTCCAAGATGGCCACCACCAGTTCCTTAAGAGACCATTACTCCTTCATTGTTTGCCCTACACAAGTAATTTTAAAGATTTCCTCTGCCCCCTCCTTCTCCAAAAAAGAGGAAGTGGAAGTACTCGTGTAAATGTACTTAGTTACTTTACACCACTGCCCGTTGGTCCGTGAGTCTGTGAGCAAAATGGACCCAACCGTTCCTTAAACACACACATAAATATTTGCGGTTCTGGGCGGATTGGGTTCGTTTTTTTTTGCGGTTCTGGGCGGATTGGGTTCGTTTTTTTTGCGGTTCTGGGCGGATTGGGTTCGTTTTTTTCGCGGTTTTTGGTTTCTTTATTTTGGTTTTAGGTTTATGTTATTTAATTCATATTTTTGCCTGATTTTACCAATTTATTATCACAAAAAACAATTTCTGCCTAAAATATTCAAACAAAATGGGTTTATACTAATGTATTTTGTGGATTATATTAGACAACTAGACGGTTAATTTCGCGGATTTGGGTACTTTATATTGTTTTTTTTTGTTACTTTATTTCGGGTTTAGGGTTAGGGTTAGATTAGGGTTATGTTATTTTAAAAAAGAAATTTGCGGTTAATTTCGTGGATTTGGGTACTTTATTTTCGTTTTTTTGTTACTTTAATTCGGGGTTAGGGTTATGTTGTTTAATTCTTATTTTTTCGATTGGGTGCCCCTGATTACTCAATAAAAATACCTTAAAATTATACTCTAGTACAGTACTTGAGTACATGTTAGACAGATAGACAGATAGACAGATAGATATAGATAATGTTGTGCATCCATATATTTCCCAGTATGCCCAAAATGTTTTGATATTTCATCAATAGCTATTTAGTCAATGTCATTGTATAACTTTCCATTTTGCATCAGTGCATTCAACTTTCAACTAAACCTAGCATGGGTCTGCCTGATAGTGTTAAAAAAGAAAAGAAAAGGTTATGATATTGTCATGTTTTGGTCAAAGTTGTTCTGTTATTTTGTGTATTTTTCTTCAGTGTTCACTTGCACTTCACTTTACTATGCACCACCCCAACTATAAATATAATTTCCTCCCTGCTGATAATATCTTCTAAGTTTTAGTTTGGTAAATATATCATGAAATGATTTCAGGATATATTTGCCAAACTAAAACTTAGAAGATGAAATGGCAGGTATACAGACACTGCTGCTGCTTTTACCCTCAGTGAGGCAGACCCAGAGGCACCACGTTATATGAGAGAGATATCAGATTACAAAACAAACGACAGCAGGAGGAGCAGAAGCAGCATGGCTTGCTGGCTCACACAGTACAACACTTAACAACAACAACAACCACCACATTGCCACTGCAACTTAGCAGACTATAGCTGACAGACTGTTCTAACCTGACAAAGGCAATTGCACGCTGGCTACAAACACAGCAACAACAGCATGGCTCACTGGCTTCACAGTGCAGCACATAACAACAACAACAACCACATTATTGCAATTGCAAGACAAGTAAACTGTTACAGTTGTATTTAATTACCTGACTGCTGTTGTCTCAGCTCCGTCTGACGTTTTCTCTTTTTCTTTTTCTCGTATCCAGAGGGGTATATGCGTTTCATTTTGTCTAGTGAGTGAGCTTTCTTTATGTTTAAACCAACGCGCGCTAACCGCTCTAGTTGTGAACTGCATGTGTGTACTATGCATACACAGTATGTGTATATACTATATGATACTGCATCAAACCAGTACCATGAAATGTACACTGCAAACAGTATGGCAAAGTTGTAATTCTAAAACTGCAACATTATACTACTGCTTTAGATGTCCACTTACTTTATTTACCCACAAATCTTTTAAGAAGTTGGCCGAAGGTCATTCTGCTACAAAGCTCCATCTGATTGGAATGATCGTCCTCTATCTCCTAGATCCATTTTGTCGCTTCAGGACTTCCCTATATTTATATCTTGATACAAGTCGTTTACGCTTCTAAATTGACTGTACTGGTAGGGATATATACACTGATGTATTTGTACTGTACCCTTCTTTCTCTTCTGTTTAACAGCTGATGGTGGTGATGGGTGGGAGAGGGTGAGCTAGCTATCAGTTTATGAATGTATCTGTATACTTGTATTGTATGTATCTATCTATGTCTGTTCATGTTTTTATGGGACCCCTTGAAAATGTGATGCTGCATCTCAAGGGGCTACCCCTTCATAAAAATCTGAAATAATCAAGTGCTTATTCTTTTACTGTTTGGAACCCCTTTTTATACTGCCAACTCAAGGTGCAGCACATTTTTCAAACACGATGTTTGTTTTCAAATGAAAAAAAATAAATAAACAGAAGAATAATGTACTTTTTTGCTTTTGCCTTTCTGTTTAAGATTCTATGTGGAGTAATTGGGTCAATTGTTGTTAGACATTATTTGAAGTTAAATCAATTTGGCATTTAGTATATTTATGCTCAAAAAGTATATTTATCCTCAAAATATTTAAGTTTATTTTGCTTATCTGGGCTTAATTAAAATAGAGGATCATCTCAGATAGTAGACCTATGCTAGTATCAAAACTAGCAACTCAATTCCTGTTTAAGCAAACCTCAACTCACACTGTGAAAACCATCATGAATATTCACTGCTGACCGTAATGACTACTATATCATAAAATGACTAGACACTCCATTCTGAAACGTATTCGCATAAGCATTTCAGGAAAAAATATGAATGAGTTCATACAAAAGAAACCAAATACAAATATATTCAATTAACTATTCAAAATATTTGATCACAATTGTATCACCACCAGAACAATGTGATTAACATAAAATATTAAATAAGTGACACTTGCAGCCTTCCATTGTATTTATAAACCAGTCACTAAAAATGTAGCAAACACCCAGAGTGACAGCCACTAGGTTCTGTGAGATCTTCTGGTTGGATAATGGCAAACTAGTGCAATGAAAATGGGCTTTTCAACGTGAACCTCAGGTACTGAACAATACTCAAAACTTTTCAGTGTAAATGTCTCACGCTGTGGCTCTGTCATACGTCTGGGTGCCAGCACAGATGCAAAGGTTTATGACCCTATGCAGCTCCTAGTTTGGGGCTAGCAGAAGTTAAATCCGCAGGCATCTGTAATGGTTCTGAGACGGGGCGTGTCAAATGTGTGAATGGCTTATCCAAAACTGACCCCAAGAAGTCATGAATTCAACTAATTTTAGGATTCTATTCAACGCCACGGTTGAAATGTCAATGTATGATCAGCCTCACCTCTAGACTACTGCCTGAATTTGAATGGTATGGTGGAATTCACTGTCTGCTCATCCAGATGGGAAAATGATTACAGTGCAGCTGCACTGTTGTCCTAAAGAACAATATTAACACAATATTTTAGACTCTGTACAGTTGTGTTAATATTGAGAGCTCTAAACCGTCTAACTATATTTGCACACCAAATCATCCTATATAAGGCAAGTGATTATAGCACTCATTCAAATCTGCTTCCACAGGTCACACAGCACTGGTTTGCAACGTGGGGTGTGGGAGACCCCAGGGGTGTTCGAGGGTGCATCCATTCGGTTCCATTTGTACACTGTCAGAGTTCCATTAATACTGAGGACTCTAATGCATATCAAACTGGGGCCCTTGAAAATAAAAAGACAGAAGATAATGCATGTAACAGTGCTGTGTGGATTGTGGTTGTAATATAACTTTGAGCGTTTACATTTTAAGTTACTCGAACCCACAACCTGGTGGTGGGCAGTGACTTTACCACTGCGCCACCCGAGCGCTTTTGCATTATGCCTTGTTTTAGATAGGTCAGTGTAGATGGTCAGGAAACAAAGGCCAGAGGGAGGGAAGGCATCCGAGAAAAGACGGGTCGGATTTGAACCCCGGTCCTCCCACTCACAAGGAGCATATGGTTTGTGTACTAAATGGCTGAGCCAATGTCACTGCATTTTTAATCAATCCATTAATTACCCACATTATAAAACGACCAATATCAAATTTTACAAAATAAAAACTAGAACACCCACCCCCCATAAATAAATGGGGGGTGGATGTTTGTGTACCTACGTTGTCATGACGCACTGCTGGGCAATCTTCCCTATGAACTCTGCCAGGTCTGAATTCAACAACTTCTGAGCCATCTCAATCTATTTCAACAAAAAAGAAAGAAAAAAAGTCAGTAAAGCCATATATAAAGGCACTTGAGTAGAACATGTAAACCTGTGATTTAACAATGTATTAACCACTCGAACCCTAGAGTCCATATTCTGGGCATCTTGTTACAACGCGATGCATGAGGAAACCAATAAGCAAACCAGCTTGTACATTGGCTGGTTTTGGCGAAAAGATTTGATCCCTGGTGGACCCTGGTCAACGAAGTGTAAAGGGTATAAGCTAGTATTTCTGGGTTACACTCATCAGCCCTGTCAGAAATGCTTTTAGACAGTCAAATCCTCAGTGTATCCATTTGTAACTCCAAGACTGTACAAATGTAACAACATGGACCTGTAAGGTTCTATTTGTACACTCTCATTTTAATTCATCTTTAAATTAACACAGGATTTTACTCAGTAGGCGCACCTAAGTCAGTTGTAGAATGGACTACTAAATCCCTTATCTGTTCCAGTTACATGTGGGATGCGTATGTGTGAAGAAGACAAAGACAGTAGCAAAAGAAGACAGGAAGACAGAGTGGCCCTCATTTATAAACGCGGTGCAGCCCAAATAATGGGCGTACGGCGAGATCACCGCACCTTTCGGCATTTATCAATATATCCTGACGTGGGCTTCATCCTACGGTACGCTGAAATCGGGACCAGTTGTTGACTTTGGCTGCGCCCGTTTATTCCATCCTAGACCTGCGGAGCACCATTGTCTGACTGTCTGAGAGGCATCTGGACACATAATCCACTCATAAATGTATATCTACACTAATAAATAATCCCTGTGAAAATATAACATTTTATAAAGTAATTTAAACAAACTGCTTTAACAGTCATTCAGATAAGATTGTAGATCTGGCTGCATTGAAAATAGCAGATCTACAAGCTCACAAGCCAGCGTCTCATCGCGACGCGTTGTGAGCTTGTAGATCTGCTATTTTCAAAATATACAGCGCTTCTGTGAGGGCACTTTCGGGAGTTTAGACCGGTGCAGCGGCGCTGCTGTTATATTTTCATGGCCACCGGGAGATCAGACATTTAACCCATGGACCATGGTCCAACACACACCAGCCTTCATCCATTAATGTTCTCTCCAGGCTATCTCTCATTAATGCGGAGCGGGACGGGACTCGCCCGTCCGACGGTCCTAGTCTCAATGGGAATAGCCTACATGATGGCTTTATTTTAGTGTGACTCGAACGTGCACCGCTCGGTATGGGTTAAATAAATTAATATACAAACGTATTCCATTCATGGCGATGTGATTGGTATCATAATATGTCATTCATGTAGGCTACAAGCCTACGTGACAAAGATTGTACCGCTACGGTACGGATTACATGAAAAACACAGCTGGGCGGGCGTGTGTGTGTGTGTGCGTGTGTGTGTGTGAGAGAGAGAGGGGCGTGTGCGTGTGTGGCGAGGCGAGCGGAGGAAACTCTTTCTTATTGGCTTTTCATGATGATGTCTTATTCTGGGTCGTATTCTGGTTCTTCAATCTTCGTAAAATCGGGGCGTTTTGAGAATATTTAAGGGCGTGTTATTTAAATAACGCTCGGTTTCAGCCGTGACATTTATCAAGGCTGGGACCAAATGTACGCTCGGATCAGCTGTGTAGGATGCGTTGATAAATGTAACTTCGACGTTGGTGTACGGCCGAATATATGAAAAAATATACGCCGGTTTATACGCTGTCTTGTGTTTACCTCTCTGTGTGTGCTGGCTGGTAGCACCGGAATCGTCTCATCCACTGTCGCTAGCAGAGTCCTCAGTGCTAGGCCCACCTCCTACACCCCCACACACACACACACACACACACACACACACACACACACACACACACACACACACACCAACACACACACACACACACACACACACACACACACACACACACACACACACACACACACACACACACACACACACACACACACACACACACACACACAGCTCTGATTTTTGACGATCTATCGATCAATCGCCTGCCTGCCTGTCTATACAACATCAGTCTTCTGCCTTGTTGGCATAAATTCTAATAAAGTCGTCCTGACTCGTCCATAAGTCAGAGGTGGGCTATTGGTTTGCTCAGTAACATTCCTCTTTCATGTAAGCTATGTAGGTGCAAATCATCTCCTCTCTCTCTCTCTCTCTCTCTCTCTCTCTCTCTCTCTCTCTCTCTCTCTCTCTGATTACCGTTTGTTCTCCCTCACTCACATGATCCTTGACAAAGCAAATAATAAATGAAAGTTTCACTAACATTTAACAGGTGTGTGTGTGTGTGTGTGTGTGTGTGTGTGTGTGTGTGTGTGTGTGTGTGTGTGTGTGTGCGCGTGTGTGTGCGCGTGTGTGTGTGTGTGTGTGTGTGTGTGTGTGTGTGTGTGTGTGTGTGTGTGTGTGTGTGTGTGTGTGTGTTTGAGCATGCGTGACTGTGTGTGCATGCATGCTTCTGTGTATAAGGGTCAAGTGTTCAAATATTTTCTTTTTAAGAAATAACAGGTGCACATTTTGTAGTGTTGATAGATATCACAATTTGTATATATTCTTTGCACATATCACCCATTAGAAGTCACAAGTTTATGCATGCTTGTTATAATAGCCACAACTCAAGTGGCTGTGGATTATATCTAACTGTAGATGATCGATGTGGCAAAGTCATTATTCAAAATGATATTACGTCTGGGACAGAGCTTGAGTGCTGCCAGCAAGGCAAGCAAAGCCTATTAGTAACAAGTAAGAGGACTCGTACAGGGGTCATGGCCTCTACTTGTCTTCAAGTTTTCTACAGCAGATAGAGATGACTCTGTGCTGTGTCACTTGTCCGTAACCCTATTATCTCCACCCTGTATAGTTCAAAATCACCTGTGTCTCCTCTCTCTTTTCTGCTCTCTCTCACGCTGTCTTGCCTCTCTTGGTCAAAGGTCTCTCTTACAAGGTCAAAGACATCCTCGCCATGTTACACTGTATATTAATCTTATAGGGAGCTCTGGTCTGACGTCACAAAACAAAAATGGTTATCTGATTTAAAAACACTACTAATTTGAAATGGAATTAGCCTACTTTACAAATAAATTGATCAACTAAACAGGGTCAGGCTCTAACAGTTCTCAATAGTCCTGGCGTTTCCTCTGTCCAGGCAAGTTTATAATGACAGTTTATAGGATAGTTACTGCCTATAAATGTCTAACAATATTTGCTGCAGTGACCAGAACTGGCCCGCCAGCGATAGGCCTAATATCTGGCCCGACAAATTATTCAATAACTGACTGACAGTCAAGATATGAACAGCAATAGCTTTGCATTGATGAAACCGGGTAGGATGAACAAATAGTTCTATTTTCCATTCTTCACCTTTAAATTGACACACTGTCAACTTTCCTCTTTTGGATGAAAAACTTCTCACGTTTATAAAACAAACCAGAGCTGTGTTTCATTATGCCTTAAATTATACATACATTTTTATCTCCGTTCTAAGAGCCCTTGAACCATGAAAGAGCTCTTGTTCGAGAATGAGTATGACTCCAGATAAAATATTATTTTGTAACTTTTTGATGAACTAAATAGCCTCTAAGTGCCACATTCAAGGATGAGGCCTGCACAAAAGGATTACACAAGCATTTCAAGTTATAATAGAAAGTCAGAATTAGAATTTCATTGATGCTTTTATTGCAGGAAATGTAGCATAATAGAGTATACTGAGAGTCAATCAAAGTAAGCTACAAATAGACATAAAACTAATAAACATACACATTTGGAGGGGATATAATATGCTATATACAGTAGTTGTTAAAAAAATGTTACATAGTGCTGCTTTAACCTGGTCCTTTAACCTGTGTAGTGCTATAATAGAAATTTCAGGATAAATTATTTTTCCTCTTCTTAGACATAAAACTCAGCGGTTTGTAATGGAATCCAGCAGGGGGATTTTAACTATGAGTGTGACATTATATCTTTAGTAGTAGGGGGTACTAAGCACAAAAAATGGCCAAATCGTTACGCGGCGGATAAAAGCATGAAATTTGATACAGATGTCCCTTGGGTCATCCTAAAACATCCTAGAAGGGGTGCCCAAAAAAATCTTAAACAGGAAGTGACTTATGGACATAATTCAAAATGGCCACCTAAACTGTTGACCGTTGACTCAAAAGACACCAAAAGAATCTCCAAAAAGCATAAAATTTGGCACATATGTCCCTTGGGTCATCCTAAGACATCCTAGAAGGGGTGCCCAAAGGAATCTGAAACAGGAAGTGAGTTATTGACTAAATTGAAAATGGCCGCCTAGTGTTGTCGATTGACTCAAAAGACAACTAAAGAATCTCATAAAAGCATACAATTTGGCACACATGTCTTTTTGGTCATCCTAAGACATCCTAGAAGGGGTGCCCAAAGAAATCTTAAGCAGGAACTGAGTTATTGACAAAATTGAAAATGGCCGCCTACAGTGTTATCTATTGACTCAAAAGACAACTAAAGAATCTCATAAAAGCATACAATTTGGCATACATGTCCCTTGGGTCATCCCAAGACATCCCAGAAGGGGTGCCCAAAAAAATCTTAAACAGGAAGTGAGTCATTGACAAAATTGAAAATGACCGCCTACAGTGTTGTCGATTGACTCAAAAGACAACTAAAGAATCTCATAATGGCATACATGTCCCTTGGGTCATCCTAAGACATCCTAGAAGGGGTGCCTGAAATTATCTGAAACAGGAAGTGAGTTATTGACTA
Source organism: Gymnoscopelus braueri (assembly GCF_963280865.1). Classification (NCBI taxonomy): domain Eukaryota; kingdom Metazoa; phylum Chordata; class Actinopteri; order Myctophiformes; family Myctophidae; genus Gymnoscopelus; species Gymnoscopelus braueri. Next base: position 42,621,808 of record NC_137613.1, read on the forward strand.
AATTGAAAATGGCTGTGTACAGTCTTGACAGATGATGCAAAAGACACTCATAAAAAATAATCTCATAAAAGCATGAAATTTGGTACAAATGTCCCTTGGGTGATCTGAATGCATCCTAAGGGGTGCCAAAAAAAGTTTGAATAGTCTCTCAATGGAAAACACTCCTCCCACACGGGCTGCACTGCTACAATATTCAAATCGAGCAGCCAATCTAGCATTTGGTCCAGAAGCCTGAAAGCTATGCAATCTCTACCATCTCCTGACAAATAAATTAAAGTCGCTGATTCGTGGACACCTTTATGGACACTCTTGCCAGAGGCTGCTTAAGTTTGTAGAGAACTCAAGTGTGGCTGCAAAGCTGAGCCCTTCTGTTCGAGAAAGTGTAGATGCCGGGATGCTGGGTTACCTTGCAGAGCATTATGCCAATGTGCTGGTAATTGCGAAATGGCACACATGAATACATGTAGTTACTAAACACTAATCACAAAAAAACAGTAATGATCAAGAAGAAAATACATGAGAAGATAGAGTGTAAAACAAGCAAGAAGATGTAGAGTGCAAAATAAATAAGATGCAGAGAGTAAAATAAGAATATGCAGAGTACGATAAGATGCAGAGTAAAATAAATGAGAATATGCAGAGAGTTAGATAAATAAAGAAGATTCAAAGAGTACAATAAAAAAATTATGCAGAAAGTAAAATAAATAAGTGATGTAGAAATGAAAACAGAAGGTAGACTACAAAATACGGCAAGTTATGCACTGCATAACCTGTCGTATTGAGTCTGCATAATATGCAGACTGCCATGGTCAACTGTTTAAACAGCCATTTAGAATTTCTTCAACATGGTCCCTTCCTAAAAAGTTTAATAAACAAGCAAACAAATAAATAACCCCTTCTAGGATATATTAAGAAGCACTCAATGTACGTACCAAATTATACACTTTTATGACGTCCCCTTATGTTTTCTTTTGTGTCAACTGCTTTTAGGCGGTCACTTCCTGTTTAAAACCTTTTTGGGCACCCCTTGTAGGATGCGTTCAGATCACCCAAGGGACATTTGTACCACATTTCATGCTTTTATGAGATTCTGTAGGTATCTTGCATCATCTTTCAACACTGTAGGCGACCATTTTCAATTTAGTCAATAACTCACTTCCTGTTTCAGATTATTTTTGGCACCCCTTCTAGGATGTGTTAGGATGACCCAAGAGACATATGTGCCAAATTGTATACTTTTTGGAGATTCTATAGGCTTTTTGAGTCAATCGCCAACACTGTAGGCGGCCATTTTCAATTTAGTCAATAACTCACTTCCTGTTGAAGACTTTTTTGGGCACCCCTTCTAGGATGTCTTAGGATGACCCAAGGGACATGTGTGACACATTTTATACTTTTTGGAGATTCTTTAGTTGTCTTTTGAGTCAATCGACAACACTAGGCGGCCATTTTCAATTTGGTCAATAACTCACTTCCTGTTTCAGATTTTTTTGGGCTCCCCTTCTAGGATGTCTTAGGATGACCCAAAGGACATGTGTGCCACATTTTATGCTTTTTGGAGATTATTTTGGTGTCTTTTGAGTCAACGGTCAACAGTTTAGGTGGCCATTTTGGATTTTGTCCATAACTCACTTCCTGTTTAAGATTTTTTTGGGCACCCCTTCTAGGATGTTTTAGGATGACCCAAGGGACATCTGTATCAAATTTCATGCTTTTATCCGCCGCGTAACGATTTTTCACTTAGTACCCCCTACTATAGGGCGCGCTCCCACCGCACTTTTATTTTACCTCTGGGGCAGAATCTGCCAATGCTTTATCAATGTAAATGCGTGGATTCACGCAAGAGCGGATCTTTCCGCCTGTCGCGCAGACCTTGCGTTAATCTGCTCTACACGACTTGTCCATTTGAAGCAGAAAACTGGAGGCAGGAGCTGATTTTCCCCCTCTGTCCAATCGGGTGAGTTGAAGGCGGACCGTCCCAAGACTCAGGAAGCACCATAGTGCTTAAAGCTGTTACTCAGTGAAAACAACAAAATGATCTTTATCGAAAACATTATATTTTGCGTCCAGATTCTACCATTCTCTACCATACAGATTGGACAAAATTACATTTTATTCATTAATACAAAGTTACATAGTGCCGCTTTAAATTCTATAATTCCAAGTGCTTGTCAGGGTGGGGGGTCCGCAGTTCAACATTTTGTTTAGGAGGGCGTCGCGGCCTGAAAAGGTTGAGAACCACTGGGAGAAGACAGACTGTGTTCACTCTGCTCTCAAGGATAGGTGGAGACAGAGCTACACTTCCTGTTACAATGTGACAAATATGAAGAACATTTTTGAGCATCATTCTTCCCTAATATTTATGAAAAATAATAAGAATTTTACTCCACCATTAATAAGTCATCACTTCAATATGTTCTAGAACTGCAGTCTACAGTAAAAGCACCTTTTTGGCTGCACAATATGTATGGAGTCCCCTAGTTCATCAACTGAGGGACAGCCAGTGGACAGAAGAACCAAGCACATCTGGCTAAACATAGTCACTAACTGCTGCATATCACTGTTATCATTGTTTCATTGTTTGTTATTCAATTGTTTTCATTATTACTACATTGCGTGTTATTTATTATTATTAGGATGTTTGTTATTCACTTGTTGTCTCTGTACACGTAATGTTGTTGTTGTTGCTGTACACGTACTTGTTTAGAAAAAAAAGTCAAAAATGTTTCAATATAACTTCATACAGTACATTACATAACTTATTCAAATTAAAAAATCAAAAAAAAAAAATCAAGTCCATAAAAAAAGAAATTAAGTAGTGAAAATAGACTAAAATATCTAGCTTGTACATCGTCTATTTTCACTAGTTTGGGTCTCGGGGAGACACATTTCTCTTTTGAGTCTCGAGCGAAAAAGTTTTGGAACCACTGCTTTTTTATGTGTGTAGCAGGCTACTGAGGATGTTCTATGAATCTGTGGCAGTAAGCATTTTGTCCTACACTGTGGCATGCTGGGGTTAAAGATAGTTGCAGAGAGGGGTGAGAATGGTCAAGTGGTTAAGTTGCGTACAACTATAGCCTTTGATGCCTGACGGCATGTCCCAGGTTTGATTCCCGAGCTCGGCGGCGGATTTGCTGCATGTCATTCCGAGACTCTTTCTCTGTTTCCGGTCAAATCTTCCCTGCACTATCAATAAAGGCAGAAAGGCAAAAAAAAAAGAAGAAAGAACACCAGCTCTGTTGTCGGCCTAGAGCTGGACGGACGGGCTAAAGATAGTTGAAGTGAGGGGCGGGGATGGCCAAGTTGCGTACATCGGCTAGTTTCACTATTTTAAAATGTAAAAAATAATAAAAGGTTGTGTTGATTGTGGGTCCAATCAACACTGGCAGCACAAGAAGATGATTTAACTAATTGTTTTTCACTTGTGTTGCAAAGTTTTTTGTTTCAAGGATGACATTCCCAGGGTCTTCCTTCCACGGGCATGTGCAGGGAGTGCGTACATTTCAAAATATCCTTCAGAACTTCATATAGCATGTTGTAATGGTCCGGCTATTACTCCCTGGCTTCTTTTTTTTTGGCGATGCGATTTGTGAATGAATTTTTTTTCTTGATGTACTTGTAGGCAAAAACAGCATGGATGGATGCAAAAAACAAGGAGGATGATGTAAGCAAAGAGATAAGCCTCCATGACCGGCACCATGAAGTTTCATCATCATCCTCACTGGGGTCAAGTACATCTGGCTCTGGGGTGAATATACATGATGGAGGAGCAGGGTGGAATTTCCCATCATCTTGACATTTTAATGACTTCATTCCAATGAGTGTGAAATCCTTTTTACATGAATATGTCACGACATCTCCATAATTATAAATGTCCTTCACAGGTCTGTACTTGGTGGCATTTGCGACATCTTGGGGCGGTTTACATTTTACATCTGGCTCTGGGGTGAATATGCATGATGGAGGAGCAGGGTGGAATTTCCCATCATCTTGACATTTTAATGACTTAATTCCAATGAGTGTGAAACCTTTTTTACATGAATATGTCACGACATCTCCATAAGTATAAACGTCTTTCACTGGTCTATATTTAATGGAATTTGCGACATCTGGTGGCGGATTACATTTTACCTTTTCACACACCAGCGTCACTGGACTCCATGTGCCAGCGGAGGTACAGGTACAGTACTTATCTGGCTTCCTCCCTTAATTACAAAGCCAGTAACACAGTCAAAGGTAACTTCAGAGCCGTAGGGAAATGTTGCATTTCCAATGGATTCATCAGTCAAAGTCATGTTCATTGGTGCTGTAGGTCGGGGGCAGGTTATGGTGGTAGGGTCTTTGCATTTCGGAAATGGTGACGACCACTCACTGGTCATTTCGCATATCACCTATTCTGAGACAACCATGATAGAAGACGTATTAGCGCAAAGCAAATACAGTTTACGCCCATATCCATAAGAACCGTTGTTAGACTCTCCAATGCTAACCAGATTCAGACTATTAAGGTCAGGACTTGGGCATCTGACCATTATACATGTTGGAGGATCCGGATGGAACTTTCCCTCATCTTGACATTTTAATGAACTTGTTCCATTAAGGGTGAAATTGGTCTTACATGTGTAATTCACGACATCTCCATAATCATACACTTGTTTCACTGGGCTGTACTTATTGGCGTTAGCAATGTCTGGTGGCGGATTACATTTAACTGTAGATCTATGTGAAAACGTCATTTTTCTGAGGTTATCATCACTCAAAATCGTGTTCAATCCTGCTATAGGCCAGGCACAGCCTGGAGCTTGAGTGCTGCCAGCTAGGCCAAAGCTGCTTATTACAAACAAGTACAAGAGGACACGCACAGGGGTCATGGCAACTAGTTGTCCCCAAGTGTTTGAGTCTATGGATAGGTATTTCGTCTGCAGCAGATAGAGGTAACTCTTTGCTGTGTCACGTGATGACATATAACGTGGAATTCTGTGACCCTTATATACAGCTTATATATCACCTTAGTCTTTCCTTTTATCTCTGGCTTGCCTCTTGATAAAACATCTCTCAAACAACATGAAAGCACAATGACTTCCTCATCGCATTATATTGCACTTTATACTGTAGGTAGCTCAGGTGTGACTTCACACACAAGACAAATTGTTACCTTGGACACCTCACTACGCTGATTTGCACAGGCACCCCTGCAGTCCGTCCATCTTATAATAGTTGCGAAGTCCGCTTATTATATGCAATAATGGTAGGGGGCTTGTTTCCACAGTGTAGTTACTTATTTTGGGTTGCTTCCTAAAGTTGTGTAGAACAACATTAGACAATGCAGTTGAGCTCCATAGTATGCTTGCACAGTCACACTGTTCTAATCTTACACACCCATTATGTTTATTATTGTCTTCGCCGGAGGCGGAGAGTATGTTTTCGCTTCGTCCCGCTGTGTGTTCACCTCCCTCCTAGCCAAGCTAACATTGGTCAAGCTCCACGTGACACGTGTCAATATGTTGACACCAATGCCTTTGATTTGCTAGAGGGACGCATGACGAAATAAAATCCTATAAATAGGTGTGTGACTTCAAAAAAACATTTATGTTTTTTGAAGTGAGGTAAGACAGGATCAATCAGTCTTGATTGGAACAGTACCTTCCAGTACAAATCACCCGTCCGTCCGTCCGTGCGTGTGTGTGTCCCTCTGTGTGTGTCCCTCTGAGAACACCTATGCTAATCATTGACGAAGTTTCCATGGTGGGCGCAGATCTTCTACATCACATTCACAAACGCCTTCAAGACATCACTGGCATACACAGCTCAGAGTCCCGTTTTGGCAATGTCAGTATCCTTGCAGTCAGTGACCTGTATCAACTACCTCCAGTCATGGCAAAACAAGTATTCGATACCCCTTCTGATGCCTATGTCAGACTACATGGTTCATAAAATAGCACGGGTCTGCTGGCGGAGACTTGTGCTCCGAGGAGCACATTTTCTAGTTATATTATTTTTTATACTGTTTTTAATCTGAATTGGAAAACAAACTACAGCCTATATGGTTGTCAGGAATGCTTTAGTACAAGTAAACTTTTGCCACAAAAGAATGTTGGGCTAAAGCTAGAAGAATCTTCACCACATGAGTCCTAGCGTTCCTATTCTGGGGCAAATGTTCTGCAAGAATAGCAGATCTACAAGCTCAGCGTGAGCTTGTAGATTGGTATTTACGGCAGAGATTTGGTGTAGAGGGAGAAAATGAACGGTCCAAGGATATAGCCCTGAGGGAAAATCGCAAAATCAATCAACAGGAAGTTGACATTTTCATTAAAACAAAAATTGTACTGGGTTTGGTGATGCTCTATATTGTCTGAATCAACTTTATTTGCGTTCGTTTTTGTGCTAAAATAGTGACTTTGAGAGCTGTTTTACCATACAATGTAAGTCAATGAGGAGCATATTTTGAATTATCAATTTCTAATCAATGGAGCAATTATTTTTGATTTCTTGCCCACCTTTGGAGTTACATCATGGCAAGGTAACTACACAACCCAAACCTCTACCAAAGTGGTCTTGCCCTTTAAGGGGAAAACATTACAATGTTTAAAGCTGTTACTCTGAAAACAATAACATTCTTTGTTGAAAACATTGTATCTTGCCCTCTGGGGCAGGTCCCTCTGGTAAAAAGAGATTCCATATCTCAATGAGGCAGGCTGGTTAGATAAAGGTTAATACAAAATAAATAAAAACAAGATCTTGTGTCCACATTTCATTCTGTTGACAATTGTACATCGCTCCACTGAAACAATTTCCGTGTCTTCGATCTTTTAGTTAAGAGTTATGGCACTGTTTTTCACAATAGCAACATAGTCTATCCACCAATAGAATAATACAGATTACCTTTAAAAAGAACACATTTTAAATCACAGTAATTTCCCCCCTAACACCGAACATGTGGCTTTCCATTCATGACTGATTCCAGAACCTGCAAGACTCAGGTACATCTCCTTTTACGGTAACACAGCTTCTTAGTTCATTTCCTTTTACAGTATAACATACTGTACACAGCTTCTTAGTTTTAGTTTTTCTAAACAATGCAGTTCAGTCAGTCATACATGTTAAAGACAGGCTTCTAATTCATTCATTACCCGTTACTTGATTAAATAAAATGTGCAATACATGAAAAGCTTGACATTTACTCCACGAGCAACCCAATTGCCCCTTCATTTATCATTAGCTGGTTCAACTCCAGTTTTACATTCATCATACTCAAATCATCCTATTTGAACACGCATTCATCGTCAGAGGCTTGCATTTTCATGTCATCATCTTCAACAGTGGATCACAGCCAAAAGCTTTCCCTCTGCCATCCTGCATTTCTACCCTGCTTTCTCTAACTGTCCTGATGGTGTCCTTACTTGTTCGGGGGAGGGAAGCCAGGGCGGGGTCAGAGGACCTTCAGGAGCATTGTAACGTCATGTGCATATTTCATAGAGATAACAAACGGAGGAAGACATGAGTCCAGGTTGTTGATACAAAATGACTAAGAGCAATGGGGACAATAGCCTCCCTGGGGGACACCAGCTATAATAATAGGGATCACACACAGTCAATCGATTGCTCAATGACCCAGGGGGCATGTCCAACTAACGAGACATATGTACTCCACCATTAACTTATGCTTGTCAAAGTGCACTGAGGGGGAAATATTTGCAAGTAATGGCCTTGAGATGTAGGGCCCTATCTTGTGCGCTGCCTTACCCATTTCCCTAAACTTCTTTGCCATTTTTCACAATTTTGAAAAACATTTTAAAATAGTAATTTAAAAAATATAAAACATGGCTAATAACTTTACGGATAAGGGGTAAGGCGGCGCCCAAGATAGGGCCTGTAGAGCCAAATGCCAGTAATCTGACAGGCATGTCAGTCAGTGTCTGTAGCACTTGACAATGATTTGTGTCAATGGGACAGGGGAATTCAATAAAAACAGCATGAATGTCCATTTTGAGGTTATTCATCAGTACTTCATGCTCCAGTATTGCAGAATCTGTATCAAAGCAGTGTCAATTGATCTTTTAGCCACAATACCATTTAGTGATGAGAAATTGTGTCCTTCATACACTTTGCCAACACAGCTGACTAAATGGATTTGACGGCAGTCAACTGGGAAGCTGAGCTTGGTTGTAAAATCCTCCTCAGACAGGAGTGCATGGTTCTGTGGTTCCAGGAACCGGAACCTCACCCTCTCTCTCTCCTCCTCTGCTCTCTCCTGCTCCCTCCAGAGCCTGTGGCTGCTCAGGTCCATATCATCCATGCACGCCTTGTACTCCTCCAATCTGTGAGAACAATGTGGAATTGATTGGAGCAAGTCAGTCATAATGATGACAAACCATTTCTTCTAACAACATGTTTTCAGTTTTCAAAGCATAGTAAGGAGAATTCAGAAAGAAGTACCTGCAGATTCACATTCTGCACAGTCGGTCCGTCATTTCTCACCCTCTCCACCACAGCCTGGTTTGTGCAGGTCTTCTCTGGGCATCTGAGTAGACATGTTGAGAAAGAAAAGAAAAGCGTCGTCATTAGATACATTAGGATAAATGATTACAAATTATGGTTTAACATTTATTAAAACTAATTGAAAACACTGCACCTGTGACATTTCTGTCCCAACCAGTAGATTAAACCAATCAGAGCGATCATGACGATGGTGGCGATGCTGCTAGTCACTAATGCAGGAACACTGAAGAAGCTTTCTTCTTTTTTTTCTGGAATTGGAATTATTGGATCTAGACAGATTACAGAACATTTGTTGCTCAGTGATTAAGTATAACACACTTTCTTACTAAAGAAATTGGCCACAATTGACAATTCCCTCAGAGCAGATCAGCACTTACATTCCTTCATCACACTGACACCAATGAAAGAGGTCAGGGTCTCCATCAGATGTTTTGCTGTACAGATGTAGACACCAGAATGGTCTCTTGTCGCCATCGGGATGGTCAGGTTGGCCCTCTGCGTTCCAGTCACCAGTGGGATGTCAGATCCATCTTTAGTCCATGTCACGGTAGAGGAAGGGGAGCTCTGAGCCTCACAGGTCAACTTCACAGTGTCTCCTTCCATCACAGTGGTTTGGCCACCGATTTTAGGTTGTCTCAGGCCTAGTGGGAGAGCGAACACAGTATAACACACTTTCTTACTAAAGAAATTGGCCACAATTGACAATTCCCTCAGAGCAGATCAGCACTTACATTCCTTCATCACACTGACACCAATGAAAGAGGTCAGGGTCTCCATCAGATGTTTTGCTGTACAGATGTAGACACCAGAATGGTCTCTTGTCGCCATCGGGATGATCAGGTTGGCCCTCTGCGTTCCAGTCACCAGTGGGATGTCAGATCCATCTTTAGTCCATGTCACGGTAGAGGAAGGGGAGCTCTGAGCCTCACAGGTCAACTTCACAGTGTCTCCTTCCATCACAGTGGTTTGGCCACCGATTTTAGGTTGTCTCAGGCCTAGTGGGAGAGCGAACACAGTATAACACACTTTCTTACTAAAGAAATTGGCCACAATTGACAATTCCCTCAGAGCAGATCAGCACTTACATTCCTTCATCACACTGACACCAATGAAAGAGGTCAGGGTCTTCATCAGATTTTTTGCTGTACAGCTGTAGACACCAGAATGGTCTCTTGTCGCCATCGGGATGATCAGGTTGGCCCTCTGCGTTCCAGTCACCAGTGGGATGTCAGATCCATCTTTAGTCCATGCCACGGTAGAGGAAGGGGAGCTCTGAGCCTCACAGGTCAAATTCACGGTGTCTCCTTCCATCACAGTGGTTTGGCCACCGATTTTAGGTTGTCTCAGGCCTAGTGGGAGAGCGAACACAAGTACAGGAAATGTGCTTTTGTTTTCTCTATTCCCCTATTCTGTCAAAAACATTTGTCAAAAATAGCAGATCTACAGTACAAGCTCGTAGATGAGCTTGTGGATCAGCTATTATCAAGTACAGTTGCAACTCAGGTCTGCTTTACAAGTATAAGGTTTACGTGGTAAACAATAATTCATACCTGTAACTTTGATGAACTTTTTCTCAGAATAATAATATCTATAACCCTTTCCATTCCAGATACCCTCAAGTTTAAGTCGATATGACCCAGTGTCGGACACTCTGAGGTCTCTGATGACAATGCTGGCGTTCTTCTGGGTGACATCTGGCTGCAAGATGGACACCCGACCCTTGGCCTGACCTGCATTCTCGTTGCCGGAGTGGAAGATCATTTCAGAGGGACTACAGACAGGTTTAAATTCATCACACTTATACCATATCACAGATCTAGGTTGGAAACCAGCAGGATGAGTGAAAGAACAGCCAATGATCACTATGGCTCCAACTTCAGGATTGATCGGTCCATGCACGTCGTAGGTGAGCTCCCAGTCCTTAGCGGCACCTGTTTAAAGTAAAAACATGAGAAATATCTTCATAAGTTTTCTAATAATATTTCATTAGATAGAGTGTAAGGAAGTTTAAATCAAACCAAAAAGTGTGTGTATCAGAACATAACTATGAAATTAGTGGATGGGATAGTCTTAGCGTGTAACATGTTGAATAGTGGAAATAACAGATCACAACTCACATTCCCGATTGTAAGCTTATAGAGCAGCTTTTTCACTACTATTTTAAATTTGAAAATAATGAAAAATAAATTACAAATATTGACAATGTTTAAAAGCAATTATTGGTTTGATGATTTTTTTGCTAAATTGCTAAATTGTGATATTATCAAACATAAATATCAAATAAACTCTATTTACTTAAAAGGAAATACATGTCTGGCCATTCAGTCTGACCAGAAGCATGGATAAAACATACCACCCCCCCCCCCCACTCCCAGCCATAACAATTAATGAAACATAACAGAAAATCAAACCCTGCATGTGTGTGAGATCAAAAGAAGAGATTACCTCTCATGTCAATCATCACAGAGATGATGATGACTTTCATCACAGCAGAACCCCACATCCTTCAGTGGAGTCACAACTTACAAATAGATAAACGGAGTACCTGTGTGAGGAGAGGAGAGGAGAGGAGAGGAGAGGAGAGGAGAGGAGAGGAGAAATGGATGTGAACCTGCATGTGGCAAAGTGAGCACAGTGATAGCGAAACAAATGCAAAAACAATGCAGACAGAAGGGCAAGTCACCTGACTTCAACTTCAAATTACTTTATTTTCCGTTCAGAACTTTGTATGTGCAGGGGTTAAAAACAATACACAGATTGTATGGTCTCCTGTAGGGTCTCCTGCACAAACACTGTCATAGGAAATGAAAGAGCAGCATCTCTCACAGAGAGATTCTCTCCCCAGGTGGACATTGATTGATTGAATACTTTATTAACAGTTTGCAAAAAAGCACAGAAAGTAGGCTACAGTTCAATACAAAGGGATGCTAAAAGGATAAACCCAAGAAAGCACTATTATGGCTTGTTTCCATGGGGTCTTATAATGACAAACAATAAAAGAAAAGGGTGGTCCTTCTTTCCTCCTCCTCCCTGCTGCCTTCCCTCTCACTGTCTGACAGCTGCGGTGCATGAGACCATTTATTTAAATTCATCTGATTGAAAATTAATAATGAGCAAAGGAGTCCTCAATGAAATGATCAGATACTGTATTTTGGTTAACTAGCTCACATGATAGGCTAAACATACAGTTGGCAGAACATCTGTTGCAGAATTGGTTAAGTTCTAAAACAAGAAACTTTTTTTCCAAAGGCTAACTTTCTGCATAACAGCAGGGTTATACCAAAAAGAACCAATAAACAACCAAAGCTCACGCACGCTTCAAAATAACCAGACAAAATCACGACAACTAGCCATGGATCACACGTCGGTCGTCTGTCATGGATGAACTTCAACCTGGTAGTTGCACTTTATGTATTTACGACCCGTGCATCTACATAAACGTTCTAATTTCAAAAATAAAGTACTTACACCGTGGCTACAAATGTTACAATTATGTACGGGTCATCAGAAGTACACGTATCTTCCATATTGTTCAATAAAAAGCATTTTAATCCGATTGGTGGTTGTTTCCTCATAGAGTTATAATGAATAAGCGTGCAGTACACTTTCCAACCGATAGGGTCGTTAGTTGAAAGCATGGAGGAAATACGGAGAACATGGCCATCGGTCGGATTAAAATGTTTTTTATTCAACAACAAGGAAGATACGGGGCTTTTGAGAAGCCGTACATAATTGTAACATCCGTGGGCATAGGGTAAGCACTTTATATTTGAAATCTGAACATTTATGTAGATGTACGGGGGCCGTAAATGGAGAAAGTGCAAACACCAGGTTTAAGTTCATCCATAGACTGTTTCAGGGCTAGTCTAAAACAACCTTCAACAATCAGTTCAGCGCTCTAATATAATAATATAGCATATGATTCAATATTCAACCCTAGCTCTGGTCCATAGCGTTAGAAGGAGAAGTCCTTCTTCATTTGAAAGTAGCAAATCTACAAGCTTGTATTGGCCATTTTCAAAATATTCATATACATTTCATACATTTGAAAACCTGTGAAATGGGACATTCTGCATAATGAGTAGCCTACATTCTAATTTTGGTACTATAAGAACATTTTGATACCAATACTTTCGTACTTTTACTCAAGTAGGCCTACATTTTTAATTACGGACTTTTACTTGTAGTTGTACAGAGTATTTCTTACAGTATTGATACTTTTACAAGTACATTTGAGTACTTTTTCCACCACTGACATAACTGTCATATTGTGATCCAAGGCTAAACTATATTCCAACATCAACCATCATCATCATACAAATCAGGAAAAACATCTACAACAGAACAAAACCCAAGATGCATATAAGTGATAACAGACTCCATCTTATAGCATCTTAATCTTAATAGCCTATGTGTGGTGGATTTATTTATATTTAAATCAAATAGTTACTTACTGTTGGTTTAAATGCCTCCTAGTCCCGGACCCTCGTCTGTTAGATCAGGTGAATTAGTGACGGTGACCAGACTGACGGTCACCTGCAGGTAGGAGCGCATTTGAAGCAGTGTTGCCATATTTTGTGAGAGAAATAAGCAAGGTATACTATAGGAAAACAAGCCCAAAATTAGCAACTTACAGGCCACATGAGCACTTAATCGGCTACGTGAAAATAGCCGATCTATAAGACCACAACGCATTGCATCGCGGCATTGTGGGCTTGTAGATCTGCTATTTTCCAAAACGCTTGAAATAAAATGTGGAATACTTTTTTGAAACATTATAACAACACAAATTACTCCCTGTGCACAAAACATTTTCATGAAAATATTTGAGAACCACTGGTTTAAATAATAATTAAAACATTTGGAAGCAAGCCTAAATATGTAACTACACTTTAGAAACAAGTAAAAAAAAACGCAATCCGCAACTACCAATATATTATTTACAAGCAACTTTACAGAAAAAGAAGCCCAAATTCGCTTATAATAAGCGGACATGGCAACACTGTCGCCCACCATACTGGGTGGGATCAAGAAGTACACTAGTGCAGGTTGCTGATTTGGTCTGCGTCTAGAGCGGTGTGTGTGTCAGAATCAACTTTTTTACTACATCACAGGTTTATAGTTGTAAAGAAGTGGGTGAAATGTGTTTTTGTGAAAGCTCCATCGTCTTTGTTATTTTCAGTAAGAGAAAATAAATTGTGTGTGTGTGTGTGTGTGTGTGTGTGTGTGTGTGTGTGTGTGTGTGTGTGTGTGTGTGTGTGTGTGTGTGTGTGTGTGTGTGTGTGCGTGCGCGTGCGTGCGTGCGTGCATGCGTGTAGGGGTGTAGGGGTGTAGGGGTGTATTACTGAACAGGCCTATACTGGACCCAAGGGGAGGGGCCCAGAGCCAGAGCCTCTGTGTGACCCAAAAGTGCAACTGAGAAACTGAAGGAAGAGCCTCAACATTCACTTTGAAGATGTCAAAAGAAAGAGCCATCAAGATACATTGGAAGTCAGTGTTTATCCCTTCATTTTATCTGTAGGACTTTAGAGGGGCTGAGGCCTACTCCATGCACCACATGGACTCTTCACTCTTCAACTCTGTGGGGGAGAAATCCTTAGAAGCTCTGTCATTAGAAGCTCTGTCTGTTTATTTTTAGTGTGGTTGCCCGAATGGGCAACCAGACTATAGTACTCTACCGACTTTATTCCACTAGATAAACTTTATTTTGCCGTGCTACTCCTCCCACAGTTTTTTTCCCCCAATTTCGTGCCATATGTCAAATTGACCGGCTTCATCGGGAATCCCAGGCTTGTACTTTGCTAAGAGATAAGTTGTACAGTTTAATTGATATTGATTTATTAGTGCATTAAATTTCCCCATCCACTTTAATGGGAATTGCAAAAAGTCCCATTCAAGTATTTTTCCTCGGAAACCGTAAGGGCTAGTTACAAGACTTCGAGGGGAGGTTCATAATTTAGTCCGAAATTATTAAAGAAAAATTACACCAATCGACCTCATGGTGGCGCTATAACAACCCACTTTACGTTTTGGCTTATAACTCTTGAACCGTAGGTCGTAAAATAAAAATCTAATAATTTTTTCCCTAGATTCCTTGGGTCATGACGCAACTCCCCATATAGGTCACGCCCATTTGCGTCAGGATAGATTTTCCGCCATTTTGAATTTTCTTCAAAACACACTTTTAGCTCCTCCTCCCACATATTTTGTCCAAATTTCACAAAAATCGGTTCACATGATCTCTGGACCCATGCGATAAACATCTCCAAGCATTTTGATAGTCCTTACGGTTCGTCCTTAAATGGCTTCCAAAGTTAGCGGGAGGGGCCCGTTTTACAAAAAAGGCCAAGAATCACAAACGAAACCTCCAGTCAATCCCAAATTTGAATCACATGTCAAGGGTGGTTTACTCAACGGATCCCCAAAAGCATTTCCACTTTGATCCATAGGGGGAGCCACAAATGCGCAAAATGTAACCGTTTGATGCAAAAAAAATATTTCGGGGTGGATCGATCCTCTCAAAATGATACGCAAGTGATCTCATGAGAGACGTGACAATGTAACTGGCGCAGCCTCCGACGGCATTCCTCCCAGCGTATTCCTCGAGTCCCGGCGGCCGCAGCCCGCGACCGGCGTCGGCGCAACCACACTTTGCAATTGCCCTGAATTGCGACGCGTCTAGTTCTAGTTGTGTTGCCGCCTTTTTTAAGTTAATATGCTGTTGGGGTATCAAGAAGACTCACTCCAAAACCAACTCACCCCATTGCTAGGAAAACTCACTCCGGAAAACTCACCCCACAGGGTAGGAAAACTCACCCCCAAGATTTTCGGGGGTAGGAAAACTCACCCCAGGACCTGAGAAAACTCACTCCGGAAAACTCACCCCAATGGTTTTTAACTTTGTGAGCTTTCCATTTTTCTTTTTTTTGCCGATAAAGTATAGTTTTGGACCATGACGGAGGCGCGCCGACTCAGCAGACCTTGAGGCTGAGGAGTTGCGCCCGAGCGCCTCCAGGCGCGAGTGCCCGCAACGACCAGCCGATGGTCTGCTAGTCGAATCAGCGCCGTCCGAGTTATGTACCGATAGGGACAGAATAGTAAATATTTTTGGTGGGGACTGCGTTTGCCCCACTGACTGCGTTTGCCACACTCACTGCGTTTGCCCCACTGACTGCGTTTGCCCCAACTGCCACTCAAAGTGACTACTGGCCAATCACAGTGCGTCTCCCCCGGGGTGAGTTTTCCTACCCCCGGGGTGAGTTTTCCGGAGTGAGTTTTCTCAGGTCCTGGGGTGAGTTTACCCACCCCCCGGGGTGAGTGTTCCTAGCTCCGGGGTGAGTTTTCCTTTTTGAGTTGGGGTGAGTTGGTTTTGGAGTGAGTCTTCTTGTATTCGCTGTTGGTACTGTGTATGTGTGCTGTAATACAGTGGTTCTCAAACATTTTCATGTCAAGGACCCCCAAAGTGATTATATATATTAGGCTTGGTTAGGTTTGTTTTTTACATTTCTCCAAGATCTTTCGATAGCAAACATGTCTACAAGCTATATGATCTTGTAGATCAGCTATCTTTGAATTGCCATAGTAATGGTTACATTGTGATGCTATATCAACACATTTTGCTGGGGAACCGCTGTAACCACTTCAAAGACCCATGGGGGTCCCCGGACCCTATTTTGAGAACCACTGCTGTAAGGTACAGTACAGCCAGGCTGGTTGCTTGTTTCTCTCCCTGGCAACACCGAGTTGCCAGGTTCTGGGAGAGAAACAAGGAACCAGCGTTAGCTCGTTCTGCATTAGCGTTAGCTCGTCGGGGACTTTCAGTGCCTGTTAGAGTATCATGAGACTCCACAATGAGCAGTAGTAGAGAAAATACTAACTTTGCATCGGTTATAATAGACGATTTTCACTCTTACACGGGCTCCCATTATGCCAACGGAGGGGGTCGACAGACTGCACGTCACGGGACTCTCTGAAATAACTCAACGTCCCTTTCAATGATGGTGAGTGATTAGCGACACATCAAAGATAACATTTAAAATGTCCGGATTTCTCCTTTAAGGACTTTAAAGACCTAAAACCAAAAAAAGAAAGAAATGAAATGAAACTATAGAAAAAGCGCTGCTCAAAAGTCTCGGCCAGGTCAGGTAGGTTAGTAGGTTTTATTTTTTAGCAAAACTAAGCAATAAAAGCCTGGAGATCGAGGCTAGTTAGTAGGTTACCATTTCTTCTTAGGCCTTTCACGGCAATCAGACTCTGCATTCATGATTTGAGGCATTTTGTTCAAAACGGGCCTATCCTGCAAACTTTGGATGCCAATGTTAGCCAATTAGGACAGAATTTGAAATATCGGACAAATTCGTCTTGATCACATGACTATAGAGATACTGTGTACCGATTTGCGTGACATTTGTGTCATTCGGCAGGACAGATATATTACAATAATTATGATTTTGCTGTGAGTTTGATTATTATGATTTTTGCTGTGTGAGTTTGATTATATTTACTGTTGCTGTGATTTTGTTTATTACTTTTGTTGCAAGTTAAATTATTTGAGTTGTTTATATTTGATTTATTTGCGTTATGTGTATTAAGTATTCTGTCCCACCCTGTCAGCAGGGTGGCCAAGGCTAAAACAACAAACCAAACGCTACACTAAATAAATTAACTCAAATTAAATTACAATTCTAGTCTCCCTGACTAAAACAATACAGGAGAAAAAGAGGATAAAAATAAAAGGGCAGCACACTATTACTAGAAGCTTCCCATGTACCTTAAGCACACTGCATAAAAGTATGACACAGTATGTTAAACAAGGAGGGTTCAGCACATAATGATGAAGAGTGGAAAAAGGGTTAAAGTTGAGCTTCTATCAGGATTTTATCTTGGTTGATTGGCAATGACGACCAGGTGCTGTCACTCCGCCTCCAATCACTGGCCCTGCAAAACAAAAAACAGGAGACACACACACCCACGGCCCCAAGTATTATATACAAGTAAGACGCGTTCCTGGTGTAAGCTGGTGAATCTCTGGGAAAGTTGCTGAGAGGCGGAGAGGCGGAGCACGCAAAGTGCATCTAATTCTAATAAAATAAAGGTCCATGTGATCTGACGGCCCGGGCCCCTGGAGTCCCGGGCCCGTAGGCGGCCGCCTACCTGGCCTACCCGGACGCTCCGCCACTGCATACAGTATACCTGCTATGTGGACCTACCGAAGTGTTATCACCTTTTGTCTAACCTTATGCACCTTATGCCTCACCTCATGTGCATACCGTACATGATTGTTTATGTGTATGTATGAATTATTTTAGATTTTTGCCTCTCATTGACATGGTTTTCTTTACTGATTGATTTATTCTCTCCTTGCTCTCCCTGCCCTCCGTTCATTTTCTCTTTCTGAAAACAACAAAAACAACAGAGCTTGCGCTTGCGCGAATGTTGCCTAAAAAATCATCCATTTCTTTACAACTGTAAACCTGTGATGTGACAATACAGTTGACAATGAAAATAAGGTGAATTATTGTGATGTTGCCAAAAATAAGCTTACATCTGTGCCCAAGGGCCCATTGTCTCATAATCCACTTATATGGAGGCGACTGAACCAAATGTCATCACCTTTGTCAGAGGAAAAGAAAAGAAGACATATCACACGTTGTTCTCCTCATCTAATGTTTTTTCAATGTGCACACTTTAATTGGCAAATTTTAATTGGTGAATTATAACATGAACTGTTCCCATCTCCTGCATAATAATTCAGCACGTTCATAATCTTTGCTTGATAAAGTACATTCTGTAAAATGACACAATCTGCCAGAGGACCATCAAACATTTGGTATGGATCGAAATGTAACCAAATTGACACATTTGTTAGTTAAATTAACAGTGTGAGAGAGAGAGAGAGAGAGGGGGGGGGATCATTGCTTGCACTGAGAGGTTGGCCTCGCAACACGATTGTGCCAAATGAGCATTTATTATGAATCCTAGAAGCTGTCAGCTACTTAAAGCTGCAATCCATAAGTTATATCAAAGAGTAAATGTTCTTTTAACCAATCTGTAATAAAATATAACTATCTGGCTGCAGTGGTTGGAGGTGCTCGCCCTACTCTTCCATTGAGACATTTATAGCACTTATTAAACATTCTTTTAAAGCTGCAGATCTCCCCTGGTCCCCCGCCTGGGAGACTAGACACAATCCCTGCCTGGCCTAAGGAGATATATTGCACGTATGAGCTTCAGGCAGTACTACTTGTCACCCAGTAGGTCTCCTACTCGACACCAGGGTGTCTGTCAGTCTTTCAAAGAGATACATCTTACTGTTTGTAAGTAATGTAATTATTTTTGTTGCATTGAGAACATGCACGTGCAATTTGGTTTATTTTGTTGTTTTATGTGTTTGAAACTCTTCATTAACACTGAAAGAGGTGGCAGGGGTTGACACAGTGTACGCTCTCTGGTTAGAGGTGGTCGCTTCCTGGCCATAGGCCTGAAAAAGCAGAATTGAAAGGTCAGTTATTTAACTGCATACTGGAGGTTCTTCGATTTTAATAACATAATTGATTATAAGAAATGTGTTTTTGCAAACATGGAGAGAGATACTAGAGAGATAATACTGTAGTTCTCAAAGAGATAATACGTATAAGTATGTAAGTAAATAAGTATAGAGGGTCTCTAGGCTGGCACTCTACTATACTAGGGATAACTACACACAGGTGAACACAATGGGTAATTAACACATTAATTAGGGCAGACAGAAAGCACAAGGACAAGGACATAATACAAAATAAGATAGGAAACCTGGGGAAGAACAGACCAACAGAATTACAAGACCTAAACACTGAATACAGAATAAACTGAACATCGAGCTACAGAAACTAAACAATGACAAAATCTGACTAAACACCAAAACCAAACAGGGAGCAAGAACACAAGAGAGAAATAAATGTCCAAAGCAGGCTGAGGAACGTGCCATAACACAACCTTGACTGTCTGTCGTGGAATGTCATCAGAAGATGAACTTCACACAAGCATTATTGTTCACACAAAGCTACAGTTTAAAACCCTAGCTTGGTGAAGTATACTTTGAGGACCATTGCGTCATCAAAGATTAGTCCACTGAACATTTCGATGTGTTACAGTTGAAATGTTCCCACTGATAGAAGACAACAAACACGTTGACAGTCTGATTTTCAGAGTCTGAAGGAAATCAAAGTGGGGTCGGGGTTCTCAGTCTCGGAGAGTCTATGTGGGCACTGAGACACTGCGTACGTGTCAAAAACATGCATCCTCATGCACTAACATGCACACGCTGTTGTTGGGTTAAAAGTTCATCGGACAAAAACAATTCAAAAATAGCTGATCCACAAGCTCAAAGCACGTCGCATTTTGAGTTTGTAGATCTGCTATTTTTGGAAAATTGTTTGAATCATTTTGAAAAATGTTAAGAACACAAATCTTTTATGAGAGAGAGAAAGAGGCCTTCAGACAGGACATAAACATTACTTGTAACATGTGAAGGTCACACTGGGGTTTTGAAGGCATCCTGTACAGTCAGAAGATACAAATGTTTCATTGTTTGAAATCATGTTCAGTCAGCGTTCATACAGGACAAACTGATATGAAGTAAATCTCACAACACAAGTCAGATAAAGTTCATCAGTCGACCTGTAAATGTTCGGTAAATAAAATAGAATACAGTAATACAATTAATACAATCTCCATTGTTCTTGGAGTGATGTGAATTTTTTTTTTGTATTAATAATGTTATTTTGACCATAGAGTAGATATAACTAACCCAACATGGTGGTTGGATTTGGTCTATCTGCCCTGTCTGCCCTAACAACCATCATAAAACTGTTACTCTCCTTAAAAACCGCTCTAAAAGAGCACTTACTTAGGTGGCTGAAATTCGGAACTGGCCCCTGTAAAAAGTCTAAGCTTATCACCAGAAATAACCCCCTCAACTGTTTACTGTATATATATTTATTTTATTTTATTACTACTAGTTTATATGATGTTTTTGCATATTATTGTATATTATTGTTTGTCTTTAAATGTTTCGATGAATTGAATACACAGGACCCCAATGGAAACAATCCATAGTGCTTTCTTGGGTCCTTTTAGCATCCTTTTGTATGGACCTGTACTGTACCTCTGTGCTTTTTTTGCAGATTGTTAATAAAGGTCGGGTGGGACACTTACTGGCTGATAAGTGGTACTGCCTGAAAGTCAAAATGCAATGTATTACAGTGCAAACATGTATTACTATAGTATACACATCAAAATAAGGAATAAAAAAAATCCCAAAAAGGGTAGCACATCCAAAGTTTCAATTAAATGGAGGACAAAGTACTCACATTTCCACTTTCTTTATTGGACACACCAATAAATGAAAGCGTTCAAACTTTGGATGTGCTACCCTTTTTGGGATTTTTAAAATCCTTATTTTGATGTGTATACAGGACTTCGGGTCTAGCACTCCCCTGAGAAAACCCATTGTTGATGTGCTACTACTGTTCAAAACCTGGCTGTCAGCAGGATGAACTGGAGGTGAATATAAAATCAGAGTTTATTTAATTTACACATGATGAAGAATAACTTCCAGCTTAACTCTGACAGGAATCACTCATTCCGTGTCCACATTCTCACTGCCACAGTGGGCACCATGTTTAATTTTAAACCACATGGTTGAGCAGAGTCCCTCAGGGCTCTTTACTAGTGTATTTTCAGTTTTTTGTTATTGAGGGGAAAGCTTCCACAGGAAAATAGTACAATATTAGCACAAATAGCACAAAACGGATGCTGGGGTTAAAGTGGTTAAACCATGGGTAAACCCATTAAAACCCTTGCGTTGTCTTCGGTTCAAATGACCCGCCAGCATGTTTAACAGCAGAAACTTTCCTTAAATGATATTTTTTCAACGTATTTATATTTATTTGACTACGTTTCCTAAAGTGACCCAAACATTATGAAAAGTGAAACATTGCCATTGTTCACATTTCCATGGAAGCTATACACAAATATTGTCTTCGCGTAATATTTTACCCGACATTGATTTTAACTGGTCAGATTTTAATTGATTTCGGGTAAAAAAAAATTCCGAACACAATCTTTGTCACAGAGTCAGTTGCACACTACAAAACACACACACACACACGCACACGCACATGCACACGCACACGCACACGCACACGCACACACACACTCATGTCCTCGCCTTCCCATCCATCTATCCACTTAACCATACTCTTTCCTTCCTCTGTTTGTTGTGCTCCAATCTCCAGGCTCCTGAGCCTCTCAGTTCTCTCAAGGTCGATGGCTGAAAGAGCAGCGCTAAGATCTCATCTGGATGGAGAGATCCCAAACCTACACCTGCCAGACAGAGGTCAGCATCATCATCACACACTAACTAACAAACACACTGGGTACATTCTGTAGTCCGCTAGTATCCTACTAGCGGACAGAGGTCATAATCACACAAGTGTTACTCAGCTGTCATGTTAGCCAGTTGTGTAATTAGTGTTCGTCTCATAGTGTGTTGTGATTTATGGCTGTTTTCATGATAGTCGTTCTATGTGGTGTCAGGAGAACGTGTCATTAATTCGTTCATCTCAAATCACTTTTCTGTGTGACACTCTTCTGCTATGTGTGCACTGAACATGAGGTGTAACATTATCTGTCATATAGTAATCTGTTGTTTGCTTTATGGTAATGTTTTACAACCAAATTAATGTTTAATATCATTCATCTTTGGCCAGTATGGTTGTACAAGGTACCTCTGTGGTCAGAATGTACACAAACAGTCTATCCTGTTTTAATATGCTGCTTTATAAGTATTCTTAATTTTATGGAGTGATGTGTGATTTGCATTTGTGAGTCCTGATTTGTATTTTGTGTTAAACCCAGGGACCCAGGGTACAGTAATGTTTATTATTATTATTATTTATGTAAAAGAAGGCTAAATGGGTTCAGGTGGTTTTTGCCTGTCTGTGAGACGTAGTCCTGCATTCATTCATCTCACATCACTTTTCACATCACCCCACTGTGGTGATATATGGTATGGCACACTTCATCATCTGACAATGTGCAGGATCCTATTTTCTGCTAGATTAACATTACACACTTGATTTATACAAATTAGTTAATAGTATGGACATTATTTAATGGCTTTCATATAGATAAGTTAAATATACTTTAAACACGTACTGAAAGAACAGCAAAACATATATTATTGTGGCAATATAAGGACTCTATCAGGTGTAAGACGGAGATACCTGTATCACACACATTACATCTACTAATGGACCCCCCCTTTTTTTTCAAGACAACAGAGGACATCAACACAAATCTGAATGGTTTAAAGATGGGGGACAATATTAATTTGAAAAACTGGACGATCAAGCAAGGAAGTGGCGTGCAAGTGCCCCAGGGAGTGGACTGGCGGCAGAGAGACATGGTCAGCCCCGTCCAAAACCAGGTAGTCTCAGCATAGCCAGACGATTGCATAGCTCCACCTAGCTTTGCCTATAGGCGGAGATCTCTGAAAGTCTGGCTACACAAGGTCACTGCGAGGCGTTGTGAGCTTGTAGATCTGCTATGTTCACAATATGTGTCTCTTTCTTACATAATATTTGACAATTTGGCCAATTTGGTATTACAAAGACTTAGTTAAAAGTCTTAAAATTGTAACTTCGGAAGTGTGCAGCAGATACCCTGTTTACACTTGAACTGTATGTTGGTTGGTTTACTGCTGAGTGAGAAAACAATGTTGCACATTAAGCTAATCATCTGGAGACCCCCCAAAATCATTTGGGGACCCCCCCCTGGGGATCCTGACAGCGGAGTGTAAACAATGTGAATATTTTCCATTGTATTAGTGACTACTAGTGATTCTCAACTGTTTTTGCACCTGGACCCAAATTCTGATTGTGATGCTACTTTAACTACTTTTGCAGGGGGACCCCCTGGAATCCCCCTAAGGGCCCCTGAGGGTCCCCAGACCCCACTTTGAGAACCACTGCTCTAAAGGGTAACTTGGCCTGATGTTTCTGAAATGTCTCTCTTTCTCTCTCTCTCCCTCCGTTACACATATGAACCCTAAAGGGAATGTGTGGGTCATGCTGGGCCTTCAGTGCAGTGGGGGCCCTTGAGGGCCAAATGAAGAGACACACAGGTATCCTCATCCCTTTAAGTCCCCAGAACCTGGTTGACTGCAGCACCCAGGATGGAAACCTGGGCTGCAGGGGTGGATACATCTCCAAAGCCTTCAACTACATCATCCGCAACAAAGGCATCGACTCAGAGAGCTTTTACCCCTATGAACACAAGGTTATCTTCTGTATTTTTTTTAATTGTTAACAAACCGTTTTGTTAAGCAAAGCATAGTAACATAATAATAATACTAACAATATAATAATAATAATAATAATAATAATAATACTAGCCTACTACTACTACTACTGCTACTACTTTGATAAGAAAATAGTAAATACATATTCCTTATTTGCTTTAAAGACTATACGTAGGCCTACAGTATGACGTGCCACATTAGATAGCGATAAAGTAATTACAATGTCATCTGAAGAGAATGTGAGTGTAATTAATCTCATTTGGATTATGTCACTTAAGGATGGTGCATGTCGCTACTCCATGAAGGGAAAGGCTGCATACTGCTCTGGTGTCAGGGTCCTTCTGTCTCAGGGCAACGAGAACACTTTGAAAACTGTTGTTGCGACAGTGGGGCCTGTAGCTGTGGGCATTAATGCCATGCAGCCGTCTTTTCACCGCTACAAAGGAGGTAAGGTTGAGACACACACTATATACTGTACATTACTGTTGCCCAAACAGTGGGTCTGGACCCATATGTGGTTCGCGGACCAATTTGTATTGGTCACAAGTAAATACAGCTTTATTTTTGTATTCCTACATTTTGTTTTTAATAATTATTTCAAAAGATTTTAAAACGTTTTCACCAAAACAAAACTATTTTTTTTATGAATTTCATGAGAAAAAAATGGAAAAAATAGAATAAATTCCATAAATTAGAAAAAAAAAAAAACTTAAGAAGTAGTGAAAATAGCCGATTGTACCATATTGTACCATATTTTCACTAGTTTGGGTCCCAGGGAGACATCACATTTCTACCAGTGCTATACATAATTGTACTCAAGTCTTATAACGCTACTGCCACAGTGTAGCTGCAAATGCATAACAAGGAAGTTGTTGTTGTGAGATGTTCGCGATCAGGGAGAAAGTGTAGGCTACACGTAAACATTTTAGTTGTGTGTTTTCCATTCATTCGTTCATTATCCATCGGGTGCATTTTGAACCATACTGATCTTTCAGGTGTATACGATGAAAAATACTGCAACTCCCGGCAACTAAATCATGCTGTACTAGTGGTGGGCTATGGTGCAGCCAACGGACAGGACTACTGGCTTGTGAAAAACAGGTGAATAAGTCATCTTAATACTAACATCTTTTCAGGCCCACCCAGGCCGCGTGAATTTTCAGATGTTAATTGTATCACTAACATTTTTATTTTAATGATCAGTCACTTGACTGTGTTCACTTGCCCTACTTTTAATGTTATATTATCATTAAAGTCTTAGTGTTTTGCCAATTATTTTGGGGCCCACTTGCAATATCCTCACGGCACACCAGTGGGTCCCGGGCCCACAAGATTGAGAATCGCTGCTCCAGATCAAAAGAGATGAGGCCAGAACCTTAAAGGGACACTTCACCCAAAAAAAAAACGTTGTTTCAATGGATTAGTCACCCCATGGAGACTTGAATTCATGGATATTTTTTTTGTTTTTTGTCTCATTCCTAAGACAATAATTTGATGACCGGCAGCGGTTCCGGTAGGAGACACAACGACCGCTGCCTACCGGTCGGCTGTTCATCAAATTATTGTTTTAGGAATGAGACAAAAACTAAAAAATATCCATGAATTCAAGTCTCCATGGGGTGACTAATCCATTGAAACAACGTTTTTTTTGGGTGAAGTGTCCCTTTAAGAGAACCAGTGGAATTGCACATCAGTTCTGAAACTAGTCCTAACCAATAGTCAGTGGTGAAGCCAAACGAATGAATGCAGCATGTTTTCTACACCAGTGGTTCACAAACCTTTTCATGTCAAGGACCACGAAAATTATATGTATTTGGCCGCAGACCCCCATCTCAAAACATTTTGTTCCAGGGACCCCCAGAAGCAAAGATTTGAGTTGAACAAAAATATCCATATTCAAAGATTTGCACAAATGTTTCAGGATTTTTCAAAAATAGCAGATCTACACTACAAGCTTTTAGATCTGCTATTTTTGAATAGCCAGAAGTATAGAATATGGTTAAAGTGGTTGAAATGACTGTGACGCTGTATTAACACATTTTGTTGGGGACCGGCCGTCCCCGGACCCCACTTTCAGTCTTATCATGTATTTATAATGACATAAATTCAAACTGATTGCTCTGCTTCCAGCTGGGGGACCGGATGGGGTGAAGATGGGTACATGCGAATGGCCAGGAACAAGAACCTCTGTGGCATTGCCAACTTTGCCGTCTACCCCACACTGTGAAGTTGGAATTCGGCCACCCCTGGCAATATAGAATTCAGGGTTTATTTTATTATGTACAGTAAAGTATCAGGGCAAGTATGAATTGTTGTAATTGTATCTGTGTTGGAAGGTTGCAAAACAGTTCATAATGTCAGTGTTCAAAGTGTTGTGCTGATTATATTTTCTTTGTAAATTATATCACAGTATTAATGGTATGTATAGGCAAGTTTATCAAACTGAACAGTTCCCATATGTTTAAGATGCATTACTAGATTAATAAATCAGTAAGTTTAGTAGGTTAATACATCTTAGTTTTGCTCAAATAAATAAATTTCTCACACAAAAGGGACACAGACCCAGCCCACTCTCTGACAACTTCAGTCTGATAATCAGGCTTCTTGCACATCACCTGACAGATATTTCTTTCCAGAACTCTGCTGCTCAATACATTTCATGACAGAAAGCTAGACACCGCCCCCTTGTGTCTCAATATGACAGAGCAGGAGTAAAAAAAAAAAAAGCTGTCCATTACCATTATGACACTGTTACCAAAGACAGAGACACACTATGGACAGTGTTGAGTGGACATTAAAGACAGAGACAGACTGGACAGTGTTGAGTGACATTAAAGACAGAGACACGTTGGATAGTGTTGAGTGACATTAAAGACAGAGACACTCTGGATAGTGTTGGGTGACATTAAAGACAGAGACCCACTGGACAGTGTTGAGTGATATTAAAGGAGACACACGCTGGACAGTGTTGAGTGGACATAAGACAAAGACACTCTGGACAGTGTTGAGTGGACATATGACAGAGCCACACTGGAACGTGTTGAGTGATATTAAAGACAGACACTCTGGACAGTGTTGAGTGGACATAAGACAAAGACACTCTGGACAATGTTGAGTGGACATAAGACAGACACACTGGAACGTGTTGAGTGATATTAAGGACAGACACTCTGGACAGTGTTGAGTGGACATAAGAGAGACACACTGGAACGTGTTAAGTGGACATAAGATAGACACTCTGCAGTGTTGAGTGGACATAAGACAGAGACACTTGGCAGTGTTGAGTGGACATTAAAGACAGAAACACTCTGGACAGTGTTGAGTGACATTTAGGACCTGTGTGACAAAGAGTCACCATAAACAGCACATTAACGCTTAGTTCACATCAGCAGTGTGGTTTCGCTGCCACCTTCTGAGAATGTGAGAGATTCAATGGAGAGGAGAGGACCGCTGCTTTTGACAAGGGGCAGAGCCAGCAAAAAAAACAAGGGTCAAAGTTGAGGACACTTTGAGACAGAGCGGCAAGCCAATCAGAAGTGCTGTGTGTGTGTGTGTGTGTGTGTGTGTGTGTGTGTGTGTGTGTGTGTGTGTGTGTGTGTGTGTGTGTGTGTGTGTGTGTGTGTGTGTGTGTGTGTGTGTGTGTGTGTGTGTGTGTGTGTGTGTGTGTGTGTATATAGTGTATATTTAGTGTTTCATAAACCATTTAGTACAAACGCAAAAGAAAAAAAGCATACAAATTGAAAAAAATCTACATCTATCTCTGCCTGCCTGCTAAATTGAATCTTGACCTTCAGGTGTGTGTGTGTGTGTGTGTGTGTGTGTGTTGTGTAGTGTGCAACTGACTCTGTGACAAAGATTGTCCTCGAGTCATTTTTGACCCGGCAGTTAAAATCAATGTCGGGTCAAAAATGACGCGAAGACAATCTTTGTAAATGTTTGTGTATAGCTTCCATGGACATATGAACAATGGCAATGTTTCACTTTTCACATTTTTTAAGTTTATGCTGTTAAACATCTTTGAACCGAAGACAACACAACACAAGGGTTTTAATGGGTTTAACCCCAGCATCCGTATTGTGGGGAAAGCTTCCGCAGGAAAATAGCAGATGTACATTAGAGTCTCCCATGTCTCCAGCTCTTTATTAAACAGCAGTGCTCTTCTGATTGGCTTAAATGTTGTCACCTACCTGAAAATGTACTATATTTTACGAGAGCTGGAGAGACCCCTGTGACAGAACAAATGCTCTGTAGCAATGATTACTATCAGAATATAGTACTTGAACCTTTTTAACCAAAAAGACAATGTACCAAAAAATATCACTTACCCTACCTTTAAATAAACTCTGATAAATTGGCTGTGCATCATTTCATTTTACATTCACCTCCAGTTCGTCCTGCTGATAGCCAGAAGTATTGAGCAGTAGTAGTAATACATGTTTCTGTCAGGAACTGGTGTTGTAGGACCCAAAAGCAGGAACTCAGACAAAGCAGGAGATGAGAATCTCAAACATAACTTTACTAGTAGGAATAATGCAGAATTACAACCAATACAGAACTCAAACATTACACTAAACATGACGACAAGGAACCTGACAAATAACTTAAGACCCAGCACTGAGCACTCACAGAAACAGTCTTTATAGTCTCAGCAGCTTGTCACCAAACCAGGCTCAGCTGGTCCTCACAGGTCACGGCATTCAGGGCAATCAGACTCATGGAGCAGAGCAATGGAGGGGCAGAGGCACACTCAGAGGCAAACAGTCACATGGGCCCACTGTAGAGGCTGTGATCGTGACATGACAGTACCTCCCCTCCACGGGACGGCTCCCAGACGTACCTTCAGGCCAATCGGGACAGGCCTCAGAATGACGGAGGTGGGATGCGGAGACCCTCGGGCAGGCAGGGTAGGGTAGACACAATCGGCGAAGCAGGGAAAGGGGCTGAAACCCCCCGGAGCGTTCTTCCACTGCCGGCCATGGGACATAGAGACGGAGTCCAAACGACAGGGGAAAGGGGCTAAAACCCCCCGGAGCTTTCTTCCACTGCCAATGGGGGACGGGATCCGAAGGACAGGGAAAAAGTGGCCAGCAAGGGCTCTGGCACAGGTCATCATGACGACGCTCAACGTGGAGCAGAGGGCACATGCTGGTCAGTCAGGGCAGGAGGGTAGGGCAGGGAATCCATGTCAGAGGAAGGCCACGGTGTGTTTAGTTCAGTGCTGGCTGTTCCGCTGGGTCCATGTATGGGTGGGTCATACTGTCAGGAACTGGTGTGGTAGGACCCAAAAGCAGGAACTCAGACAAAGCAGGAGATGGGGATCTCAAACATAACTTTACTAGTAGGAATAATGCAGAATTACAACGAATACAGAACTCAAAACATTACACTAAACGTGACGACAAGGAACCTGACAAACAACTTAAGACCCAGCACTGAACACTTACAGAAACAGTCTTTATAGTCTCAGCAGCTCGTCACCAAACCAGGCTCAGCTGGTCCTCACAGGTCACGGCATTCAGGGCAATCAGACTCATGGAGCAGAGCAATAGACCATATTCACACAGCGGCCATGTTTCTATGAAGTCAATGAAAGTAGCCACCCCGGGTGGCGGCACTTTCAATGTTAAATTCCAATATGGCCGCTGTGTGAATATGGTCTATGGAGGGGCAGAGGCACACTCAGAGGCAAACAGTCACATGGGCCCACTGTAGAGGCTGTGATCGTGACAGTTTGCACTGCAATACATTTGACTTTCAGGCAGTACCACTTGTCAGTCAGTAGGTGTCCCACCGACCATAGGCTCTAACATGTCTCAATAGAAGAGCAGGGAGACTGATTGATTGATTAATTAATTGATTGAGGGATTGGTTGAATACTTTATTAACAGTTTGCAAAAAAAACACGTAGGTACAGTTCCATACAAAATGATGCTAAAAGGACCCAAGAAAGCACCATGGCTTGTTTCCATTGGGGTCCTGTGTATTGAATTCATCGAAACATTTAAAGAAAAGCAAAAACATCATATAAACAAGTAGTAATCAAAAAGAAAAACATGTACAGTAAAGAGTTGGGGGGGGGTGGGTGGGTGGGGGGGTGTATTTCTGGTGATAAGCTTAGACTTTTTACAGGGGCCAGTTCCGAATTGCAGCCACCTGTAAGTGTTCTTAGAGTGGTTTTGAAGGAGAGTGGGGAGTAACACTTTTTATTGTTTTATGACTGTTGGTAGGGCAGACAGGGCAGACCGACCAAATCCAACCACCATGTTGGGTTAGTTAGTTACATCTACTCTATGGTCAAAATAACATTAATAATACAAAATAAATTCACATCACTGCAAGAACAACGAAGATTGTATTAATTGTATTTTAATGTATTCTATTTTATTGACTGAATATTTACAGGTCGACTGATGAATTTTATCTGACTTGTATTGTGAGATTTACTTCATATCAGTTTGTCCTGTATGAACGCTGACTGAACATGATTTCAAACAATGAAACATCTTTATCTTCTGACAGTACAGAACCCCAGTGTGACCTTCACATGATACAAGTAATGTTTATGTCCTGTCTGAACATTTTCCAAAATGATTCAAACTTTCACAATTTAAATAAAGCCTTCTATATTCTCTCTGTGAGAACTACAGTATTATCTCTCTAGTATCTCTCTCCATGTTTGCAAAAACACATTTATTTTAATCAATTATTTTATTACAATTGAAGAACCTCCAGTATGCAGTTAAATAACTGACCTTTCAATTCTGCTTTGTTAGGCCTATGGCCAGTAAGCCACCACCTCTAACCATAGAGTGTACACTGTGTCAACCCGTGCCAATCTACCGGGCGTTCGGTAGATTGGCCTACCGAACGCCCCCTTCTGTGACACACGCGGAAGCTTTCATCCTCTAAAATGGCGCCCGAGTCGAGATACCAATGCCTCAGAGCCGAAGGAGGCATCCACCTTTATATGTCTATTCGGTTCTTAAGTCTGACGTCATTTTGTAGTCCGACGTCACGTCCGGGTCCAAAAGGCACCAGCGCCGTCCACTCTTCATTGTAAACAAACATGTTGGAACCCATAAATCTTTTTACAATAACCTCCTTTTTCAGAAATGAACCATTGAGGGTTAATAAGGGTCTTCATGCTAATATCATAGACAGTAAAAAGTAGGCTAATATATATATTTATTTTTGTATTTATTTAGTATTATTATTAACATTATAATATATATTTTTTTATATTTATTTATATATATATATTTATATATAGATGTAAATAAAAAAACGATGTCCTCTTCTTTTTGTCGTTGCCAGGAAAGCGGTAGAATGACACTTTAGTCGTTATTTTAGTCTCAGATCTGTTAAAACAGCGAGGGACACAACACTTCGCATATTGGGAAAATACACACTGGGACCCGGAAGTTATTCTAGCGGGGTGCAACGTCACGTCTGAACAACCGAATGGTTTGACACGCTGCTACATCACTCTGTAGTCCTATGCTTCTTGTCCAGCAAGCAGCAAGTGTAGACTGTGTACATTATCTTCCATCTCTATATCTCTAACTTGTCTGTCGCTCTAATTTAGCAATGGTACGACGGTGCTGCATTGTCGGATGCAATAGCAAGTGTTCAGACGTTGGAGTTAAAATGCACACATTTCCAACCTGGAAGCAACACTATGGAGATCAGATGTCAGAGATATCAAAGAAACGTCGTATGGCTTGGGTGTCAGCTGTAATTCGAAATAACATAACCTTCAACAACATTCCCACACAGACGTTTGTGTTTTCACGGCATTTTGAAAAGGGTAAGTTACAACCAAAACACATTTGACTCTAATGTTACACAGATAACTATGCTCACCAGTGTTGTTATGTTGTTGTTTGCACATCAAGCTGGTTTATGAGAGACAACTCAGGCCTGTTCACTTACTCAATGATTAATGAATGTTCTTTTCAGGTAAACCAGCCTATGAATTTAATGTCTGTGACTCTGACTGGGCACCGTCATTACATCTGGGGCACACAGAGGTCAATGCATCACTGCACAACGCAGAGCGGTTGAGCCGGAGGGCAGGTAGAAGTCAAGCTCGCACAGCAGCAGCTCGACAGACAGAGCTGGAACCAGAACCAGAAGCTACGGTGGAACCAGAACCAGAGGCTCCTGTAGAACCAGAACCAGAGCCTCCGTCATCCACCTGTGACATGTGTCGCCGTAAGGATGATCAAAAATCAACTGCATGTTGGCTGAGGAAAGGCGCTTAGGAACTGCTTGCCCGAAAGCAGTTTGATGAGACGTTCTTTGAAGGCAAAGATGAGCAAGTGCTGTACTTCACTGGACTTCCAGTGTTTGCACATATGCTCCAATTGGTGAACTTATCCAACTCCTTTCCAGGTGCTCTTTATGACACTGATGCGACTGAGGCTGAATTTGCCAAACCAAACTGTTGCATTCCTGTTTGATATAGACCACACTACAGCAGCCAGGATTTTCAACAATGTCATAGATGTGTTGTACACAAAGCTTGACATGGTGATATGGCAAACGAGAGAGGTGTTGTACCACAACGTACCTCACCAGTTTGTGGAGGCGTTTGGCAAGAATGTTGCAGTTACAATAGACTGCTTTGAAGTTTTCATTGAGATGCCATCAACTCTTCTAGCTAAAGCACAGACATTTTCACACTACAAACATGACCACACATTTAAATATCTCATTGGCATTACACCATATGGAGCTATCTAATCTCATTCATTTCCGTAGGGTACGGAGGTCGTAGTTCTGATAAGCTAGTGACTGAGGACTGTGGGTTTCTTGACTATCTACTGCCAGGTGACATTGTGTTAGCGGATCGTGGGTTTAACATCGCAGAGAGTGTAGGAATGAAGTATGCAAAACTGAAAATCCCATATGGCCAAAACAAATGGACACTGTCAGCTCGATGCAAAAGATGTGGAGCAGACACGAAAAATAGCTCAGCTCAGGATCCATGTTGAGCGAGTTATTGGAACTGTGCGCAACAAGTTCACTATGCTAAAAAGTACCATACCACTGACATTTTGTATCCCCTGTGAGGGCGAGGAATGTACTTTCCTCGACAAGATTGTGCGTGTGTGCTGTGCCTTGACAGTATTGTTACGCACATGAGATGTAGTAACAGGCTAAGATCAAGATAGATTTTTTTATCCTTATGCACCTTGTTATTGGACTACTTTTGACTCATTGTTGTGTATTACCTTGTGGTTTTAATTAAAATGTTTGCATCCTAACCACAGTCGTCTTCTTATATTGAATGCGTGCACATTTCACCTGCATTGACTGAATATTCTATTCATACTTGGCTATAAACCATGATGGAAAGTAACTATATTAGTAACTAATAGTAACTAAAGTACTTTAAGTGCAATTTTTTTTAGTCATTCCAAAACATTTGAATTTCCAATGTTCTTCTACTTCTACTCCACTACACCTCAGAGGCAAATATTGTACTTTTACTCTACAACAATTATTTGAAAACTTTAGTTACTAGTTACTTTGTAGATTTTGATTATTATTCCAAAACATACATTAACCACTTGAGCCCTATATACATTCCGGCCATTTGAAAATAGCAGATCTACCAGCTCACAATGCATCGCATGTAGATCTGCTATTTTCTAAAGATTTTTAAACATTGTATACATTTGAAAACTTATGAAATGGGACATTCTGCTTATGGAGTACTTTCTACTTTTGGTACTTTAAGTACATTTTGATGCCAATACTTTTGTACTTTTACTCAAGTAAATTTTGAATTCCGGACTTTTACTTCGTAACAGAGAATTTCTCCATTGTACAGTATTGATACTTTTGGCCATGGAAGTGTTCTTGTTTTGTGCCCGTGAAGTGAAATAACACACCACAAGCTTAGGGAGACACATCTTGTGGAAAAAAGCCTATGCCTTTGGCAGAAGTGTCTCCCAGAACGCTCCATCGGGTCCAACCCGCGTTATTGCACCCGGGTGGCGTCCACATCACAAAGTCACAAAACGCAGATCCAGTGACAAATATCTGTGTTTGTTTGTAGTACCTGTGTGTCTTCTTCACCATGTATTTGCCGTCATTGCTTAAGCAGAGACAGAATGTGCTATCTGTACAGGCCTGGCGGACCAGTGGACTCGCGGTGCTCAAAGGTGCATTTCACTTCCAGAAAGCCGCCCGAGCAACATGTGCAGCGAATAAGTCCGTCAGGTGACGCACCAACTTCTGGAAAAGATGGGTTTATGACAAACCCACATGGCTCAACTCTAAAGTTGTCATGATGTTCGAATGTCTCTGTGACGTATGCCTGCCTTGCTTTGTCCTCATTGTCGATCCCATATTGCATGGGTGTGGGCTTGGAGTTGGCAGGAGGTGGCATGTTGTTGCAGATGGCCTTAACAGTTGTGATAGCTGGTGAGGAAGAGAGGTGGACACAACAGCATGCATTTTGGAAGCAGCTATCCTTCCCAGTCGTTGTGCGAACCAGGCGTTGGCTTTATGTTGTGTTCTCGTCACGCTTTCCACCGCAGCCGCCTCTGTCTCTGATACTGCCGCAACGTCTTTAAGTCCCTCACAGTGCTGCATGCAGCAGGACAGACAGCTCACAACAATCCATGCTTTTGTCACGAATGACATGCAGGGGCCTTGGCAGTAGTGATGGCTTCTTAGGGTTTCTCAGGGTCTCCATAAGTCTGGTGGTAGCGTGTCAGCGACCCCACACACGTCACGTCACGTACTGTAAGCTTGTAGATCTACCATTTCCGCAATTTTTACAGTTTTTGGAAGCATTTTAAAGGTCAGTAATTTGTTTGTATATTTAAGTTATACGTCATATCTGCCCTGTGCATTTATTGTTTATGAAGCCTAAAAGGCAAACAGAAACTACATTGTTCAATGTTCAATGGCAAAAACACAATTAAATAATTAAATGCAGTTATTTGTGTGACAATTAATCGTCAACTTTAATTTGGAATCGTGACAGCCCTACAGATAGATCATAGTTCAGTTGCTGTGGCAGTACAATGATGCATCTATGAAGATAAGCACCAAAAACCACTCACACAGGTTGTTGCTTATTTTCACCAAATGTGCAATCTTGAACAGGAGAGCAGCGACATGGGAGCAAGACTCTCCCAATCCAGCCATGTAGTCGCAGTGTGCAGCACCAATTCGGCCATTGAAAGTGATGCTGACCCATGGCATGAGCTTATCTTTTTGCCTAGAGAGATCCTTTTGAGAGTGCAAAACCTACAACAAAAACAACATTGAATTAAGTGTCACTCATTTTAAAAACAAGAATTCCCCCAAAACACTCAAAATAGCCTTCACATGGCTAATCACTACTACAAAAACAACGGTACAGTATGTTTGGCTGGACTTTTGTGTTTTGGCTGGAATGCACACTTAGTGATAGTAATAAAAATATATATTTCTAAAAACACATGGTTAAGTGAATGGCATTAGCAAAAACGTTTTGACTTTTTGACCCACCTCTGTCCGGACGACGATGTACTCAGTGTGGACTATGTATGTACATTTGGAGATGACCAACAAAGCCCACCGCAAAACGATTAGGACAGTCCATCGATCTACGGTTGTTAAAGTCATCAAGGTTGCTAAATCTCATTCCACAAACTCCTCCTGTGAATCGTTTTATTTTTATTTTTGTTTAATTTCTTTTTATTTTGTTATTTTACTGAAAAATGCTGACTTCTGTCAGCGGCGGTAGCTGATCAAAATCCTCCGTCAGCGTCAATGTGTCCCACTCCGTGTGTTCATATGGATGGAATCCGCCCAGTTCTGTCGTTTCTTTCCCCCCAGGTAGTGTGCCTTTGCGTCCGCGTTCAGCTTCTCTCTGAATTGCCCGGTCCATCTTCTGTCCTTTACCCTTAAATCCGTTGTAGTGTATGCGTTCAGGACACGTCGTGAGTAACTGCATGTCAATGTTGTTGTTACGAGCTGTTATTATAGTGGGCAACAAAGATGGCGACCGGAACTACGTCATTCTGGGACATTCTGGGCCTGGCTCTGCCTTTTGCCTGATCCCTATTCACCTGTTTCCTAGGCTGTGTGTTTTCCACTTTCCACACGATTTCATTGGATATCATTGGTCATCTGACCAGTTTCATTGGATTTCATTGGATCAAATCGACAGGAAGTGGAAAACACACAGCCTAGGAAACAGGTGAATAGGCAGCCTCGTCTATAGCCTAGTCGGACGGGATCCACACCAGGTGGACAGGGCACTCACCGCATGTTGCCGAACAACACTCTCGGCCAAACGGATGGAATAGCCATCACACAGCCTGGCCCTTCATCGCCGGTGGCGTCCCTGTCCCCGTCCACCTGTACTTCCGCCCGTGGGAGCTGCCCTCCTCCTGTGTCAGGTCTCCGTCTCCTTCTCCTCCTCTGCTCGTTCTCGTCTCTGTCTGTTCTCTTGTTCCACTCTCCCTTTCAAACATTTCCCTCGGTTCGCCCATGTACCCTCCCATGCGCTCTGACTGGCTCTGCTCGCTGCCAATGTGTGCTCTGGTTGGCCGAACGTCTCTCCTGCATCGCTGGCTACTGAGGCCCAGCTGTAGGCATTTCACTCGTTAGTGTCAGTGTCTGTCAAAGGGAGTGGTAGGATCAGTGGCAGGGCCAGAATAATTAATACACATAACGCAAATAAATCAAATATAAACAACTCAAATAATTTAACATGCAACAAAAGTAATAAACAAAATCACAGCAACAGTAAATATAATCAAACTCACAGCAAAAATCATAATAATCAAACTCACAGCGAAATCATAATTATTGTAATATTATATCTGTCCTGCCGAATGACACAAATGTCACGCAAATCGGTACACAGTATCTCTATTGTGATCAAGACGAATGTGTCAGATATTTCAAATTCCATCCTAATTGGCTAACATTGGCTTCCAAAGTTTGCAGGATAGGCCCGTTTTGAACAAAATGCCTCAAATCATGAATGCAGAGTCTGATTGCCGTGAAAGGCCTAATAGTGGGGCAAATTAAATCAATATTCCATCAGAATCTTTCACTTGGTGATACAAGCACCAAATTTGCCACAAATGATGTCCAGG
>NC_137613.1:42663761-42668761 GCF_963280865.1 Gymnoscopelus braueri
AATAAAAAATGTAGGCCTACTTGAGTAAAAGTACGAAAGTATTGGTATCAAAATGTTCTTATAGTACCAAAACTAGAATGTAGGCTACTCATTATGCAGAATGTCCCATTTCACAAGTTTTCAAATGTATAAAATGTATACGATTATTTTGAAAATGGCCAATACAAGCTTGTAGATTTGCTACTTTCAGATGAAGAAGGACTTCTCCTTCTAACGCTATGGACCAGAGCTAGGGTTGAATATTGAATCATAGGCTATATTATTATATTAGAGCGCTGAACTGATTGTTGAAGGTTGTTGTAGACTAGCCCTGAAACAGTCATGGTCATGGATGAACTTAAACCTGGTGTTTGCACTTTCTTCATTTACGACCCGTACATCTACATAAATGTTAAAATTTCAAATATAAAGTAATGACCCTATGCCCACGGATGTTACAAGTATGTACGAATTCTCAAAAGTACCCGTATTTTCCTTGTTGTTGAATAAAAAGCATTTTAATCCGACCGATGGCCATGTTCTCCGTATTTCCTCCATGCTTTCAACTAACGACCTTATTGGTTGGAAAGTGTACTGCACGCTGATTCATTATAACTCTATGAGGAAACAACCACCAATCGGATTAAAATGCTTTTTATTGAACAATATGGAAGATACGTGTACTTCTGAGGAGCCGTACACAATTGTAACATTTGTAGCCACGGTGTAAGTACTTTATATTTGAAATTAGAACGTTTATGTAGATGTACGGGCTGTAAATAGATAAAGTGCAACTACCAGGTTGAAGTTCATCCATGACAGACGACCGACGTGTGATCCATGGCTAGTTGTCGTGATTTTGTCTGGTTATTTTGAAGCGCGCGTGAGGTTCGGTTGTTTATTGGTTCTTTTTGGATAGGCCACGGACCCCATTAACTCAGAGTGTATAGGCTAAGTGGAACATTGAGGTTCCATGTTTACACTTGACCGGACCGTAGACTTTAAGCATTATAGTCTGGGTTGATAACCCTGCTGTTATGCAGAAAGTTAGCCTTTGGAAAAAAAAAGTTTCTTGTTTTAGAACTTAGAACCAATTCTGCGGCAGATGTTCTGCCAACTGTATGTTTAGCCTATCATGTGCAGGTGTTAACCGAAATACAGTATCTGATCATTTCATTGAGGACTCCTTTGCTAATTATTAATTTTCAATCAGATGAATTTAAATAAATGGTCTCATGCACTGCAGCTGTCAGACAGTGAGAGAGAAGGCAGCAGGGAGGAGGAAAGAGGGACCACCCATTTTATTGTTTGTCATTATAAGACCCCATGGAAACAAGCCATAATAGTGCTTTCTTGGGTTTATCTTATTTACTGCAGCTTACTTTCTGTGCTTTTTTGCAAACTGTTGATGAAGTATGCAATCAATCAATGTCCACCTGGGGAGAGAATCTCTCTGTGAGAGATGCTGCTCTTTCATTTCCAATGCAGGAGACCCTACAGGAGACCAATCTGTGTATTGTTTTTAACCCCTGCACAAACAAAGTTCTGAACGGAAAATAAAGTAATTTGAAGTTGAAGTCAGGTGACTTGCCCTTCTGTCTGCATTGTTTTTGCATTTGTTTTGCAATCACTGTGCTGACTTTGCCACATGCAGGTTCACATCCATTTCCCCTCTCCTCTCCTCTCCTCTCCTCTCCTCTCCTCTCCTCTCCTCTCCTCTCCTCTCCTCTCCTCTCACAGGTACTCAGTTTATCTATTTGTAAGTTGTGACTCAACTGAAGGATGTGGGGTTCTGCTGTGATGAAAGTCATCATCATCTCTGTGATGATTGACATGAGAGGTAATCTCTTCTTTTGATCTCACACACATGCAGGGTTTGATTTTCTAAAGGGGGATCCATGTCTGCTTTTGATATCCCCCCTCTGTTTCATTGATTGTTATGGCTGGGAGTGGGGGGGGATATATTTTATCCATGCTTCTGGTCAGACATGCATTTCCTTTTAAGTAAATAGAGTTTATTTGATATTTATGTTTGATAATATCACAATTTAGCAATTTAACAAAAAAATAATTAGGTTAACATCAAACCAATACATGCTTTTAAACATTGTCAATATTTGTATATATGTATTTCTTTTTCATTATTTTTAAAACTTAAAATAGTAGTGAAAATAGCTGATCTATAAGCTTGCAATCGGGAATGTGAGTTGTGATCTGTTATTTCCACTATTCAACATGCTACATGCTAAGACTATCCCATCCATTAATTTCATATAGTTATGTTCTGATATACACACTTTTTGGTTTGATATAAACTTCCTCACACTCTATCTAATGAAATATTATTAGAAAACAAGACAATTATGAAGATATTTCTCATGTTTTTACTTTAAACAGGTGCTGCTAAGGACTGGGAGATCACCTGTGACGTGAATGGACTGATCAATGCTGAAGTTGGAACCGGCGTGCCCATCAGCTGTTCTTACACTCATCCTGCTGGTTTCCAACCTAGATCTGTCATATGGTATAAGTGTGATGAAGCTAAACCTAAGTGTAGTCCCTCTGAAATGATCTTCCACTCCGGCAACGAGAATGCAGGTCAGGATGAGTTCAAAGGTCGAGTGTCCAACTTGCAGCCAGATGTCACCCAGAAGAACGCCAGCATCGTCATCAGAGACCTCAGAGTGTCCGACACTGGGTCATATCAACTTAAACTTGACGGTTTCTGGGATGGAGAGGGTTATTGGTATTATTTTCCTGATAGAAAGCGCATCAAAGTTACAGGTATGAATTATTGTTAACCACTTAAGCCGTATACTTGTAAAGCAGACCTGAGTTGCAACTGTACTTGATAATAGCTGATCTACAAACTTGTACAGTAGATCTGCTATTTTTGACAAATGTTTTTTGACAGAATAGGGGAATAAAGAAAACAAAAGCACATTTCCTGTATTTGTGTTCGCTCTCCCACTAGGCCTGAGACAACCTAAAATCGGTGGCCAAACCACTGTGATGGAAGGAGACACCGTGAAGTTGACCTGTGAGGCTCAGAGCTCCCCTCCCTCTACCGTGGCATGGACTAAAGATGGATCTGACATCCCACTGGTGACTGGAACGCAGAGGGCCGACCTGATCATCCCGATGGCGACAAGAGACCATTCTGGTGTCTACAGCTGTACAGCAAAACATCTGATGAAGACCCTGACCTCTTTCATTGGTGTCAGTGTGATGAAGGAATGTAAGTGCTGATCTGCTCTGAGGGAATTGTCAATTGTGGCCAATTTCTTTAGTAAGAAAGTGTGTTATACTGTGTTCGCTCTCCCACTAGGCCTGAGACAACCTAAAATCGGTGGCCAAACCACTGTGATGGAAGGAGACACTGTGAAGTTGACCTGTGAGGCTCAGAGCTCCCCTTCCTCTACCGTGACATGGACTAAAGATGGATCTGACATCCCACTGGTGACTGGAACGCAGAGGGCCAACCTGATCATCCCGATGGCGACAAGAGACCATTCTGGTGTCTACATCTGTACAGCAAAACATCTGATGGAGACCCTGACCTCTTTCATTGGTGTCAGTGTGATGAAGGAATGTAAGTGCTGATCTGCTCTGAGGGAATTGTCAATTGTGGCCAATTTCTTTAGTAAGAAAGTGTGTTATACTGTGTTCGCTCTCCCACTAGGCCTGAGACAACCTAAAATCGGTGGCCAAACCACTGTGATGGAAGGAGACACTGTGAAGTTGACCTGTGAGGCTCAGAGCTCCCCTTCCTCTACCGTGACATGGACTAAAGATGGATCTGACATCCCACTGGTGACTGGAACGCAGAGGGCCAACCTGACCATCCCGATGGCGACAAGAGACCATTCTGGTGTCTACATCTGTACAGCAAAACATCTGATGGAGACCCTGACCTCTTTCATTGGTGTCAGTGTGATGAAGGAATGTAAGTGCTGATCTGCTCTGAGGGAATTGTCAATTGTGGCCAATTTCTTTAGTAAGAAAGTGTGTTATACTTAATCACTGAGCAACAAATGTTCTGTAATCTGTCTAGATCCAATAATTCCAATTCCAGAAAAAAAAGAAGAAAGCTTCTTCAGTGTTCCTGCATTAGTGACTAGCAGCATCGCCACCATCGTCATGATCGCTCTGATTGGTTTAATCTACTGGTTGGGACAGAAATGTCACAGGTGCAGTGTTTTCAATTAGTTTTAATAAATGTTAAACCATAATTTGTAATCATTTATCCTAATGTATCTAATGACGACGCTTTTCTTTTCTTTCTCAACATGTCTACTCAGATGCCCAGAGAAGACCTGCACAAACCAGGCTGTGGTGGAGAGGGTGAGAAATGACGGACCGACTGTGCAGAATGTGAATCTGCAGGTACTTCTTTCTGAATTCTCCTTACTATGCTTTGAAAACTGAAAACATGTTGTTAGAAGAAATGGTTTGTCATCATTATGACTGACTTGCTCCAATCAATTCCACATTGTTCTCACAGATTGGAGGAGTACAAGGCGTGCATGGATGATATGGACCTGAGCAGCCACAGGCTCTGGAGGGAGCAGGAGAGAGCAGAGGAGGAGAGAGAGAGGGTGAGGTTCCGGTTCCTGGAACCACAGAACCATGCACTCCTGTCTGAGGAGGATTTTACAACCAAGCTCAGCTTCCCAGTTGACTGCCGTCAAATCCATTTAGTCAGCTGTGTTGGCAAAGTGTATGAAGGACACAATTTCTCATCACTAAATGGTATTGTGGCTAAAAGATCAATTGACACTGCTTTGATACAGATTCTGCAATACTGGAGCATGAAGTACTGATGAATAACCTCAAAATGGACATTCATGCTGTTTTTATTGAATTCCCCTGTCCCTTTGACACAAATCAGTGTCAAGCGCTACAGACACTGACTGACATGCCTGTCAGATTACTGGCATTTGGCTCTACAGGCCCTATCTTGGGCGCCGCCTTATACGTAAAGTTATTAGCCATGTTTTATATTTTTTAAATTACTATTT
>NC_137613.1:42673761-42731261 GCF_963280865.1 Gymnoscopelus braueri
TTAGCCCAACATTCTTTTGTGGCAAAAGTTTACTTGTACTAAAGCATTCCTGACAACCATATAGGCTGTAGTTTGTTTTCCAATTCAGATTAAAAACTGTATAAAATATAATATAATAATAAACATAATGGGTGTGTAAGATTAGAACAGTGTGACTGTGCAAGCATACTATGGAGCTCAACTGCATTGTCTAATGTTGTTCTACACAACTTTAGGAAGCAACCCCAAATAAATAACTACACTGTGGAAACACGCCCCCTACCATTATTGCATATAATAAGCGGACTTCGCAACTATTATAAGATGGACGGACTGCAGGGGTGCCTGTGCAAATCAGCGTAGTGAGGTGTCCAAGGTAACAATTTGTGTTGTGTGTGAAGTCACACCTGAGCTACCTACAGTATAAAGTGCAATATAACGCGATGAGGAAGTCATTGTGCTTTCATGTTGTTTGAGAGATGTTTTATCAAGAGGCAAGCCAGAGATAAAAAGAAAGACAAAGGTGATATATAAGCTGTATATAATAAGGTCACAGAATTCCACGTTATATGTCATCACGTGACACAGCAAAGAGTTACCTCTATCTGCTGCAGACGAAATACCTATCCATAGACTCAAACACTTGGGGACAGCTAGTTGCCATGACCCCTGTGTGTGTTCTCTTGTACTTGTTTGTAATAAGCAGCTTTGGCCTAGTTGGCAGCACTCAAGCTCCAGGCTGTGCCTGGCCTATAGCAGGATTGAACACGATTTTGAGTGATGATAACCTCAGAAAAATGACGTTTTCACATAGATCTTCAGTTAAATGTAATCCGCCACCAGACATTGCTAACGCCAATAAGTACAGCCCAGTGAAACAAGTGTATGATTATGGAGATGTCGTGAATTACACATGTAAGACGAATTTCACCCTTAATGGAACAAGTTCATTAAAATGTCAAGATGAGGGAAAGTTCCATCCGGATCCTCCAACATGTATAATGGTCAGATGCCCAAGTCCTGACCTTAATAATCTGAATCTGGTTAGCATTGGAGAGTCTAACAACGGTTCTTATGGATATGGGGATAAACTGTATTTGCTTTGCACTAATACGTCTTCTATCATGGTTGGCCCAGAATACGTGATATGCGAAATGACCAGTGAGTGGTCGTCACCATTTCCGGAATGCAAAGACCCTACCACCATAACCTGCCCCCGACCTACAGCACCAATGAACATGACTTTGACTGATGAATCCATTGGAAATGCAACATTTCCCTACGGCTCTGAAGTTACCTTTGACTGTGTTACTGGCTTTGTAATTAAGGGAGGCAGCCAGATAAGTAACTGTACCTCCGCTGGCACATGGAGTCCAGTGACGCTGGTGTGTGAAAAGGTAAAATGTAATCCACCACCAGATGTCGCAAATTCCACTAAATATAGACCAGTGAAAGACGTCTATACTTATGGAGATGTCGTGACATATTCATGTAAAAAAGGTTTCACACTCATTGGAATGAAGTCATTAAAATGTCAAGATGATGGGAAATTCCACCCTGCTCCTCCATCATGCATATTCACCCCAGAGCCAGATGTAAAATGTAAACCGCCCCAAGATGTCGCAAATGCCACCAAGTACAGACCTGTGAAGGACATTTATAATTATGGAGATGTCGTGACATATTCATGTAAAAAGGATTTCACACTCATTGGAATGAAGTCATTAAAATGTCAAGATGATGGGAAATTCCACCCTGCTCCTCCATCATGCATATTCACCCCAGAGCCAGATGTACTTGACCCCAGTGATGATGATGATGATACTTCATGGTGCCGGTCATGGAGGCTTATATCTTTGCTTACATCATCCTCCTTGTTTGTTGCATCCATCCATGCTGTTTTTGCCTACAAGTACATCAAGAAAAAGATTTCATTCACAAATCGCATCGCCAAAAAAAAAGAAGCCAGGGAGTTATAGCCGGACCATTACAACATGCTATATGAAGTTCTGAAGGATATTTTGAAATGTACGCACTCCCTGCACATGCACGCGGAAAGAAGACCCTGGGAATGTCATCCTTGAAACAAAAAACTTTGCAACACAAGTGAAAAATGATTAGTTACATCATCTTCTTGTGCTGCCAGTGTTGATTGGACCCACAATCAACACAAACTTTTATTATTTTTTACATTTTAAAATAGTGAAACTAGCCGATGTACGCAACTTGGCCATCCCCGCCCCTCACTTCAACTATCTTTAGCCCGTCCGTCCAGCTCTAGGCCAACAACAGAGCTGTTTCTGCCTTTATTGATAGTGCAGGGAAGATTTGACCGGAAACAGAGAAAGAGTCTCGGAATGACATGCAGCAAATCCGCCGCCGAGCTCGGGAATCAAACCTGGGACATGCCGTCAGGCATCAAAGGCTATAGTTGTACGCAACTTAACCACTTGGCCATTCTCACCCCTCTCTGTAACTATCTTTAACCCCAGCATGCCACAGTGTAGGACAAAATACTTACTGCCACAGATTCCTCAGTAGCCTGCTACACACATAAAAAAGCAGTGGTTCCAAAACTTTTTCGCAAGACTCAAAAGAGAAATGTGTCTCCCCGGGACCCAAACTAGTGAAAATAGACGATGTACAAGCTAGATATTTTAGTTTATTTTCACTACTTAATTTCTTTTTTTATGGAATTACTTTGATTTTTGAATTTGGAATATGTAATGTATGAAGTTATATTGAAACATTTTTGCCTTTTTTTATAAACAAGTCACAACATTACGTGTACAGAGACAACAAGTGAATAACATACATCCTAATAATAATAAATAACACGCAATGTAGTAATAATGAAAACAATTGAATAACAAACAATGAAACTATGATAACAGTGATATGCAGCAGTTAGTGACTATATTTAGCCAGATGTGCTTGG
Source organism: Gymnoscopelus braueri (assembly GCF_963280865.1). Classification (NCBI taxonomy): domain Eukaryota; kingdom Metazoa; phylum Chordata; class Actinopteri; order Myctophiformes; family Myctophidae; genus Gymnoscopelus; species Gymnoscopelus braueri. The sequence goes on from NC_137613.1 coordinate 42,676,679, forward strand.
CTCTTCTGTCCACTGGCTGTCCCTCAGTTGATGAACTAGGGGACTCCATACATATTGTGCAGCCAAAAAGGTGCTTTTACAGTAGACTGCAGTTCTAGAACATATTGAAGTGATGACTTATTAATGGTGGAGTAAAATTCTTATTATTTTTCATAAATATTAGGGAAGAATGATGCTCAAAAATGTTCTTCATATTTGTCACATTGTAACAGGAAGTGTAGCTCTGTCTCCACCTATCCTTGAGAGCAGAGTGAACACAGTCTGTCTTCTCCCAGTGGTTCTCAACCTTTTCAGGCCGCGACGCCCTCCTAAACAAAATGTTGAACTGCGGACCCCCCACCCTGACAAGCACTTGGAATTATAGAATTTAAAGCGGCACTATGTAACTTTTTATTAATGAATAAAATTTAATTTTGTCCAATCTGTATGGTAGAGAATGGTAGAATCTGGACGCAAAATATAATGTTTTCGATAAAGATCATTTTGTTTGAGTAACAGCTTTAAGCACTATGGTGCTTCCTGAGTCTTGGGACGGTCCGCCTTCAACTCACCCGATTGGACAGAGGGGGAAAATCAGCTCCTGCCTCCAGTTTTCTGCTTCAAATGGACAAGTCGTGTAGAGCAGATTAACGCAAGGTCTGCGCGACAGGCGGAAAGATCCGCTCTTGCGTGAATCCACGCATTTACAGTACATTGACAAAGCATTGGCAGATTCTGCCCCAGAGGTAAAATAAAAGTGCGGTGGGAGCGCGCCCTAAAGATATAATGTCACACTCATAGTTAAAATCCCCCTGCTGGATTCCATTACAAACCGCTGAGCTTTTTTTTTATATCTAAGAAGAGGAAAAATAATCTATCCTGAAATTTCTATTATAGCACTACACAGGTTAAAGGACCAGGTTAAAGCAGCACTATGTAACATTTTTTTAACAACTACTGTATATAGCATATTATATCCCCTCCAAATGTGTATGTTTATTAGTTTTATGTCTATTTGTAGCTTACTTTGATTGACTCTCAGTATACTCTATTATGCTACATTTCCTGCAATAAAAGCATCAATGAAATTCTAATTCTGACTTTCTATTATAACTTGAAATGCTTGTGTAATCCTTTTGTGCAGGCCTCATCCTTGAATGTGGCACTTAGAGGCTATTTAGTTCATCAAAAAGTTTCATGGTTCAAGGGCTCTTAGAACGGAGATAAACATGTATGTATAATTTAAGGCATAATGAAACACAGCTCTGGTTTGTTTTATAAACGTGAGAAGTTTTTCATCCAAAAGAGGAAAGTTGAGTGTGTCAACTTAAAGGTGAAAGAATGGAAAATAGAACTATTTGTTCATCCTACCCGGTTTCATCAATGCAAAGCTATTGCTGTTCATATCCTACCTTGACTGTCAGTCAGTTATTGAATAATTTGTCGGGCCAGATATTAGGCCTATCGCTGGCGGGCCAGTTCTGGTCACTGCAGCAAATATTGTTAGACATTTATAGGCAGTAACTATCCTATAAACTGTCATTATAAACTTGCCTGGACAGAGGAGAGCCTGACCCTGTTTAGTTGATCAATTTATTTGTAAAGTAGGCTAATTCCATTTCAAATTAGTAGTGTTTTTAAATCAGATAACCATTTTTGTTTTGTGACGTCAGACCAGAGCTCCCTATAAGATGAATATACAGTGTAACATGGCGAGGATGTCTTTGACCTTGTAAGAGAGACCTTTGACCAAGAGAGGCAAGACAGCGTGAGAGAGAGCAGAAAAGACAGAGAGAGGAGACACAGGTGATTTTGAACTATACAGGGTGGAGATAATAGGGTTACGGACAAGTGACACAGCACAGAGTCATCTCTATCTGCTGTAGAAAACTTGAAGACAAGTAGAGGCCATGACCCCTGTACGAGTCCTCTTACTTGTTACTAATAGGCTTTGCTTGCCTTGCTGGCAGCACTCAAGCTCTGTCCCAGACGTAATATCATTTTGAATAATGACTTTGCCACATCGATCATCTACAGTTAAATATAATCTACAGCCACTTGAGTTGTGGCTATTATAACAAGCATGCATAAACTTGTGACTTCTAATGGGTGATATGTGCAAAGAATATATACAAATTGTGATATCTATCAACACTACAAAATGTGCACCTGTTATTTCTTAAAAAGAAAATATTTGAACACTTGACCCTTATACACAGAAGCATGCATGCACACACAGTCATGCACGCTCACACACACACACACACACGCACGCACGCACGCACGCACGCACGCACGCACGCACGCACGCACGCACGCACGCACACACGCACGCACGCACACAAACACACACACACACACACACACACACACACACACACACACACACACACACACACACACACACACACACACACACAAACACACACACCCTGTTAAATGTCAGTGAAACTTTCATTTATTATTTGCTTTGTCAAGGATCATGTGAGTGAGGGAGAACAAACGGTAATCAGAGAGAGAGAGAGAGAGAGAGAGAGAGAGAGAGAGAGAGAGAGAGAGAGAGAGAGAGAGAGAGAGAGAGAGAGGATGATTTGCACCTACATAGCTTACATGAAAGAGGAATGTTACTGAGCAAACCAATAGCCCACCTCTGACTTATGGACGAGTCAGGACAACTTTATTAGAATTTATGCCAACAAGGCAGAAGACTGATGTTGTAGACAGGCAGGCAGGTGATTGATCGATAGATCGTCAAAAATCAGAGCTGTGTGTGTGTGTGTGTGTGTGTGTGTGTGTGTGTGTGTGTGTGTGTGTGTGTGTGTGTGTGTGTGTGTGTGTGTGTGTGTGTGTGTTTGTGTGTGTGTGTGTGTGTTTGTGTGTGCGTGTGTGTGCGTGCGTGCGTGCGTGGCATTGTGCCATATGAGCTGTTTCCTACTCGACACGAGGTGTCTGTCAGTCTTTCAAAGAGATCATCAAAATAAGTTTAACCACTTTAACCATACATTGACTATTCAAAAATAGCTGATCCACAAGCTCAAAGCACATTGCATTTTGAGTTTGTAGATCTGCTATTTTTGGAAAATTGTGAAAGTTTGAATCATTTTGAAAAATGTTAAGAACACAAATCTTTTATGAGAGAGAGAAAGAGGTTTTCACACAGGACATAAACATTACTTGTAACATGTGAAGGTCACACTGGGGTTTTGATGGCATCCTGTACAGTCAGAAGATAAAGATGTTTCATTGTTTGAAATCATGTTCAGTCAGCGTTCATACAGGACACACTGATATGAAGTAAATCTCACAACACAAGTCAGATAAAGTTCATCAGTCGACCTGTAAATGTTCGGTAAATAAAATAGAATACAATAATACAATTAATACAATCTCCATTGTTCTGATGTGAAAACAATTTTTGTATTAAGAATGTTATTTTGACCATAGAGTAGATATAACTAACCCAATATGGTGGTTGGATTTGGTCTGTCTGCCCTGTCTGTCCTACTAACAGTCATAAAACTGTTACTCTCCTTCAAAACCACTCTAAAAGAGCACTTACAGGTGGCTGCAATTCGGAACTGGCCCCTGTAAAAAGTCTAAGCTTATCACCAGAAATAACCCCCCCAACTGTTTACTGTATATATATCATTTTTTTTGTTGATTACTACTAGTTTATATGATGTTTTTGCATATTGTTTGTCTTTAAATGTTTCGATGAATTGAATACACAGGACCCCAATGGAAACAAGCCATAGTGCTTTCTTGGGTCCTTTTAGCATCCTTTTGTATATGGAACTGTACTGTACCTCTGTGCTTTTTTTGCAGACTGTTAATAGAGGTCGGGTGGGACACCTACTGGCTGATAAGTGGTACTGCCTGAAAGTCAAAATGCAATGTATTGTGTGCATTCCAGCCAAAACACAACGGTCCAGCCAAACATACTGTACCGTTGTTTTTGTAGTAGTGATTAGCCATGTGAAGGCTATTTTGAGTCTGTGTTTTGGGGGAATTCTTGTTTTTAAAATGAGTGACACTTATTTCAATGTTGTTTTTGTTGTAGGTTTTGCACTCTCAAACGGATCTCTCTAGGCAAAAAGATAAGCTCATGCCATGGGTCAGCATCACTTTCAATGGCCGAATTGGTGCTGCACACTGCGACTGCATGGCTGGATTGGGAGAGTCTTGCTCCCATGTCGCTGCTCTCCTGTTCAAGATTGCATATTTGGTGAAAATAAGCAACAACCGGTGTGAGTGGTTTTTGGTGCTTATCTTCATAGATGCATCATTGTACTGCCACGGCAACTGAACTATGATCTATCTGTAGGGCTGTCACGATTCCAAATTAAAGTTGACGATTAATTGTCACACAAATAACTGCGTTTAATGATTTAATTGTGTTTTTGCCATTGAACATTGGCACATATGAATATAAATGTAATTTCTGTTTGCCTTTTAGGCTTCATAAACAATAAATGCACAGGGCAGATATGACGTATAACTTAAATATACAAAAAAATTACTGACCTTTAAAAATGCTTCCAAAAAATGTAAAAATTGCGGAAATGGTAGATCTACAAGCTTACAGTACGTGACGTGACGTGTGTGGGGTCGCTGACACGCTACCACCAGACTTATGGAGACCCTGAGAAACCCTAAGAAGCCATCACTACTGCCAAGGCCCCTGCATGTCATTCGTGACAAAAGCATGGATTGTTGTGAGCTGTCTGTCCTGCTGCATGCAGCACTGTGAGGGACTTAAAGACGTTGCGGCAGTAACAGAGACAGAGGCGGCTGCGGTGGAAAGCGTGACGAGAACACAACATAAAGCCAACGCCTGGTTCGCACAACGACTGGGAAGGATAGCTGCTTCCAAAATGCATGCTGTTGTGTCCACCTCTCTTCCTCACCAGCTATCACAACTATTAAGGCCATCTGCAACAACATGCCACCTCCTGCCAACTCCAAGCCCACACCCATGCAATATGGGATCGACAATGAGGACAAAGCAAGGCAGGCATACGCCACAGAGACATTCGAACATCATGACAGCTTTAGAGTTGAGCCATGTGGGTTTGTCATAAACCCATCTTTTCCAGAAGTTGGTGCGTCACCTGACGGACTTATTCGCTGCACATGTTGCTCGGGCGGCTTTCTGGAAGTGAAATGCACCTTTGAGCACCGCGAGTCCACTGGTCCGCCAGGCCTGTACAGATAGCACATTCTGTCTCTGCTTAAGCAATGACGGCAAATACATGGTGAAGAAGACACACAGGTACTACAAACAAGTGCAAACACAGATATTTGTCACTGGATCTGCGTTTTGTGACTTTGTGATGTGGACGCCACCCGGGTGCAATAACGCGGGTTGGACCCGATGGAGCGTTCTGGGAGACACTTCTGCCAAAGCATAGGCTTTTTTCCACAAGGTGTGTCTCCCTAAGCTTGTGGTGTGTTATTTCACTTCACGGGCACAAAACAAGAACACTTCCATGGCCAAAAGTATCAATACTGTACAATGTAGAAATTCTCTTTTACGAAGTAAAAGTCCGGAATTCAAAATTTAGTAAAAGTACAAAAGTATTAGCATCAAAATGTACTTAAAGTACCAAAAGTAGAAAGTACTCCATAAGCAGAATGTTCCATTTCATAAGTTTTCAAATGTATACAATGTATAAAAATCTTTAGAAAAAAGCAGATCTACATGCGACGCATTGTGAGCTGGTAGATCTGCTATTTTCAAATGGCCGGAATGTATACTGTAGGGCTCAAGTGGTTAATGTATGTTTTGGAATAATAATCAAAATCTACAAAGTAACTAGTAACTAAAGTTTTCAAATAATTGTAGTGGAGTAAAAGTACAATATTTGCCTCTGAGGTGTAGTGGAGTAGAAGTAGAAGAACATTGGAAATTCAAATGTTTTGGAATGACTAAAGTCAAGTACCAGAAAAAATTACACTTAAAGTACTTTAGTTACTATTAGTTACTAATATAGTTACTTTCCATCATGGTTTATAGCCAAGTATGAATAGAATATTCAGTCAATGCAGGTGAAATGTGCACGCATTCAATATAAGAAGACGACTGTGGTTAGGATGCAAACATTTTAATTAAAACCACAAGGTAATACACAACAATGAGTCAAAAGTAGTCCAATAACAAGATGCATAAGGATAAAAAAATCTATCTTGATCTTAGCCTGTTACTACATCTCATGTGCGTAATAATACTGGGGCACAAATTTGTCAAGGCACAGCACACACGCACAATCTTGTCGAGGAAAGTACATTCCTCGCCCTCACAGGGGATACAAAATGTCAGTGGTATGGTACTTTTTAGCATAGTGAACTTGTTGCGCACAGTTCCAATAACTCGCTCCACATGGATCCTGAGCTGAGCTATGTTTCGTGTCTGCTCCACATCTTTTGCATCGAGCTGACAGTGTCCATTTGTTTTGGCCATATGGGATTTTCAGTTTTGCATACTTCATTCCTACACTCTCTGCGATGTTAAACCCACGATCCGCTAACACAATGTCACCTGGCAGTAGATAGTCAAGAAACCCACAGTCCTCAGTCACTAGCTTATCAGAACTACGACCTCCGTACCCTACGGAAATGAATGAGATTAGATAGCTCCATATGGTGTAATGCCAATGAGATATTTAAATGTGTGGTCATGTTTGTAGTGTGAAAATGTCTGTGCTTTAGCTAGAAGAGTTGATGGCATCTCAATGAAAACTTCAAAGCAGTCTATTATAACTGCAACATTCTTGCCAAACGCCTCCACAAACTGGTGAGGTACGTTGTGGTACAACACCTCTCTCGTTTGCCATATCACCATGTCAAGCTTTGTGTACAACACATCTATGACATTGTTGAAAATCCTGGCTGCTGTAGTGTGGTCTATATCAAACAGGAATGCAACAGTTTGGTTTGGCAAATTCAGCCTCAGTCGCATCAGTGTCATAAAGAGCACCTGGAAAGGAGTTGGATAAGTTCACCAATTGGAGCATATGTGCAAACACTGGAAGTCCAGTGAAGTACAGCACTTGCACATCTTTGCCTTCAAAGAACGTCTCATCAAACTGCTTTCGAGCAAGCAGTTCCTAAGCGCCTTTCCTCAGCCAACATGCAGTTGATTTTTGATCATCCTTACGGCGACACATGTCACAGGTGGATGACGGAGGCTCTGGTTCTGGTTCTACAGGAGCCTCTGGTTCTGGTTCCACCGTAGCTTCTGGTTCTGGTTCCAGCTCTGTCTGTCGAGCTGCTGCTGTGCGAGCTTGACTTCTCCCTGCCCTCCGGCTCAACCGCTCTGCGTTGTGCAGTGATGCATTGACCTCTGTGTGCCCCAGATGTAATGACGGTGCCCAGTCAGAGTCACAGACATTAAATTCATAGGCTGGTTTACCTGAAAAGAACATTCATTAATCATTGAGTAAGTGAACGGGCCTGAGTTGTCTCTCATAAACCAGCTTGATGTGCAAACAACAACATAACAACACTGGTGAGCATAGTTATCTGTGTAACATTAGAGTCAAATGTGTTTTGGTTGTAACTTACCCTTTTCAAAATGCCGTGAAAACACAAACGTCTGTGTGGGAATGTTGTTGAAGGTTATGTTATTTTGATTACAGCTGACACCCAAGCCATACGACGTTTCTTTGATATCTCTGACATCTGATCTCCATAGTGTTGCTTCCAGGTTGGAAATGTGTGCATTTTAACTCCAACGTCTGAACACTTGCTATTGCATCCGACAATGCAGCACCGTCGTACCATTGCTAAATTAGAGCGACAGACAAGTTAGAGATATAGAGATGGAAGATAATGTACACAGTCTACACTTGCTGCTTGCTGGACAAGAAGCATAGGACTACAGAGTGATGTAGCAGCGTGTCAAACCATTCGGTTGTTCAGACGTGACGTTGCGCCCCGCTAGAATAACTTCCGGGTCCCAGTGTGTATTTTCCCAATATGCGAAGTGTTGTGTCCCTCGCTGTTTTAACAGATCTGAGACTAAAATAACGACTAAAGTGTCATTCTACCGCTTTCCTGGCAACGACAAAAAGAAGAGGACATCGTTTTTTTATTTACATCAATATATAAATATATATATATAAATAAATATAAAAAATATATATTATAATGTTAATAATAATACTAAATAAATACAAAAATAAATATATATATTAGCCTACTTTTTACTGTCTATGATATTAGCATGAAGACCCTTATTAACCCTCAATGGTTCATTTCTGAAAAAGGAGGTTATTGTAAAAAGATTTATGGGTTCCAACATGTTTGTTTACAATGAAGAGTGGACGGCGCTGGTGCCTTTTGGACCCGGACGTGACGTCGGACTACAAAATGACGTCAGACTTAAGAACCGAATAGACATATAAAGGTGGACGCCTCCTTCGGCTCTGAGGCATTGGTATCTCGACTCGGGCGCCTTTTTAGAGGATGAAAGCTTCCGCATGTGTCACAGAAGGGGGCGTTCGGTAGGCCAATCTGCCGAACGCCCGGTAGATTGGCACGGGTTGACACAGTGTACACTCTATGGTTAGAGGTGGTGGCTTACTGGCCATAGGCCTAACAAAGCAGAATTGAAAGGTCAGTTATTTAACTGCATACTGGAGGTTCTTCAATTGTAATAAAATAATTGATTAAAATAAATGTGTTTTTGCAAACATGGAGAGAGATACTAGAGAGATAATACTGTAGTTCTCACAGAGAGAATATAGAAGGCTTTATTTAAATTGTGAAAGTTTGAATCATTTTGGAAAATGTTCAGACAGGACATAAACATTACTTGTATCATGTGAAGGTCACACTGGGGTTCTGTACTGTCAGAAGATAAAGATGTTTCATTGTTTGAAATCATGTTCAGTCAGCGTTCATACAGGACAAACTGATATGAAGTAAATCTCACAATACAAGTCAGATAAAATTCATCAGTCGACCTGTAAATATTCAGTCAATAAAATAGAATACATTAAAATACAATTAATACAATCTTCGTTGTTCTTGCAGTGATGTGAATTTATTTTGTATTATTAATGTTATTTTGACCATAGAGTAGATGTAACTAACTAACCCAACATGGTGGTTGGATTTGGTCGGTCTGCCCTGTCTGCCCTACCAACAGTCATAAAACAATAAAAAGTGTTACTCCCCACTCTCCTTCAAAACCACTCTAAAAGAACACTTACAGGTGGCTGCAATTCGGAACTGGCCCCTGTAAAAAGTCTAAGCTTATCACCAGAAATACACCCCCCCCACCCACCCACCCCCCCAACTCTTTACTGTACATGTTTTTCTTTTTGATTACTACTTGTTTATATGATGTTTTTGCTTGTCTTTAAATGTTTCGATGAATTCAATACACAGGACCCCAATGGAAACAAGCCATGGTGCTTTCTTGGGTCCTTTTAGCATCATTTTGTATGGAACTGTACCTACGAAGTTTTTTTTGCAAACTGTTAATAAAGTATTCAACCAATCCCTCAATCAATTAATTAATCAATCAATCAGTCTCCCTGCTCTTCTATTGAGACATGTTAGAGCCTATGGTCGGTGGGACACCTACTGACTGACAAGTGGTACTGCCTGAAAGTCAAATGTATTGCAGTGCAAACTGTCACGATCACAGCCTCTACAGTGGGCCCATGTGACTGTTTGCCTCTGAGTGTGCCTCTGCCCCTCCATAGACCATATTCACACAGCGGCCATATTGGAATTTAACATTGAAAGTGCCGCCACCCGGGGTGGCTACTTTCATTGACTTCATAGAAACATGGCCGCTGTGTGAATATGGTCTATTGCTCTGCTCCATGAGTCTGATTGCCCTGAATGCCGTGACCTGTGAGGACCAGCTGAGCCTGGTTTGGTGACGAGCTGCTGAGACTATAAAGACTGTTTCTGTAAGTGTTCAGTGCTGGGTCTTAAGTTGTTTGTCAGGTTCCTTGTCGTCACGTTTAGTGTAATGTTTTGAGTTCTGTATTCGTTGTAATTCTGCATTATTCCTACTAGTAAAGTTATGTTTGAGATCCCCATCTCCTGCTTTGTCTGAGTTCCTGCTTTTGGGTCCTACCACACCAGTTCCTGACAGTATGACCCACCCATACATGGACCCAGCGGAACAGCCAGCACTGAACTAAACACACCGTGGCCTTCCTCTGACATGGATTCCCTGCCCTACCCTCCTGCCCTGACTGACCAGCATGTGCCCTCTGCTCCACGTTGAGCGTCGTCATGATGACCTGTGCCAGAGCCCTTGCTGGCCACTTTTTCCCTGTCCTTCGGATCCCGTCCCCCATTGGCAGTGGAAGAAAGCTCCGGGGGGTTTTAGCCCCTTTCCCCTGTCGTTTGGACTCCGTCTCTATGTCCCATGGCCGGCAGTGGAAGAACGCTCCGGGGGGTTTCAGCCCCTTTCCCTGCTTCGCCGATTGTGTCTACCCTACCCTGCCTGCCCGAGGGTCTCCGCATCCCACCCCCGTCATTCTGAGGCCTGTCCCGATTGGCCTGAAGGTACGTCTGGGAGCCGTCCCATGGAGGGGAGGTACTGTCATGTCACGATCACAGCCTCTACAGTGGGCCCATGTGACTGTTTGCCTCTGAGTGTGCCTCTGCCCCTCCATTGCTCTGCTCCATGAGTCTGATTGCCCTGAATGCCGTGACCTGTGAGGACCAGCTGAGCCTGGTTTGGTGACGAGCTGAAGACTGTTTCTGTGAGTGCTCAGTGCTGGGTCTTAAGTTATTTGTCAGGTTCCTTGTCGTCATGTTTAGTGTAATGTTTTGAGTTCTGTATTGGTTGTAATTCTGCAGTATTCCTACTAGTAAAGTTATGTTTGAGATTCTCATCTCCTGCTTTGTCTGAGTTCCTGCTTTTGGGTCCTACAACACCAGTTCCTGACAGAAACATGTATTACTACTACTGCTCAATACTTCTGGCTATCAGCAGGACGAACTGGAGGTGAATGTAAAATGAAATGATGCACAGCCATGTTATCAGAGTTTATTTAAAGGTAGGGTAAGTGATATTTTTTGGTACATTGTCTTTTTGGTTAAAAAGGTTCAAGTACTATATTCTGATAGTAATCATTGCTACAGAGCATTTGTTCTCACAGGGGTCTCTCCAGCTCTCGTAAAATATAGTACATTTTCAGGTAGGTGACAACATTTAAGCCAATCAGAAGAGCACTGCTGTTTAATAAAGAGCTGGAGAGACATGGGAGACTCTAATGTACATCTGCTATTTTCCTGCGGAAGCTTTCCCCACAATACGGATGCTGGGGTTAAACCCATTAAAACCCTTGTGTTGTGTTGTCTTCGGTTCAAAAATGTTTAACAGCATAAACTTAAAAGATTTGAAAAGTGAAACATTGCCGTTGTTCATATGTCCATGGAAGCTATACACAAACATTTACAAAGATTGTCTTCGCGTCATTTTTGACCCGACATTGATTTTAACTGCCGGGTCAAAAATGACTCGAGGACAATCTTTGTCACAGAGTCAGTTGCACACTACACAACACACACACACACACACACACACACACACACACACACACACACACACACACACACACACACACACACACACACACACACACACACACTCACACACACACACAGCCTATTAATATGATAATCGATACAAATAATATATGACAATATAACGTATACAATTGGGTCTCCCTGCTCTTCTATTGAGACATTTAGATCGTGTCAAAGGTCATGTCTCACCACACAGGACCAGTGAGACCTGAAGGTCAAGATTCAATTTAGCAGGCTGGAGAGAAATAGACTTTTTTCAATTTGTATGCTTTTTTTCTTTTGCGTTTGTACTAAATGGTTTATGAAACACTAAATATACACTATATATACACACACACATATGTATATACATACACACACACACACACACACACACACACACACACACACACACACACACACACACACACACACACACACACACACACACACACACACACACACACACAGCATAGCACTTCTGATTGGCTTGCCGCTCTGTCTCAAAGTGTCCTCAACTTTGACCCTTTGTTTTTTTTGCTGGCTCTGCCCCTTGTCAAAAGCAGCGGTCCTCTCCTCTCCATTGAATCTCTCATTCTCTCACATTCTCAGAAGGTGGCAGCGAAACCACGCTGCTGATGTGAACTAAGCGTTAATGTGCTGTTTATGGTGACTCTGTGTCAGACACAGGTCCTAAATGTCACTCAACACTGTCCAGAGTGTTTCTGTCTTTAATGTCCACTCAACACTGCAGAGTGTCTCTGTCTTATGTCCACTCAACACTGCCGAGTGTTTATCTTATGTCCACTTAACACGTTCCAGTGTGTCTCTCTTATGTCCACTCAACACTGTCCAGAGTGTCTGTCCTTAATATCACTCAACACGTTCCAGTGTGTCTGTCTTATGTCCACTCAACATTGTCCAGAGTGTCTTTGTCTTATGTCCACTCAACACTGTCCAGAGTGTCTGTCTTTAATATCACTCAACACGTTCCAGTGTGGCTCTGTCATATGTCCACTCAACACTGTCCAGAGTGTCTTTGTCTTATGTCCACTCAACACTGTCCAGCGTGTGTCTCCTTTATCACTCAACACTGTCCAGTGGGTCTCTGTCTTTAATGTCACTCAACACTATCCAGAGTGTCTCTGTCTTTAATGTCACTCAACACTATCCAAAGTGTCTCTGTCTTTAATGTCACTCAACACTGTCCAGTCTGTCTCTGTCTTTAATGTCCACTCAACACTGTCCATAGTGTGTCTCTGTCTTTGGTAACGGTGTCATAATGGTAATGGACAGCTTTTTTTTTTTAAACTCCTGCTCTGTCATATTGAGACACAAGGGGGCGGTGTCTAGCTTTCTGTCATGAAATGTATTGAGCAGCAGAGTTCTGGAAAGAAATATCTGTCAGGTGATGCAAGAAGCCTGATTATCAGACTGAAGTTGTCAGAGAGTGGGCTGGGTCTGTGTCCCTTTTGTGTGAGATATTTCTTTATTTGAGCAAAACTAAGATGTATTAACCTACTAAACTTACTGATTTATTAATCTAGTAATGCATCTTAAACATATGGGAAGTGTTCAGTTTGACAGTTTGATAAACTTGCCTATACATACCATTAATACTGTGATATAATTTACAAAGAAAAGATAATCAGCACAACACTTTGAACACTGACATTATGAACTGTTTTGCAACCTTCCAACACAGATACAATTACAACAATTCATACTTGCAAACAGTCCCCTGATACTTTACTGTACATAATAAAATAAACCCTGAATTCTATATTGCCAGGGGTGGCCGAATTCCAACTTCACAGTGTGGGGTAGACGGCAAAGTTGGCAATGCCACAGAGGTTCTTGTTCCTGGCCATTCGCATGTACCCATCTTCACCCCATCCGGTCCCCCAGCTGGAAGCAGAGCAATCAGTTTGAATTTATGTCATTATAAATACATGATAAGACTGAAAGTGGGGTCCGGGGACGGCCGGTCCTCAACAAAATGTGTTAATACAGCGTCACAGTCATTTCAACCACTTTAACCATATTCTATACTTCTGGCTATTCAAAAATAGCAGATCTAAAAGCTTGTAGTGTAGATCTGCTATTTTTGAAAAATCGTGAAACATTTGTGCAAATCTTTGAATATGGATATTTTTGTTCAACTCAAATCTTTGCTTCTGGGGGTCCCTGGAACAAAATATTTTGAGATGGGGTTCTGCGGCCAAATACATATAATTTTCGTGGTCCTTGACATGAAATGGTTTGTGAACCACTGGTGTAGAAAACATGCTGCATTCATTCGTTTGGCTTCACCACTGACTATTGGTTAGGACTAGTTTCAGAACTGAAGTGCAATTCCACTGGTTCTCTTAAAGGGACACTTCACCCAAAAAAAACGTTGTTTCAATGGATTAGTCACCCCATGGAGACTTGAATTCATGGATATTTTTTTGTTTTTGTCTCATTCCTAAGACAATAATTTGATGACCAGCCGACCGGTAGGCAGCGGTCGTTGTGTCTCCTGCCGGAACCGCTGCCGGTCATCAAATTATTGTCTTAGGAATGAGACAAAAAACAAAACAAATGTCCATGAATTCAAGTCTCCATGGGGTGACTAATCCATTGAAACAACGTTTTTTTGGGGTGAAGTGTCCCTTCACCCAAAAAACCTAAGGTTCTGGCCTCATCTCTTTTGATCTGGAGCAGCGATTCTCAATCTTGTGGGCCCGGGACCCACTGGTGTGCCGTGAGGATATTGCAAGTGGGCCCCAAAATAATTGGCAAAACACTAAGACTTTAATGATAATATAACATTAAAAGTAGGGCAAGTGAACACAGTCAAGTGACTGATCATTAAAATAAAAATGTTAGTGATACAATTAACATCTGAAAATTCACGCGGCCTGGGTGGGCCTGAAAAGATGTTAGTATTAAGATGACTTATTCACCTGTTTTTCACAAGCCAGTAGTCCTGTCCGTTGGCTGCACCATAGCCCACCACTAGTACAGCATGATTTAGTTGCCGGGAGTTGCAGTATTTTTCATTGTATACACCTGAAAGATCAGTATGGTTCAAAATGCACCCGATGGATAATGAACGAATGAATGGAAAACACACAACTAAAATGTTTGCGTGTAGCTTACACTTTCTCCCTGATCGCGAACATCTCACAACAACAACTTCCTTGTTATGCATTTGCAGCTACACTGTGGCAGTAGCGTTATAAGACTTGAGTACAATTATGTATAGCACTGGTAGAAATGTGATGTCTCCCTGGGACCCAAACTAGTGAAAATATGGTACAATATGGTACAATCGGCTATTTTCACTACTTCTTAAAAGTTATTTTTTTCTAATTTATGGAATTTATTAGATTTTTTCCATTTTTTCTCATGAAATTCATTAAAAAAATAGTTTTGTTTTGGTGAAAACGTTTTAAAATCTTTTGAAATAATTATTAAAAACAAAATGTAGGAATGCAAAAATAAAGCTGTATTTACTCGTGACCAATACAAATTGGTCCGCGAACCACATATGGGTCCCGAACCACTGTTTGGGCAACAGTAATGTACAGTATATAGTGTGTGTCTCAACCTTACCTCCTTTGTAGCGGTGAAAAGACGGCTGCATGGCATTAATGCCCACAGCTACAGGCCCCACTGTCGCAACAACAGTTTTCAAAGTGTTCTCGTTGCCCTGAGACAGAAGGACCCTGACACCAGAGCAGTATGCAGCCTTTCCCTTCATGGAGTAGCGACATGCACCATCCATCGTGACATAATCCAAATGAGATTAATTACACTCACATTCTCTTCAGATGACATTGTAATTACTTTATCGCAATCTAATGTGGCACGTCATACTGTAGGCCTACGTATAGTCTTTAAAGCAAATAAGGAATATGTATTTACTATTTTCTTATCAAAGTAGTAGCAGTAGTAGTAGTAGTAGTAGGCTAGTATTATTATTATTATTATTATTATTATTATTACACTTATTATTATATTGTTAGTATTATTATTATGTTACTATGCTTTGCTTAACAAAACGGTTTGTTAACAATAAAAAAAAATACAGAAGATAACCTTGTGTTCATAGGGGTAAAAGCTCTCTGAGTCGATGCCTTTGTTGCGGATGATGTAGTTGAAGGCTTTGGAGATGTATCCACCCCTGCAGCCCAGGTTTCCATCCTGGGTGCTGCAGTCAACCAGGTTCTGGGGACTTAAAGGGATGAGGACACCTGTGTGTCTCTTCATTTGGCCCTCAAGGGCCCCCACTGCACTGAAGGCCCAGCATGACCCACTCATTCCCTTTAGGGTTCATATGTGTAACGGAGGGAGAGAGAGAAAGAGAGACATTTCAGAAACATCAGGCCATGTTCCACTATAGGTACCCTTTAGAGCAGTGGTTCTCAAAGTGGGGTCTGGGGACCCTCAGGGGCCCTTAGGGGGATTCCAGGGGGTCCCCCTGCAAAAGTAGTTAAAGTAGCATCACAATCAGAATTTGGGTCCAGGTGCAAAAACAGTTGAGAATCACTAGTAGTCACTAATACAATGGAAAATATTCACATTGTTTACACTCCGCTGTCAGGACCCCCAGGGGGGGTCCCCAAATGATTTTGGGGGGTCTCCAGATGATTAGCTTAATGTGCAACATTGTTTTCTCACTCAGCAGTAAACCAATCAACATACAGTTCAAGTGTAAACAGGGTATCTGCTGCACACTTCCGAAGTTAACATTTTAAGACTTTTAACTAAGTCTTTTTAATACCAAATTGGCCAAATTGTCAAATATTATGTAAGAAAGAGACACATATTGTGAACATAGCAGATCTACAAGCTCACAACGCCTCGCAGTGACCTTGTGTAGCCAGACTTTCAGAGATCTCCGCCTATAGGCAAAGCTAGGTGGAGCTATCCAATCGTCTGGCTATGCTGAGACTACCTGGTTTTGGACGGGGCTGACCATGTCTCTCTGCCTCCAGTCCACTCCCTGGGGCACTTGCACGCCACTTCCTTGCTTGATCGTCCAGTTTTTCAAATTAATATTGTCCTCCATCTTTAAACCATTCAGATTTGTGTTGATCTCTTCTGTAGTCTTGAAAGAAAAAAAAGGGGGGGGGGGCATTAGTATATGTAATGTGTGTGATACAGGTATCTCCATCTTACATAATATATGTTTTGCTGTTCTTTCAGTACGTGTTTAAAGTATATTTAACTTATCTATATGAAAGCCATTAAATAATCTCCATACTATTAACTAATTTGTATAAATCAAGTGTGTAATGTTAATCTAGCAGAAAATAGGATCCTGCACATTGTCAGATGATGAAGTGTGCCATACCATATATCACCACAGTGGGGTGATGTGAAAAGTGAGATGAATGAATGCAGGACTAAGTCTCACAGACAGGCAAAAACCACCTGAACCCATTTAGCCTTCTTTTACATCAATAATAATAATAATAATAATAATAATAAACATTACTGTACCCTGGGTCCCTGGGTTTAACACAAAATACAAACTCACAAATGCAAATCACACATCACTCCATAAAATTAAGAATACTTATAAAGCAGCATATTAAAACAGGATAGACTGTTTGTGTACATTCTGACCACAGAGGTACCTTGTACAACCATACTGGCCAAATATGAATGAAATTAAATATTAATTTGGTTGTAAAACATAACCATAAAGCAAACAACAGATTACTATATGACAGATAATGTTACACCTCATGTTCAGTGCACACATAGCAGAAGAGTGTCACACAGAAAAGTGATTTGAGATGAACAAATTAATGACACGTTCTCCTGACACCACATAGAACGACTATCATGAAAACAGCCATAAATCACAACACACTATGAGACGAACACTAATTACACAACTGGCTAACATGACAGCTGAGTAACACTTGTGTGATTATGACCTCTGTCTGCTAGTAGGATACTACAGAATGTACCCAGTGTGTTTGTTAGTTAGTGTGTGATGATGATGCTGACCTCTGTCTGGCAGGTGTAGGTTTGGGATCTCTCCATCCAGATTAGATCTTAGCGCTGCTCTTTCAGCCATCGACCTTGAGAGAACTGAGAGGCTCAGGAGCCTGGAGATTGGAGCACAACAAACAGAGGAAGGAAAGAGTATGGTTAAGTGGATAGATGGATGGGAAGGCGAGGACATGAGTGTGTGTGTGCGTGTGCGTGTGCGTGTGCGTGTGCGTGTGCATGTGCGTGTGCGTGTGTGTGTGTGTGTGTGTGTGTTTTGTAGTGTGCAACTGACTCTGTGACAAAGATTGTGTTCGGATTTTTTTTTACCCGAAATCAATTAAAATCTGACCAGTTAAAATCAATGTCGGGTAAAAAAATTACACGAAGACAATATTTGTGTATAGCTTCCATGGAAATGTGAACAATGGCAATGTTTCACTTTTCATAATGTTTGGGTCACTTTAGGAAACGTAGTCAAATAAATATAAATACGTTGAAAAAATATCATTTAAGGAAAGTTTCTGCTGTTAAACATGCTGGCGGGTCATTTGAACCGAAGACAACACAAGGGTTTTAATGGGTTTAACCATGGTTTAACCACTTTAACCCCAGCATCCATTTTGTGCTATTTGTGCTAATATTGTGCTATTTTCCTGTGGAAGCTTTCCCCTCAATAACAAAAAACTGAAAATACACTAGTAAAGAGCCCTGAGGGACTCTGCTCAACCATGTGGTTTAAAATTAAACATGGTGCCCACTGTGGCAGTGAGAATGTGGACACGGAATGAGTGATTCCTGTCAGAGTTAAGCTGGAGGTTATTCTTCATCATGTGTAAATTAAATAAACTCTGATAACTTGGCTGCATATCATTTCATTTTACATTCACCTCCAGTTGGTCCTGCTGACAGCCAGGTTTTGAACAGTACTAGGCTAGTACTAGTAATACATAAATAAGAAAAAGAGGTTGCGCATCAACAATGGGTTTTCTCAGTGTAGTGCTAGAGCCGAAGTCCTGTATACACATCAAAATAAGGAATTTAAAAAATCCCAAAAAGGGTAGCACATCCAAAGTTTGAACGCTTTCATTTATTGGTGTGTCCAATAAAGAAAGTGGAAATGTGAGTACTTTGTCCTCCATTTAATTGAAACTTTGGATGTGCTACCCTTTTTGGGATTTTTTTAATTCCTTATTTTGATGTGTATACTATAGTAATACATGTTTGCACTGTAATACATTGCATTTTGACTTTCAGGCAGTACCACTTATCAGCCAGTAGGTGTCCCACCCGACCTTTATAGAGCGTTGCAGTTCCCGCCCACTTCCTGTTTTTTTTGGTGCCGGAAGAAAAAACTCAATGCATTTTTCCATTGACATTTCCAAAAATATTTATATCTATTAATTTAAGCCTCGAATCAAGCCATCACGAGATGACATGAATCATGACCATAAAACGTTTTTTTCTGTGATTTTTTTTTATTTTATATTTAATTATATGATATACTATATTTAATAAATACCCTTTGTTTTGCCGTTTTCAACAACAACAAAATCACAGAATCAAACGTTTATGGTCATGATTCATGTCATGTCATGATGGCTTGATTCGAGGCTTAAATTAATAGATATAAATATTTTTGGAAATGTCAATGGAAAAATGCATTGAGTTTTTTCTTCCGGCACCAAAAAAAACAGGAAGTGGGCGGGAACTGCGACGCTCTATTAACAGTCTGCAAAAAAAGCACAGAGGTACAGTACAGTTCCATATACAAAAGGATGCTAAAAGGACCCAAGAAAGCACTATGGCTTGTTTCCATTGGGGTCCTGTGTATTCAATTCATCGAAACATTTAAAGACAAACAATATGCAAAAACATCATATAAACTAGTAGTAATCAACAAAAAAAAAAAATATATATATACAGTAAACAGTTGGGGGGGTTATTTCTGGTGATAAGCTTAGACTTTTTACAGGGGCCAGTTCCGAATTGCAGCCACCTGTAAGTGCTCTTTTAGAGTGGTTTTGAAGGAGAGTAACAGTTTTATGACTGTTGGTAGGGCAGACAGGGCAGACAGACCAAATCCAACCACCATATTGGGTTAGTTATATCTACTCTATGGTCAAAATAACATTCTTAATACAAAAATTGTTTTCACATCACTCCAAGAACAATGGAGATTGTATTAATTGTATTATTGTATTCTATTTTATTTACCGAACATTTACAGGTCGACTGATGAACTTTATCTGACTTGTGTTGTGAGATTTACTTCATATCAGTGTGTCCTGTATGAACGCTGACTGAACATGATTTCAAACAATGAAACATCTTTATCTTCTGACTGTACAGGATGCCATCAAAACCCCAGTGTGACCTTCACATGATACAAGTAATGTTTATGTCCTGTGTGAAGGCCTCTTTCTCTCTCTCATAAAAGATTTGTGTTCCTAACATTTTTCAAAATGATTCAAACTTTCACAATTTTCCAAAAATAGCAGATCTACAAACTCAAAATGCGATGTGCTTTGAGCTTGTGGATCAGCTATTTTTGAATAGTCAATGTATGGTTAAAGTGGTTAAACTTATTTTGATGATCTCTTTGAAAGACTGACAGACACCTCGTGTCGAGTAGGAAACAGCTCATATGGCACAATGCCACGCACGCACGCACGCACACACACGCACACACACACACACACACACACACACACACACACACACACACACACACACACACACACACACACACACACACACACACACACACACACACAGCTCTGATTTTTGACGATCTATCGATCAATCGCCTGCCTGCCTGTCTACAACATCAGTCTTCTGCCTTGTTGGCATAAATTCTAATAAAGTTGTCCTGACTCGTCCATAAGTCAGAGGTGGGCTATTGGTTTGCTCAGTAACATTCCTCTTTCATGTAAGCTATGTAGGTGCAAATCATCCTCTCTCTCTCTCTCTCTCTCTCTCTCTCTCTCTCTCTCTCTCTCTCTCTCTCTCTCTCTCTCTCTGATTACCGTTTGTTCTCCCTCACTCACATGATCCTTGACAAAGCAAATAATAAATGAAAGTTTCACTGACATTTAACAGGGTGTGTGTGTGTTTGTGTGTGTGTGTGTGTGTGTGTGTGTGTGTGTGTGTGTGTGTGTGTGTGTGTGTGTGTGTGTGTGTGTGTGTGTGTGTGTGTGTGTGTGTGTGTGTGTGTGTGTGTGTGTGTGTGTGTGTGTGTGTGCGTGCGTGCGTGCGTGCGTGCGTGCGTGCGTGCGTGCGTGCGTGCGTGCGTGCGTGCGTGCGTGCGTGCGTGCGTGTGTGTGTGAGCGTGCATGACTGTGTGTGCATGCATGCTTCTGTGTATAAGGGTCAAGTGTTCAAATATTTTCTTTTTAAGAAATAACAGGTGCACATTTTGTAGTGTTGATAGATATCACAATTTGTATATATTCTTTGCACATATCACCCATTAGAAGTCACAAGTTTATGCATGCTTGTTATAATAGCCACAACTCAAGTGGCTGTAGATTATATTTAACTGTAGATGATCGATGTGGCAAAGTCATTATTCAAAATGATATTACGTCTGGGACAGAGCTTGAGTGCTGCCAGCAAGGCAAGCAAAGCCTATTAGTAACAAGTAAGAGGACTCGTACAGGGGTCATGGCCTCTACTTGTCTTCAAGTTTTCTACAGCAGATAGAGATGACTCTGTGCTGTGTCACTTGTCCGTAACCCTATTATCTCCACCCTGTATAGTTCAAAATCACCTGTGTCTCCTCTCTCTGTCTTTTCTGCTCTCTCTCACGCTGTCTTGCCTCTCTTGGTCAAAGGTCTCTCTTACAAGGTCAAAGACATCCTCGCCATGTTACACTGTATATTCATCTTATAGGGAGCTCTGGTCTGACGTCACAAAACAAAAATGGTTATCTGATTTAAAAACACTACTAATTTGAAATGGAATTAGCCTACTTTACAAATAAATTGATCAACTAAACAGGGTCAGGCTCTCCTCTGTCCAGGCAAGTTTATAATGACAGTTTATAGGATAGTTACTGCCTATAAATGTCTAACAATATTTGCTGGCCTAATATCTGGCCCGACAAATTATTCAATAACTGACTGACAGTCAAGGTAGGATATGAACAGCAATAGCTTTGCATTGATGAAACCGGGTAGGATGAACAAATAGTTCTATTTTCCATTCTTTCACCTTTAAGTTGACACACTCAACTTTCCTCTTTTGGATGAAAAACTTCTCACGTTTATAAAACAAACCAGAGCTGTGTTTCATTATGCCTTAAATTATACATACATGTTTATCTCCGTTCTAAGAGCCCTTGAACCATGAAACTTTTTGATGAACTAAATAGCCTCTAAGTGCCACATTCAAGGATGAGGCCTGCACAAAAGGATTACACAAGCATTTCAAGTTATAATAGAAAGTCAGAATTAGAATTTCATTGATGCTTTTATTGCAGGAAATGTAGCATAATAGAGTATACTGAGAGTCAATCAAAGTAAGCTACAAATAGACATAAAACTAATAAACATACACATTTGGAGGGGATATAATATGCTATATACAGTAGTTGTTAAAAAAATGTTACATAGTGCTGCTTTAACCTGGTCCTTTAACCTGTGTAGTGCTATAATAGAAATTTCAGGATAGATTATTTTTCCTCTTCTTAGATATAAAAAAAAAGCTCAGCGGTTTGTAATGGAATCCAGCAGGGGGATTTTAACTATGAGTGTGACATTATATCTTTAGGGCGCGCTCCCACCGCACTTTTATTTTACCTCTGGGGCAGAATCTGCCAATGCTTTGTCAATGTACTGTAAATGCGTGGATTCACGTGTCGTATATGATCCATTGATCAGACAGGAAAATCACTATTCCCTAACTATTCCCTAAGTGCAAGAAGAACAAGGATCCAGTTTGAAAGAGGGTTTGTCCACAGAAATGTATTTATTTCCATAGACGTTGACATCTGCATTGCCAATCACAGTGTGTAACTCAAATCACCAAACCTCATACTTTATACAGACAGACATTTGACTTAGGACCTCCTCTCTGTCCTCCGTCTTGACCACTCACAAACAAGCTTTTAGAAACAAAAGGCTTCTTGGCCCGCCTTTCTCAGTCATCACAAGGAATTAGCATCCGCCTAGTTTTAAACATGTGACAATTTACTTTAACCCTAATCTATAAAACTATACTTTTACACAAGCTCATATTATGAAATCTTTGTTTAACATCTTATTAACTTCAAATTAAGTCCACACACATTATACATTCACAATTGCAAACAGCAGTTAGAAATACAATGAATCAACAAAGTTGCAGTTACTTTAAGACTGAATATTTTCCTTAAATGACATTTCTCTTTGTTAACAACACAAGTCATAGTTGTCAAGACTTTAATCATTTTAACTACACATTGCAGACCTAAGACTGAATAATAATAAAAGTGTATATATTTTACTGTTTCACTTAAGTCCTTCGGACCTGGCTTCCAACCATTCACTACACATTTGCTTTCTGTATCTGATCGGCCCAGGAAGGAACAATGATTACTCTGATTAGTTTAAATGAATACAAAAGACTTCTTCTGATAATCAAAACAAGACAGAGGGTGTCAATGCCTCTGAACCATGAAACAAAAGGTTTATCAAAACGACTGTTGTGCCTCTCACCTCCTACAATGGCCAGGAACTCTGAACTGATTGCATTACAGCTGAGCCCACACTAAGTTGGGTGAAATCTCTCTCTGGCTTACATTATTTGACCAAAGGTCAAACTCAGTCCTAAATACAAACCTTCAAGTGTTTTACCAATTAAATGGACAATCATAGAAATACATGTTCTCATGTTTGAGATGCTACTTTTAGTCCTGGATATACCATATAACTTCCCCTCTTGGAGGATGATCAATAATCCTCCATAAAAAGGGATATCCAGAGACTTATCTCAATCTTTACTTGAAGGTGATCTCCAAAATCTATTTTAGACAACAGATTCTCCTGTGGTTGGTTAGCATAATAGCGGCCCCTCTTGTGGGTTATGGAACTAGTAACAAATCAACGCTTATTTCTCTGTATTCAAATGGAAATGAAAAGCAATCTTCATAGGGTTATCAATCAAAACACATCATATAACATACTTTGACAACGAGTGTCCTTTAGTGTACACGCGCACAGAATGTTCTCTGTTCTTTCTTTTTTCGCCTGAGCTAAAAAACGCTGGTCTGTCTTCGTCTTGAGTGTCCAAGTTCTACTGGGGAATATTCAGTCCTTAAATCATAAGCTGTTCACAGCTTGGGACATGAGACAGAGGGAAGTGGAATGTGTAATGGATAAGGGGTGGGGGTTGGATGTCATGTTTCAATGACACCTACAGGGCATCTCTCTGCAAGCCCGCCCGGGTTACTTTGTTGAATCTGGAAGGCCCAGACCTGGATTCTGGATTTTTGCAGTATATCTGTGATACCACACCATCCAGCCATCTGTTTGATGGATGGGCTCCCTCCGTCCTGTAGTGATGTAGTTCGAAGGCTTCTCACCGCTCCTCATCTGCTCGACGCCGCTAGACCTGAGACACCCACTCGTCGGACCAGTAGACCTCCTGACCCCTGTGGAGATGAGTAGACAGACAGCCTTCCATGGCCCCTCCTCTCTGAAGAGGGATGAGTGGTTGACGGTTCACACCGGCTGAGCTGTAACGCCTGTCCCACACCGTAGACGATTTGTAGAGCTGTGTTGAGAAGACGCTGACCTTCCTGACATCCCAATGTCCTTCGTTGACAGTAGAAGCAGTGAAGTGTCGATGGGCCCCATCGGAGAATCCTTTGGGTATAGCAGCTGTCCTAGCATATTGGCATCTTGGCGTGTTCCTTTTAACATCCCACCGACTCCTCCCTGCTGCCACCGACACCGTCCACTCAGCCATGGTCTCCCCTCTTGGTACTGCATCCATCAGCGTCTCCAACTTTCTCCAACGCCATCAGTTCCTGACATGAAAATATTTGGAAAAAACTTTCCCTACCCTTTCCCTAGGAAATTAGACATCCTTCTACAAATATCACATTTTAGCTATGTTTTAGTCAATTTATTCCTACATAAATTACTCTGGCTCAATCTCTTTTTGTTATATTTTACAAACAATGATTCTCATTTGTTACTCATGGACCAGAACGTTTTAGCATTTTCCTAATAGTATCATTTTTCCACAGTTTTAGCAACTTTTTAACTCTATTTTCCTACCTATACTTCAAAATGTGTTCTATAGTAATCTCTGTATAAACATCACCCCTCTTGGTTCTAAGTTTAGTAATATCAGAATTTTTACTCTCAATATTTTCAAAATGTTTACACGGCTTATGGCCTACTCAAATCTATTCTACTTAAGTACAGATTTTACAAAGATCAGTGCTGGCGAAGCATCGGCACAAGGGTGTATATCCGTTTAAACAAATAGAACATAGACCTCCCTATCTGACTATCAGGTAATAACTAATCTTACTATCTTTAACCTATCGTTGGCCTCTTGAGCACGAGGATAAATCCTCCCCAGTCGCTTAGTGCGACCCTCAAGGTCTGGCCTTTTACTAAAAACTATACTAATTACTTAGGTCTGCCTCAGAAAATTTGTCATTTCACCCCTGTAACCAATCATCAGCCCGCACTCACCCCAAATCTGTACTCCGTGGTCCAATGTGCTCTTTCTCTCAGCTTTTAGCTCCTAACAGACACAAGAACACAGAACGCATGGTAATTTACAAGGAGGACACAGAACATCTCTTATTTGGTGCTTTGGTTATTGTAAATATTCCCTCCGACAAACGAATTTCAGCCTATTTAGTCAGTCCCAGTGGTGAGCCACTGAATTAGGTATTAGCCCACTATCGAAGCCCTATAATATTACTCGATTCGTGGTATGTAAAAGGAAAATGGCTCAGACTGAGACCTGTTTAACAAGCTGTCACTCAATTAAGGCAGAGTTTATAATCACATTTTAGCACAAAAGAGAAAAGGCTGTGTTCTCAAGAATAACATGAAAGAAAAAGTGTGATTCCTCTTCAGAGGGCCACAATGGTTTTGCTCTACAATTTCCTAAAAATAAACTAAAATCACTGTAAAAAATAGGATCACAAAATCTCCCTGGTACATATTGCTCAAAGGCTTTTTAGAATGAGCCCTTGAACCCCTGTATCCAGAAAGCCTGTGAAACTTCTACTTAATAAGTCCTTTATTTTAACCTTCTATTATAACCACAACCTTACTTTTAAAATCAGTTTCCTCTGCGCTTCATTCATGGGTCAGTTCAACTAAATCATTTGTCTATTAATCAAAGAACGCATGTGTAGCTAATACATCCATTCCTCAATTTCTAGGCACCTTTTAACAGATCCAAAACATGGCCGTGCCATGCTATCCCCGCCGTGATCAATCTCAGCGTCTCCCCAGAGAAAATACGAACGATTCCGTTTCTTGGCCAAAGTAACGAAAATCTCCCATGGGCGTGCACTCCCAGGTCATATCTCTCAGGAAAAAAGCCTCAATCTTACACAACAGGGACAGCACGTTCACAACAATACATTAGACCAGCAAAATCATTAAAACTGACATGAATAAAGCACAAAACAGACCAAAATCGTTTCTATCTAATAAAACTTTAGTAGTATTCAATTAAATATTTTTCACACGGATATCAACAAGGTTTGTAGTCGATCAAATTTAACCCTTGCTTATAACATTCCAATTATATTCCAATTATATTCCTAGTATATTCCTAAATTCACTTTTTACTGTCTTCTTTGTAGATTACTTTAACAGTTCAAAAAGATTCTTTAGTAGTATAAGAGGACACCACTTTACCAAATCCTACCGCTAGGGGAAATAGTGGCGCTGTTGAGCACATTCCTGAAATTCCTGAAATTCCTCACATTCCTCACATTCCTAACATTCCTCACATTCTTGACATTCCACAGGCTAATATTTGGGACGTCACAGGTCACTTTTCAGTACCTGACCCTACCGCTAAGGGAAATAGTGGCGCTGTTGAGCACATTCCTGACATGTTTGACATTCCTCACATTCTCGGCATGTTTGACATTCTTGACATTCCATAATCCATAATTAATAATTTCAGATTGATTATTTCATTACTCAGTCAATTTAATTAAAATCGGTGTTGTCACAGGGCACAGTGCAATACCAAAACCTACCCATAGGGGATAACATGCTAACCTAATGTGCTAATATGCTAATATGCTAATATGCTAATAGCGTTAGCATGATGACACAATGCATAGTCAATACCAAAACATGGGACCATCAGTGGTCCTTGATAGGGGTTCGAGGGGGTCCACAGTTAAATGATGGAGAGTTGGTAACCAAATGGACCCTTATAGATCTTTCTCTATAAATCTATTTTTTTCATTTGTTTTTCTACAAATGAATTAACACTAATTATATATAATATTCTTTGAACAGCGGCCGTAGCGATGGTAGTTAAAGGTGGAGTCTGACTTAGCCCCCCCATGGGGGGCCCAGAACATAGACTCGAGTTCAGTTTAACAGAGGGGAGATACTGTCATATGGCTCTAGTCACTATCATTATCAGCCACGGTTTTAGAAAAGCGGCAAACACAGCCAAATTTCACAATTGCATGCTGGGTGATTATTTCCAACCAATGGGATCAAACCGTAGGGGAACAGTGTCATTGGCTTCTCTCACAGTGGCTGTGTTCACACCTATGGTGTTAGAGCTTGTTTTATTGGGGCCCCACAGCTGCAACCACACATAGTGTAGTTTTGTCTTGTTTTACTCCACTACAATTATTTTTAAAACTTAACTTGAAAAGTTACTAGATACTTTGCAAATATAAATGATTACATTATAAAACATATACATTAACCACTATAGCCTTATTTTATCTAGGCTATTTGAAAAAATAGCTGATCTACAAGCTGAGGGCTTTTTCGCACATACGTGTTAGAGCTTGTTTTATTGGGCCCACAGCAGTGTCTGAACGGGAGGTGTCATAATTAAAGCTAGTTAGAGGGGGGGTCTCCCACTACCCCCCTCCCTCATAGAACACTATTGGTCATAGTTGGTACTGCACGCATACATACAATAATCTAGCAATCTCTCATTAATAATAAAATATGACTGCACATGTTTTATAAATCCTCATGTGTAGTTTATAATACGTATTATATGCCAAACACAGTGTTTTAAGTTGGTCTAAGTTTAAAAAGTTGCTGTTTTTATTAAACTGGATCAGTAAATAACTCCAACCATGAACCAGCGACATTAATTTTATTGTGTTTTAATGTTATTCTTACAGTGTTACAGTGTTGTTATAAGGGTGGTACAGACACATTTTCAAAAATGCTCCGAAAATCAGCAGATCTACAAGCTCTGATGAGACAAGGGGTTTGTAATAAAAAACTAGGACAGGGGGATTCCACTAGCCCCATCCCTCCCTCCCATCATTGCTCTTACCCCATCCAATGGTTTTTCACACCTTTTTGATAGAAGTTGGCTCTCGGAGGCTACCCATCTGTGTACACATGTCTGTCTGTCTGTCTGTCTGTCTGTCTGTCTGTCTGTCTGTCTGTCTGTTTGGATCTACTTGTCTGTGAAGAGTAGGTGTCATAAAGTGCAATGAGGTGTCATAAAGTGTAATTTCATCTCTTGTGCTCTCTCTCTGTCTCTATGTCTCTCCTTTTCAATGCTAGTACGAGGTTACAGTAGTGTAGCCTTGTCCCCTTCTCAGGGGAGCAGCTTCAAGTGATGTGTATCACAATGTTTTATTGTGAGTTGGGTTGTCTGAGGTGTGAAGTGTGAAGTCAGTTTGGTTTGATGTGTTTTATCTTGTCATAATTTGTGTCTTATAATATGTCTTGTGTTTTACAGAGCATCCTAGATTGTGTTTTTGAATAGTTTTTTCATTGAGTGTATCGTTACTCCCTGATCATGTGCAGGTATGTATACAAAAGTAGTTAGATATAGCATGGTACAGTTACAACAATGTTAGAGTGACAGTAATGGTAGAGTTAAAGTTATGTTAGAGTTAAAATATCGGCAGACTTACAGAAATGTTAGAGTTAGAGTTATGTTAGAGGCACAGTAATGTTAGAGTTAAAGTTATGTTAGAGTCACAGTATGTTAGAGTTACAGTATTGTTAGAGTTTTTGTCAGAGTTCAGTAACGTAAGAGTTACAATATTGGCTGAGTTGCAGTAATGGCAGAGTTACAGTATTTCTTAGAGTTGATGTAACGGTAGAGTTAAAGTTATGTTAGAGTTAAAATTATGGCCAAGTTATGCTAGATGTCAGTAATGTTAGAGTTAAAATATCGGCAGAGTAACGGTAATGTTAGAGTTAAAGTTATGGCAGAGTTACAATAATGTTAGAGTTAAAGTTATGTTAGAGTCACAATATGTTAGAGTTACAGTATTGTTAGAGTTTTTGTCAGAGTTCAGTATTGTAAGAGTTAAAATATCGGCAGACTTACAGAATTGTTAGAGTTAAAGTTATGTTAGAGGCACAGTAATGTTAGAGTTAAAGTTATGTTAGAGTCACAGTATGTTAGAGTTACAGTATTGTTAGAGTTTTTGTCAGAGTTCAGTAATGGTACAGTTATAGTAATGTTATAGTTTTTCTTAGAGTTGATGTAACGGTAGAGTTAAAGTTATGTTAGAGTTAAAATTATGGCCAAGTTAAGCTAGATGTCGGTAATGTTAGAGTTAAAATATCGGCAGACTTACAGAAATGTTAGAGTTAAAGTTATGTTAGAGGCACAGTAATGTTAGAATTAAAGTTATGTTAGAGTCACAGTATGTTAGAGTTACAGTATTGTTAGAGTTTTTGTCAGAGTTCAGTAACGTAAGAGTTACAATATTGGCTGAGTTGCAGTAATGGCAGAGTTACAGTATTTGTTAGAGTTAAATTTATGGTAGAATAAAAGTTATGCTAGAGGTCAGTAATGTTAGAGCTACAATATTGGTACAGCTAAAGTAATGTTAGAGTTAAAGTCATGGCAGAGTTACAATAATGTTAGAGTTAAAGTTATGTTAGAGTCACAATATGCTAGAGTTACAGTATTGTTAGAGTTTTTGTCAGAGTTCAGTATTGTAAGAGTTAAAATATCAGCAGACTTACAGAAATGTTAGAGTTAAAGTTATGTTAGAGGCACAGTAATGTTAGAGTTAAAGTTATGTTAGAGTCACAGTATGTTAGAGTTACAGTATTGTTAGAGTTTTTGTCAGAGTTCAGTAATGGTACAGTTAAAGTAATGTTAGAGTTAAAGTCATGTATGAGTTAAAGGCATGTATGAGTTAAAGTAATGTCAGAGTTAAAGTAATGCTATAGTTTTCTTAGAGTTGATGTAACGGTAGAGTTAAAGTTATGTTAGAGTTAAAATTATGGCCAAGTTATGCTAGATGTCAATAATGTTAGAGCTAAAATATCGGCAGACTTACAGATATGTTAGAGTTAAAGTTATGTTAGAGTTAAAATTATGGCCAAGTTATGCTAGATGTCAGTAATGTTAGAGTTAAAATATAGGCAGACTTACAGAAATGTTAGAGTTAAAGTTATGTTAGAGGCACAGTAATGTTAGAGTTAAAGTTATGTTAGAGTTACAGTATGTTAGAGTTACAGTATTGTTAGAGTTTTTGTCAGAGTTCACTAACGTAAGAGTTACAATATTGGCTGAGTTGCAGTAATGGCAGAGTTACAGTATTTGTTAGAGCTAAAGTTATGGTAGAATTAAAGTTATGCTAGAGGTCAGTAATGTTAGAGTTACAATATTGGCAGAGTAAAGGTAATGTTAGAGTTAAAGTCATGGCAGAGTTACAATAATGTTAGAGTTAAAGTTATGTTAGAGTCACAATATGCTAGAGTTAAAGTTATGTTAGAGGCACAGTAATGTTAGAGTTAAAGTTATGTTAGAGTCACAGTATGTTAGAGTTACAGTATTGTTAGAGTTTTTGTCAGAGTTCAGTAATGGTACAGTTAAAGTAATGTTAGAGTTAAAGCTATGGTAGAGTTAAAGGCATGTATGAGTTAAAGTAATGTCAGAGTTAAAGTAATGCTATAGTTTTCTTAGAGTTGATGTAACGGTAGAGTTAAAGTTATGTTAGAGTTAAAATTATGGCCAAGTTATGCTAGATGTCAATAATGTTAGAGTTAAAATATCGGCAGACTTACAGAAATGTTAGAGTTAAAGTTATGTTAGAGTTAAAATTATGGCCAAGTTATGCTAGATGTCAGTAATGTTAGAGTTAAAATATAGGCAGACTTACAGAAATGTTAGAGTTAAAGTTATGTTAGAGGCACAGTAATGTTAGAGTTAAAGTTATGTTAGAGTCACAGTATGTTAGAGTTACAGTATTGTTAGAGTTTTTGTCAGAGTTCACTAACGTAAGAGTTACAATATTGGCTGAGTTGCAGTAATGGCAGAGTTACAGTATTTGTTAGAGTTAAAGTTATGGTAGAATTAAAGTTATGCTAGAGGTCAGTAATGTTAGAGTTACAATATTGGCAGAGTAAAGGTAATGTTAGAGTTAAAGTTATGGCAGAGTTACAATAATGTTAGAGTTAAAGTTATGTTAGAGTCACAATATGTTAGAGTTACAGTATTGTTAGAGTTTTTGTCAGAGTTCAGTATTGTAAGAGTTACAATATCGGCAGAGCTACAGTGATGTTAGAGTTAAAGTTATGACAGAGCTGCAGTGATGGTAGAGTTAAAGTTATGTTAGAGGCACAATATGTTAGAGTTACAGTATTGTTAGAGTTTTTTTTGTCAGAGTTCAGTAATGGTACAGTTAAAGTAATGTCAGAGTTAAAGTTATGTTAGAGTTAAAGTCATGTAAGAATTAGAGACATGTAAGAGTTAGAGTAATGTTAGAGTTACAGTAGTGTTAGAGTTACAATATTGGCAGAGTTAAAGTAATGTTAGAGTTAAAGTTGTGCTAGAGTTACAGTAGTGTTAGTTTTTGTCAGAGTTCAGTAACATTAGAGTTACAATATTGGCCAAGTTACAGTAATGCTAGATTTAAAGCTATGTTAGAGTCACAGTAATGTTAGAGTTTTTGTTAGAGTTCAGTAATGGCAGAGTTACAGTATTGTTAGAGTTAAAGTCATGTAAGAGTTAGAGTAATGATAAGTTGTGTTGAGTTTTGTTAGAGGCCAGTAATGTTAGAGTTGAAGTAGTGTTAGAGGTAAAGTTATGTTAGAGGTAAAATAATGGCCGAGTTATGATTGATGTCAGTAACACAAGAGTTACAATATCGGCAGAGCTACAGGGATGTTAGAGTTAAAGTTATGTTAGAGGTCAGTAATGTTATAGTTACGATATCGGCAGAGTTACAGTAATGTTAGACTTTAAAGTTATGTTAGAGGCACAGTAATGTTAGAGTTTTTGTTAGAGTTACAGTAATGTTAGAGTTTGTCAGAGTTCAGTAATGTCAGAGTTACAGTAATGTTAGAGTTTTGTCAGAGTTAAAGTTATGTTAGAGTTAAAATTATGGCCAAATTACAGTAATGTTAGAGTTAAAGTTATGTTAGACTTTGTGTTAGAGTTCAGTAATGTTAGAGTTGAAGTTATGCTAGAGTAAAAATAATGTCCAAGTTACAGTAATGTCAGAGTTACAGTAATGTCAGAGTTACGATAATGTTAGAGATATGTTAGAGTTCAGTAATGGTAGAGTTACAGTAATGTCAGAGTTAGAGCAATGTTAGAGTTAAAGACATGTAAGAGTTAGTGTAATGTTAGAGTTACAGTAGTGTTAGAGTTACAATATCGGCAGAGTTACAGTAATGCTAGAGTTAAAGTTATGTTAGAGTTACAGTAATGTTAGAGTTTGTCAGAGTTCAGTAATGTCAGAGTTACAGTAATGTTAGAGTTTTGTCAGAGTTAAAGTTATGTTAGAGTCACAGTAATACTACTTTTTTTTTTTTTCAGAGTGCAGTAATGTTAGATTTACAATGTTGGCTGAGTTAGAGTAATGTTAGAGTTTGTTAGAGTTACAGTAATGTCAGAGTTAAAGTCATGTAATAGTTAGAGTAATGTTAGAGTTTTGTTAGAGTGCAGTATTGTTAGAGTTGAAGTAATGTTAGAGTTAAAGTAATTTCCAAGTTATGCTAGATGACAGTTACGTTATAGTTAAAATATCGGCAGAGTTACAGCAATGTCAGAGTTAAAGTTATGTTAGAGTCAAAGTAATGTTAGAGTTCCAGTAATATTAGAGTTAAAGTTATGTTAGAGTCAAAGTAATGATAGAGTTTTGTTAGTGTTCAGTAATGGTAGAGTTACAGTAATGTCAGTTACATTAATGTCAGAGTTAAAGTCATGTAATAGTTAGAGTTAAAGTTATGTTAGAGTCAATGTAATACTTTTATTTTTATTTTTATTTTTCAAAGTGCAGTAATGTAAGAGTTACAATAGTGGCTGAGTTAGAGTAATGTTAGAGTTTTTGTTAGAGTTACAGTAATGTCACACTTACAGTAATGTCCGAGTTACAGTAATGTCCGAGTTAAAGTCATGTAATAGTTAGAGTAATGTTAGAGTTTTGTTAGAGTTCAGTAATTTTAGAGTTTAAGTAGTGTTAGAGGTGAAGTAATGTTAGAGTTAAAGTTATGTTAGAGTTACAGTAATGTTAGAGTTTGTCAGAGTTAAAGTTATGTTAGAGTTACAGTAATGTTAGAGTTAAAGTAATGTTAGAGTTAAAGTTATGTTAGAGTCATAGTAATGGTAGAGTTAAAGTTATGTTAGAGTCACAATATGTTAGAGTTACAACAATGTTAGAGTTAAAGACATGTAAGAGTTAGAGTAATGCTAGAGTTACAGTAGTGTTAGTCAAAGTAATGCTAGAGTTAAAGTTATGTTAGAGTTACAGTAATGTTAGAGTTAAAGTTATGTTAGAGTCGCAGTATGTTAGAGTTACAGTATTGTTAGAGTTTTTTGTCAGAGTTCAGTAATGTAAGAGTTACAATATTGGCTGAGTTACAGAAATGGCAGAGTTACAGTATTTGTTAGAGTTACAGTATTTGTTAGAGTTAAAGTTATGGTAGAGTTAAAGTCATGTATGAGTTAAAGCAATGTCAGAGTTACGATAATGTTATAGTTTTCTTAGAGTTGATGTAACGGTAGAGTTAAAGTTATGTTAGAGTTAAAATTATGGTCAAGTTATGCTAGATGTCAGTAATGTTAAAGTTAAAATATCGTCAGACTTACAGAAATGTTAGAGTTAAAGTTATGTTAGAGTCACAGTATGTTAGAGTTACAGTATTGTTAGAGTTACAGTATTGTTAGAGTTACAGTATTGTTAGAGTTTTTGTTAGAGGTCAGTAATGGTAGAGTTATAGTAATGGCAGAGTTACAGTAATGTTAGAGTTTTGTCAGTGTTCAGTAATGTTAGAGTTACAATATTGGCCGAGCTACAGTAATGTTAGAGTTAAAATTATGTTAGAGTCACAGTAATGTTAGAGTTACACTAATGTTAGAGTTAAACATTAGCGTTAAAGTAATGTTACTTATGTTTCTGTAATACACAGAGAGAAGAAAATATATATTACATGATACTGCAAGCAAAATTAAAAACACAGTATCATGTAATATATATTTTCTTCTCTCTGTGTATTACAGAAACATAAGTAACATTACTTTAACGCTAATGTTTAACTCTAACATTAGTGTAACTCTAACATTACTGTGACTCTAACATAACTTTAACTCTAACATTACTGTAGCTCGGCCAATATTGTAACTCTAACATTACTGAACACTGACAAAACTCTAACATTACTGTAACTCTGCCATTACTATAACTCTACCATTACTGACCTCTAACAAAAACTCTAACAATACTGTAACTCTAACAATACTGTAACTCTAACAATACTGTAACTCTAACATACTGTGACTCTAACATAACTTTAACTCTAACATTTCTGTAAGTCTGACGATATTTTAACTTTAACATTACTGACATCTAGCATAACTTGACCATAATTTTAACTCTAACATAACTTTAACTCTACCGTTACATCAACTCTAAGAAAACTATAACATTATCGTAACTCTGACATTGCTTTAACTCATACATGACTTTAACTCTACCATAACTTTAACTCTAACAAATACTGTAACTCTAACAAATACTGTAACTCTGCCATTTCTGTAACTCAGCCAATATTGTAACTCTTACATTACTGAACTCTGACAAAAAACTCTAACAATACTGTAACTCTAACATACTGCGACTCTAACATAACTTTAACTCTAACATTACTGTAACTCTAACATAACTTTAACTCTAGCATTACTTTGACTAACACTACTGTAACTCTAGCATTACTCTAACTCTTACATGTCTTTAACTCTAACATTGTTGTAACTCTAACATATTGTGACTCTAACATAACTTTAACTCTACCATTACTATGACTCTAACATAACTTTAACTCTAACATTACTTTAACTCTAACATTACTGTAACTCTAACATAACTTTAACTCTGACAAACTCTAACATTACTGTAACTCTAACATAACTTTAACTCTAACATTACTTCACCTCTAACACTACTTAAACTCTAAAATTACTGAACTCTAACAAAACTCTAACATTACTCTAACTATTACATGACTTTAACTCGGACATTACTGTAACTCGGACATTACTGTAAGTCTGACATTACTGTAACTCTAACAAAAACTCTAACATTACTCTAACTCAGCCACTATTGTAACTCTTACATTACTGCACTTTGAAAAATAAAAATAAAAATAAAAGTATTACATTGACTCTAACATAACTTTAACTCTAACTATTACATGACTTTAACTCTGACATTAATGTAACTGACATTACTGTAACTCTACCATTACTGAACACTAACAAAACTCTATCATTACTTTGACTCTAACATAACTTTAACTCTAATATTACTGGAACTCTAACATTACTTTGACTCTAACATAACTTTAACTCTGACATTGCTGTAACTCTGCCGATATTTTAACTATAACGTAACTGTCATCTAGCATAACTTGGAAATTACTTTAACTCTAACATTACTTCAACTCTAACAATACTGCACTCTAACAAAACTCTAACATTACTCTAACTATTACATGACTTTAACTCTGACATTACTGTAACTCTAACAAACTCTAACATTACTCTAACTCAGCCAACATTGTAAATCTAACATTACTGCACTCTGAAAAAAAAAAAAAGTAGTATTACTGTGACTCTAACATAACTTTAACTCTGACAAAACTCTAACATTACTGTAACTCTGACATTACTGAACTCTGACAAACTCTAACATTACTGTAACTCTAACATAACTTTAACTCTAGCATTACTGTAACTCTGCCGATATTGTAACTCTAACACTACTGTAACTCTAACATTACACTAACTCTTACATGTCTTTAACTCTAACATTGCTCTAACTCTGACATTACTGTAACTCTACCATTACTGAACTCTAACATATCTCTAACATTATCGTAACTCTGACATTACTGTAACTCTGACATTACTGTAACTTGGACATTATTTTTACTCTAGCATAACTTCAACTCTAACATTACTGAACTCTAACACAAAGTCTAACATAACTTTAACTCTAACATTACTGTAATTTGGCCATAATTTTAACTCTAACATAACTTTAACTCTGACAAAACTCTAACATTACTGTAACTCTGACATTACTGAACTCTGACAAACTCTAACATTACTGTAACTCTAACAAAAACTCTAACATTACTGTGCCTCTAACATAACTTTAAAGTCTAACATTACTGTAACTCTGCCGATATCGTAACTATAACATTACTGACCTCTAACATAACTTTAACTCTAACATCCCTGTAGCTCTGCCGATATTGTAACTCTTGTGTTACTGACATCAATCATAACTCGGCCATTATTTTACCTCTAACATAACTTTACCTCTAACACTACTTCAACTCTAACATTACTGGCCTCTAACAAAACTCAACACAACTTATCATTACTCTAACTCTTACATGACTTTAACTCTAACAATACTGTAACTCTGCCATTACTGAACTCTAACAAAAACTCTAACATTACTGTGACTCTAACATAGCTTTAAATCTAGCATTACTGTAACTTGGCCAATATTGTAACTCTAATGTTACTGAACTCTGACAAAAACTAACACTACTGTAACTCTAGCACAACTTTAACTCTAACATTACTTTAACTCTGCCAATATTGTAACTCTAACACTACTGTAACTCTAACATTACTCTAACTCTTACATGTCTCTAATTCTTACATGACTTTAACTCTAACATAACTTTAACTCTGACATTACTTTAACTGTACCATTACTGAACTCTGACAAAAAAAACTCTAACAATACTGTAACTCTAACATATTGTGCCTCTAACATAACTTTAACTCTACCATCACTGCAGCTCTGTCATAACTTTAACTCTAACATCACTGTAGCTCTGCCGATATTGTAACTCTTACAATACTGAACTCTGACAAAAACTCTAACAATACTGTAACTCTAACATATTGTGACTCTAACATAACTTTAACTCTAACATTATTGTAACTCTGCCATAACTTTAACTCTAACATTACCTTTACTCTG
Organism: Gymnoscopelus braueri; assembly: GCF_963280865.1. Lineage (NCBI taxonomy): Eukaryota > Metazoa > Chordata > Actinopteri > Myctophiformes > Myctophidae > Gymnoscopelus > Gymnoscopelus braueri. The sequence continues at coordinate 42,713,853 of NC_137613.1, forward strand.
CCAATATTGTAACTCTAACATTACTGACCTCTAGCATAACTTTAATTCTACCATAACTTTAACTCTAACAAATACTGTAACTCTGCCATTACTGCAACTCAGCCAATATTGTAACTCTTACGTTAGTGAACTCTGACAAAAACTCTAACAATACTGTAACTCTAACATACTGTGACTCTAACATAACTTTAACTCTAACATTACTGTGCCTCTAACATAACTTTAACTCTAACATTTCTGTAAGTCTGCCTATATTTTAACTCTAACATTACTGACATCTAGCATAACTTGGCCATAATTTTAACTCTAACATAACTTTAACTCTAACATTTCTGTAAGTCTGCCGATATTTTAACTCTAACATTATTGACATCTAGCATAACTTGGCCATAATTTTAACTCTAACATAACTTTAACTCTACCGTTACATCAACTCTAAGAAAACTATAGCATTACTTTAACTCTGACATTACTTTAACTCATACATGCCTTTAACTCTACCATAGCTTTAACTCTAACATTACTTTAACTGTACCATTACTGAACTCTGACAAAAACTCTAACAATACTGTAACTCTAACATACTGTGACTCTAACATAACTTTAACTCTAACATTACTGTGCCTCTAACATAACTTTAACTCTAGCATATTGTGACTCTAACATAACTTTAACTCTAACATTATTGTAACTCTGCCATGACTTTAACTCTAACATTACCTTTACTCTGCCAATATTGTAACTCTAACATTACTGACCTCTAGCATAACTTTAATTCTACCATAACTTTAGCTCTAACAAATACTGTAACTCTGCCATTACTGCAACTCAGCCAATATTGTAACTCTTACGTTAGTGAACTCTGACAAAAACTCTAACAATACTGTAACTCTAACATACTGTAACTCTAACATAACTTTAACTCTAACATTACTGTGCCTCTAACATAACTTTAACTCTAACATTTCTGTAAGTCTGCCTATATTTTAACTCTAACATTACTGACATCTAGCATAACTTGGCCATAATTTTAACTCTAACATAACTTTAACTCTAACATATCTGTAAGTCTGCCGATATTTTAGCTCTAACATTATTGACATCTAGCATAACTTGGCCATAATTTTAACTCTAACATAACTTTAACTCTACCGTTACATCAACTCTAAGAAAACTATAGCATTACTTTAACTCTGACATTACTTTAACTCATACATGCCTTTAACTCATACATGACTTTAACTCTAACATTACTTTAACTGTACCATTACTGAACTCTGACAAAAACTCTAACAATACTGTAACTCTAACATACTGTGACTCTAACATAACTTTAACTCTAACATTACTGTGCCTCTAACATAACTTTAACTCTAACATTTCTGTAAGTCTGCCGATATTTTAACTCTTACAATACTGAACTCTGACAAAAACTCTAACAATACTGTAACTCTAGCATATTGTGACTCTAACATAACTTTAACTCTAACATTATTGTAACTCTGCCATGACTTTAACTCTAACATTACTTTAGCTGTACCAATATTGTAGCTCTAACATTACTGACCTCTAGCATAACTTTTATTCTACCATAAATTTAACTCTAACAAATACTGTAACTCTGCCATTACTGCAACTCAGCCAATATTGTAACTCTTACGTTACTGAACTCTGACAAAAACTCTAACAATACTGTAACTCTAACATACTGTGACTCTAACATAACTTTAATTCTAACATTACTGTGCCTCTAACATAACTTTAACTCTAACATTTCTGTAAGTCTGCCGATATTTTAACTCTAACATTACCGACATCTAGCTTAACTTGGCCATAATTTTAACTCTAACATAACTTTAACTCTACCGTTACATCAACTCTAAGAAAAACTATAACATTACTATAACTGTACCATTACTGAACTCTGACAAAAACTCTAACAATACTGTAACTCTAACATACTGTGACTCTAACATAACTTTAACTCTAACATTACTGTGCCTCTAACATAACTTTAACTCTAACAATTCTGTAAGTCTGCCGATATTTTAACTCTTACAATACTGAACTCTGACAAAAACTCTAACAATACTGTAACTCTAACATATTGTGACTCTAACATAACTTTAACTCTAACATTATTGTAACTCTGCCATAACTTTAACTCTAACATTACCGTTACTCTGCCGATATTTTAACTCTAACATTACTGACATCTAGCATAACTTGGCCATAATTTTAACTCTAACATAACTTTAACTCTACCGTTACATCAACTCTAAGAAATACTGTAACTCTGCCATTACTGCAACTCAGCCAATATTGTAACTCTTACGTTACTGAACTCTGACAAAAACTCTAACAATACTGTAACTCTAACATACTGTGACTCTAACATAACTTTAACTCTAACATTACTGTGCCTCTAACATAACTCTAACTCTAACATTTCTGTAAGTCTGCCGATATTTTAACTCTAACATAACTTTAACTCTACCATTACTGTCACTCTAACATTGTTGTAACTGTACCATGCTATATCTAACTACTTTTGTATACATACCTGCACATGATCAGGGAGTAACGATACACTCAATGAAAAAACTATTCAAAAACACAATCTAGGATGCTCTGTAAAACACAAGACATATTATAAGACACAAATTATGACAAGATAAAACACATCAAACCAAACTGACTTCACACTTCACACCTCAGACAACCCAACTCACAATAAAACATTGTGATACACATCACTTGAAGCTGCTCCCCTGAGAAGGGGACAAGGCTACACTACTGTAACCTCGTACTAGCATTGAAAAGGAGAGACATAGAGACAGAGAGAGAGCACAAGAGATGAAATTACACTTTATGACACCTCATTGCACTTTATGACACCTACTCTTCACAGACAAGTAGATCCAAACAGACAGACAGACAGACAGACAGACAGACAGACAGACATGTGTACACAGATGGGTAGCCTCCGAGAGCCAACTTCTATCAAAAAGGTGTGAAAAACCATTGGATGGGGTAAGAGCAATGATGGGAGGGAGGGATGGGGCTAGTGGAATCCCCCTGTCCTAGTTTTTTATTACAAACCCCTTGTCTCATCAGAGCTTGTAGATCTGCTGATTTTCGGAGCATTTTTGAAAATGTGTCTGTACCACCCTTATAACAACACTGTAACACTGTAAGAATAACATTAAAACACAATAAAATTAATGTCGCTGGTTCATGGTTGGAGTTATTTACTGATCCAGTTTAATAAAAACAGCAACTTTTTAAACTTAGACCAACTTAAAACACTGTGTTTGGCATATAATACGTATTATAAACTACACATGAGGATTTATAAAACATGTGCAGTCATATTTTATTATTAATGAGAGATTGCTAGATTATTGTATGTATGCGTGCAGTACCAACTATGACCAATAGTGTTCTATGAGGGAGGGGGGTAGTGGGAGACCCCCCCTCTAACTAGCTTTAATTATGACACCTCCCGTTCAGACACTGCTGTGGGCCCAATAAAACAAGCTCTAACACGTATGTGCGAAAAAGCCCTCAGCTTGTAGATCAGCTATTTTTTCAAATAGCCTAGATAAAATAAGGCTATAGTGGTTAATGTATATGTTTTATAATGTAATCATTTATATTTGCAAAGTATCTAGTAACTTTTCAAGTTAAGTTTTAAAAATAATTGTAGTGGAGTAAAACAAGACAAAACTACACTATGTGTGGTTGCAGCTGTGGGGCCCCAATAAAACAAGCTCTAACACCATAGGTGTGAACACAGCCACTGTGAGAGAAGCCAATGACACTGTTCCCCTACGGTTTGATCCCATTGGTTGGAAATAATCACCCAGCATGCAATTGTGAAATTTGGCTGTGTTTGCCGCTTTTCTAAAACCGTGGCTGATAATGATAGTGACTAGAGCCATATGACAGTATCTCCCCTCTGTTAAACTGAACTCGAGTCTATGTTCTGGGCCCCCCATGGGGGGGCTAAGTCAGACTCCACCTTTAACTACCATCGCTACGGCCGCTGTTCAAAGAATATTATATATAATTAGTGTTAATTCATTTGTAGAAAAACAAATGAAAAAAATAGATTTATAGAGAAAGATCTATAAGGGTCCATTTGGTTACCAACTCTCCATCATTTAACTGTGGACCCCCTCGAACCCCTATCAAGGACCACTGATGGTCCCATGTTTTGGTATTGACTATGCATTGTGTCATCATGCTAACGCTATTAGCATATTAGCATATTAGCATATTAGCACATTAGGTTAGCATGTTATCCCCTATGGGTAGGTTTTGGTATTGCACTGTGCCCTGTGACAACACCGATTTTAATTAAATTGACTGAGTAATGAAATAATCAATCTGAAATTATTAATTATGGATTATGGAATGTCAAGAATGTCAAACATGCCGAGAATGTGAGGAATGTCAAACATGTCAGGAATGTGCTCAACAGCGCCACTATTTCCCTTAGCGGTAGGGTCAGGTACTGAAAAGTGACCTGTGACGTCCCAAATATTAGCCTGTGGAATGTCAAGAATGTGAGGAATGTTAGGAATGTGAGGAATGTGAGGAATTTCAGGAATTTCAGGAATGTGCTCAACAGCGCCACTATTTCCCCTAGCGGTAGGATTTGGTAAAGTGGTGTCCTCTTATACTACTTTCTTTCACTTTCACTATTATTTTGACTATTATTTTGAATAGTTATGTTTCTGTTCAACAATTGAATATCTAAACAATCTTCACATCTCTCCCCTCTTTCAACACATTCTACAAAAAATGTGTTGGAAAAAAAAATGAAACCCTCCAACCCCAAAAAACAGCACTGGGTCCAAGCTATCCCAAGCACACAACGGCACCGAAAAACTCTCAACATCCAGGCATAAAAAATTAAATAAAACAAAATAAAATCACCTTCCCAAGACACAGATCATATCACAGACCGCGCTCCCCTCCAGGGAAAAAAATCGCACGTGTCAACAAACAACACACACACACACACACATCTCCTAAAACATCAAAATAATCACATAACTTTCTGCAAATACACCTTTGGATGGCAGGCAATTGTTACAAGCACAAGTCCTGCTTTTACAACCGAAAACATAATTAGATCAGTTAAAGCTGATTTTGTGTTCTATAAATAACAACACTAGACATCTCAACAACACAAAGACACACTCAGGACAAGACCAACATACAATGAGACAAACATCACCTCCTCCTCACACACACTCTCACATACACCCAAAACTGACATTACCAACCACACAACAAAGACACAAAACAACATTACCGCGTCACCACCGCCAGTAAACAAACAAAGACAAGACCAGCTTCACAACGTGAAGAACACCAAACACAGAATCAACATCAAGCTAGCATCAACACTGCCATTTTGAAATGAAATAGCATTACCACGAAAGTGATAATCCAAGATAAGCAGTACACAGCCGAAAAGCCATGACACCAAAGAGTCGCGTTCACCAAGAAGGCCGAAAAGCCACCACAAAATGAAACACAGAAGTCAGGAAAATCAGCAGAACCACAGGTCTACTCCACCATCACCAGAAAGCAAGAAAAAAAAGAAATGAAAACGCCTTCTCACCGCCAATCAAAACAAGTCAAAACACCCCTTATCATCAACATCATCATCATCATCTATCAAGACATTTTAGTCGCTCCAGAAAAACATTGTGTTTAACCAGGGAGCCGGTGCTATACATGCCTGATCAGAGCAAGTACCAATAACCGGAGTCTTCAGCTTTAATTCCATAAACATAGCAACATTTTTATAAAGTGTTGACTAAAGGTTGGAAATATATTGGCCCTAAAGAGCCCTGCCTCCCATCCGTTCTCTTAAAGGCCCACCGGATATAAGAGATTACATAATCAGTAAAAGTATTACATCAAGGCTAGGAAGTGAAGCCACGTAATCAATGTTGTCGCGTAGACATATGCTTAATGCATCACATATATCTAAGCGACCCCACCTTCCAAAACCGGAACGTCGTTGCACAGGAAAATAGTGAAGTGTCCCGTCGGATCCAAAAAGGACCAAAATACAGATTCTTTGTCCACCGATCGACGGGAGAAATGGACACCAGTTTAAAAATGAGTCCACTCTCCGGAAGATACAGGGCCCAGCGTGGTTGCCAATTATGTCGTATATGATCCATTGATCAGACAGGAAAATCACTATTCCCTAACTATTCCCTAAGTGCAAGAAGAACAAGGATCCAGTTTGAAAGAGGGTTTGTCCACAGAAATGTATTTATTTCCATAGACGTTGACATCTGCATTGCCAATCACAGTGTGTAACTCAAATCACCAAACCTCATACTTTATACAGACAGACATTTGACTTAGGACCTCCTCTCTGTCCTCCGTCTTGACCACTCACAAACAAGCTTTTAGAAACAAAAGGCTTCTTGGCCCGCCTTTCTCAGTCATCACAAGGAATTAGCATCCGCCTAGTTTTAAACATGTGACAATTTACTTTAACCCTAATCTATAAAACTATACTTTTACACAAGCTCATATTATGAAATCTTTGTTTAACATCTTATTAACTTCAAATTAAGTCCACACACATTATACATTCACAATTGCAAACAGCAGTTAGAAATACAATCAATCAACAAAGTTGCAGTTACTTTAAGACTGAATATTTTCCTTAAATGACATTTCTCTTTGTTAACAACACAAGTCATAGTTGTCAAGACTTTAATCATTTTAACTACACATTGCAGACCTAAGACTGAATAATAATAAAAGTGTATATATTTTACTGTTTCACTTAAGTCCTTCGGACCTGGCTTCCAACCATTCACTACACATTTGCTTTCTGTATCTGATCGGCCCAGGAAGGAACAATGATTACTCTGATTAGTTTAAATGAATACAAAAGACTTCTTCTGATAATCAAAACAAGACAGAGGGTGTCAATGCCTCTGAACCATGAAACAAAAGGTTTATCAAAACGACTGTTGTGCCTCTCACCTCCTACAATGGCCAGGAACTCTGAACTGATTGCATTACAGCTGAGCCCACACTAAGTTGGGTGAAATCTCTCTCTGGCTTACATTATTTGACCAAAGGTCAAACTCAGTCCTAAATACAAACCTTCAAGTGTTTTACCAATTAAATGGACAATCATAGAAATACATGTTCTCATGTTTGAGATGCTACTTTTAGTCCTGGATATACCATACACGCAAGAGCGGATCTTTCCGCCTGTCGCGCAGACCTTGCGTTAATCTGCTCTACACGACTTGTCCATTTGAAGCAGAAAACTGCTGGAGGCAGGAGCTGATTTTCCCCCTCTGTCCAATCGGGTGAGTTGAAGGCGGACCGTCCCAAGACTCAGGAAGCACCATAGTGCTTAAAGCTGTTACTCAGTGAAAACAACAAAATGATCTTTATCGAAAACATTATATTTTGCGTCCAGATTCTACCATTCTCTACCATACAGATTGGACAAAATTACATTTTATTCATTAATAAAAAGTTACATAGTGCCGCTTTAAATTCTATAATTCCAAGTGCTTGTCAGGGTGGGGGGTCCGCAGTTCAACATTTTGTTTAGGAGGGCGTCGCGGCCTGAAAAGGTTGAGAACCACTGGGAGAAGACAGACTGTGTTCACTCTGCTCTCAAGGATAGGTGGAGACAGAGCTACACTTCCTGTTACAATTTGACAAATATGAAGAACATTTTTGAGCATCATTCTTCCCTAATATTTATGAAAAATAATAATAATTTTACTCCACCATTAATAAGTCATCACTTCAATATGTTCTAGAACTGCAGTCTACTGTAAAAGCACCTTTTTGGCTGCACAATATGTATGGAGTCCCCTAGTTCATCAAATTCAGTGTAAACGTTAGTTCATGTAGACACGGAAGGCAGAATGTTTATATACTTCATTCATACTCCCCGTACCCCCCATTCGCTAACAAGCTTATTCAGTTGTACTCCTTTAAGGCATACGTTCAACCCCTTGTCATTCTCATTTGCTACAAGCTAACTCACTCACGCCCTCATACCCACAGTGCATCTCAGGCGGTTCATTTAAGCAGCCTCTGTTCATTCTATGTGCGTGGCTGTCAGTGCCGGTTGTACAGCTGTAGGTTTTCAAATTTTCAAATTTCTTGGTTGCTGAACTAATGCATTTTGCTAGCTGCTGCGAGCTGTCATCTGCTACTTATCTACGGTTTGTGTGCTGCTCTACGATATTTTGGTGCTATATGAGATGATTTGCTAATGATGCTGACTTTCAACACTGCTACAGCAGCCAATGCTTCTTCTATTATTGCCGCTAACACTACTGTGCTCATAGCTCAAAGCTAATACAGCATGCTTGCTGCCCATGTACAGTAGAAGCTTGGTTGTAGGCTACTCCCTTTTACCATGTGGAAAGCTGGAATTGTTTGTAGCTTAAAGCTAACAGCATGCTGCTGCATGTAGAATCTTTGTTGTTATACAGCACTGCACAGTTAGCATGTTTGCTTCCCATGTGGAAAAAATTGAATTGTTTGTAGCTTAAAGCTAACATAGCATGTTTGTTGCCATGTAAAAGCTTTGTTTGTTCAACACTGCACAGTTAACACAGCAGGCTTGCTTCCCATGTAGGCTACTCCCCTTTACCTCATCAGGTAATGAAACTTGGCTATTTTAGATTATTATTATTATTATTATTGTTTACTTAAGGTATAGAAGTAATGGAGCTATTTGGGCCATTTTTTTTTTTTTTTTCCAAAATAAGTACTGCTTCTAAGTTCTAATGCTGTTCTGCTGAGGCACTCTTGACTCTGGGAATACCCACACCGGTGCAGTGCCATCTAGTTGGCTCTGAAGCTTCAAGCAGAGCTTCCAACAGTTGTATTGCTACTGCTTGCTCAAATGCTTTTATAATATGTTTATACTTAAGGCTGTCGTAGACAATCTGTGTGCAACGGGGCATAATATAAGACAAGTCAAATGTACTCAAGCCAGGATAGGAAAACACAGCATGTGTATCAAATCAGTGTTGCCATGTCTGCTTATTATAAGCGACTTTGGGATTGTGTTCTGTAAGTCACAGCAAATATGATTACTGAACAGCGTTCATGTGAAGGAACCCCAGATTCATATGTAATCATGGCGCAAAAAATGTTTAATTTTCTAAACATTTGTTTTGCGACTTGTTTTTATAGACTTGGCCGCTTGTTTCTCTTACAATCTGGCAACACGGCGTGGTGGTGTCATGTGACTATTCCTTGGGAGTAATCAGGAAGTCTCATACAATACAGCAATGCATCTTGGGTACTGTAGTCTATGCAACTGACAGTCATATCATGGGGATCAGTTCAATGCTACTGTGTGAGAATAAGGTGAAAGGGCAAGGGTGTTTTCTTAACTGGTCATGTGCAGGCATTATGGCAGTGTAACTGTCATGTTAAATAGGTGCACAACTATCATGGGATATTCAAGTTAATTTAATCCACTCAGTGAAGCTGTTATTTCTGCATTTCTGTTCTATTCACTTAATCAACGCTCAAGTTCAGGTAACTATAATATGGGTGGATTAGTTTGCAGATGCTTAAATAGATAATTACTTCATGGTGGATTTGAAGTCTTGCGAAATGGGGTGATTGCTTCAATTGTAATGGGTTGTCCTCCAGGGGGTGCCATTTAGAGGGCAAACAAAGGTTAATCTGATTTTCAGATGCAGGTGGATTCATTAGTGCACTGAGCTAATTTGCACGTTACTTCAATTTTAGCTAACCATGTCATCGTAAAGGGATATTCATTGCTTGAATTCACACTGCTTCTGTTTTTCGTTTCATGATTGACTGCTATTATGGTGATCCAAGGCTTTTGATGGCATGACCTTCTTTCCATCACGGATGCCGGGAAGGTTCAGGTTGGGTTTCCGTTAGTTCTAAAGTGCGAGCTACTGATTCTACTACTAAAAGGGGCTGTTGTATATCATTATGTAGCATTGACACCGTACTGCTATTCAAGTCAAAAGCTTAACAGGTAATGTGAGGTAAGGATTGTAGTATATGTAAGAAGGGTTAATGGAAGTAGTTTGGAAGAAGAGCAGATAATGGTAGCTATTTCTATTCATTGTGGATTGAAGTTGTGAATGGGGTGATTGTTTTAACTGTAATTATCTCTAGGGGGTGCCATTTAGAGGGCATACAAAGGTTAATCTGATTCTCTGCTGCTTCAATTCCTATCAGCATTATGGATTGGATTCATCGTTTGATGAGCTAACTTGCATGTTACCTTCACTTTTAGCTTAAACATGTCTTTGTAAAGGGATATTCATTCATTGCTTAAACTTATTCTGCTTCTGTTTTATGTTTCTTGAGCAACTGCCCATCATGGTGATCCAATTCTGACGATCGCATGAACTTCTGTCCATCATGGATGCTGGGAAGGTTCAGGTTGTGGGTTGCTGCCGGTCTTCATAACTACTGCAGCGATATGGTCATTGCCGAGCAGTTCTCAAGATCACCTTGGTGGTATAACTGGATCTACTTCTGCGAAGTCATGAGAGGCAGGTCATCATTAATCAAATCTAAATTTATTCCGGTTCAAGCTTACTGAAAGCATTGTCTGTTGCTCACTGCTTGATCTGTGTAACCCACTCACACTGATGTTCTAAAGGAAACTGCGTCCATAAAATCCAGGCGTATGTCAAATGGTATGGATCGGTTAATGATCTCGGACATTTAAGTATTCTGGGATGGTCGCTTTATATTGAACTTATTACATGGGTGTTTAAATCGCTCCATTCTATGTTGGGATTGTGATAGTGAAATGTTGTGAAAAGTTAATGCATGATTTGACTCAAAAGTAGCTTTGGATCACTCGGCTCATGTGTTGATGAACGCAGCTAGCTGCGAGAAGTTATGTAATTTCTAAGCGGAGGAAAGAATCTTAAAGTAATACTAGGTAACGTTTTCAACAAAACTAAAGTTAAATTGTATATCTTTTGTCAGTGGCAAAAGTTCACAACACCCACTCCATGAATTTCACCCCCGGTCGCTTTTATTTATATATTTTCTACTGAACGGTGAAGGGGGGGACTTTCCCGGGAAAATGACGTTCCTGGCCAACGTCATGACGTCGTGGCCGACGTCCCCAGGAACTACCGCAACGGTTTCCTGTTTGGCCAGGAACTACCGCGGTAATAGCAAAAAGGAACCTCACGCTGATGTTAAGAGAATGTAGGATTAGAAGATCGAAAAATAACAGAAAAATAAAGCACAGCTCATGGTAACTAATGCTCCACTGGCTAAGAGAAACGATCCGTAGATAGTATAAAACAATTAAAAGATCGCTTTTTGAAACGCTTCCGGTGAAAACAAATGGAATTCTGGGTAATCGAGCATTACGGAAATTGTATGCAGTGACGGTAGTGACCAGCAGAGGTTGCTAAAAATCGTTATTTGGGATTCTGCATTGTACAACTTTAACTAATGTAGATATTATTTGGAAGCAGTTTCTATCAGTATTTTATGGGTTTCTTAGATGTTGGGTATACTTTTCTTGCACTGAAAGCTTTAACCCCTTGCATGACATTTCCATTCCTGTCTTCTCTTTCAGTCACATGTTTCAATTCCTCTTAAGCACTCTAAATCAGTTAATTATTCTTATGGAATATCAATTATTGTAAGAACTGATACCGCTTTATTCTAATGGAATATCAATTATTGTAAGAACTGATACCGCTTTTGTCCGTTCTCTTCTATGTCTCGCTACCTTCAACGGCGGTTAAATTCTGGGGGAGATGAACCTTGTTCGGATGTTGGGAGGGCCAAGTCAAGGCTTGATTCGCTGCCAGGAAGCAGGATGCCTTCAGATGTGGACTTGCCCCAAGTTGTTCACTCCTTTCGGATTGGTGCTGCAACTCAGCATCATCTTTGGTTCCATCATTCACACTGAAAGCCATGGGTCGTTGGTCATCTGCTACTTATGAACGTTATATCCGTTAAATACGGATGAAATTCTCGCAGCTCAAAAAGCCATGAGTGTAAATGTATGATCAATTATGAATAAATCAGGAGTTGCATAATTGCATAATTGATGTCATGTTAAGTTGCTCCTGCCAGAGCGCAGGTTGGGGGTCAGGTAAAACACTATAGCTTTTGTCGTGTTATGGTCTCACGTACGCTATAGTGTGGTATTATGATGTTATGGTAACTTCATAGTATAGTTGGTCTTCATATTCTCAGTGGTTTAGGTTGGTAGACACATTTAACCCAAGGTATCGGTCGTGTCTGGTTCACGAATACCTCACGTGGTGGTAGGTACACATTTAACCCAAGGTATCGGTCGTGTCTGGTTCACGAATACCTCACGTGGTGGTAGGTACGGTTAACCCAAGGTATTGGTCGTGTTTGGTCTCACGTATACCTCACGTGGTAGGCTTGACCAAGGTACCTCACGTGGTAGGCATTGACCAAAGGTATTGGTCGTCACTAGAAATATAGCGTATTCCTTCTATATCAGGTCATCGTTCAGGCGAGCGGGACTTGCCTAAAGGGTTAGCATGGCTGCCATCATATAGAAGGAATTAGACAGTACAGTCTGTCTATACACTTGGTGTATTCCTTCTATATCAGGTCACCGTTCAGGCGAGCGGGACTTGCCTAAAGGGTTTCGCATGCTGCCATCATATAGAAGGAATTAGACAGTACCGTCTGTCTATACACATAGTTATTCATAATTTCATAGTTTATTTCCTTTAACATCAGAACACAGTTGTGTTTTGCCAAATGTGCATCTAATAGTTGCTGCAGCGCAGAATGTCGGCTTTAGATGTGAAGGGCATCATCGTATGCATTTAAAGGAAATGTGTCAGCACTGACAACTCACATAGTTAATTCATGTAATATATTCATTTATATCAAATGGATTAAATGAAGTGCGTCACTTTGATGCTTTAACTGATAAACATTCTCATATAGGTTAAGGTGTGGCGCTGTATTGCTCACTGCAAGTGAGCGCGTGTTGGGGGTTGTGATGGAATGATCTGTGACATGTTTGCACAGGAATCTGTAATATCACATGAGCAGAGTCACACCGCCAAACTTTGGATGCAATATCATTGCACATATGGTAACAGCTATATGGTAATAAATGGTTAATGGTTCATTACGGTCTGGTTATTTCTGAGCTGAAGTGTCTAAATGAAATTCAGTGTAAACGTTAGTTCATGTAGACACGGAAGGCAGAATGTTTATATACTTCATTCATACTCCCTGTACCCCCCATTCGCTAACAAGCTTATTCAGTTGTACTCCTTTAAGGCATACGTTCAACCCCTTGTCATTCTCATTTGCTACAAGCTAACTCACTCACGCCCTCATACCCACAGTGCATCTCAGGCGGTTCATTTAAGCAGCCTCTGTTCTCTGTTCATTCTATGTGCGTGGCTGTCAGTGCCGGTTGTACAGCTGTAGGTTTTCAAATTCCCTCCACCTCCCCGGCCTCCTCCCTGTGGCTTTTAGTTATTGTTATTGGTTGATTCTGTGTATTGTACTGTGGTTCTATAGGTTGATTCTGTGTTGTACTGTGGTCTATGATTCTGTGTATTGTACTCTGTGGTTCTATGATTCTGTGTATTGTACTGCGTTTTTGGATTGTACTATGTTGTGGTTGTTTAATTATGCATTGAAGGTTCAATGTTATGTTAAACTGTATTATGGTTCATGCTTTCTGTCTCTCCTCTGTCTCTCCCTCTCTCTTTTCCCCCGACACGGTCGAGGCAGAAGGCCGCCACCCTAGAGCCTAGGGTCTGCCTGACGTTTTCTCCCAGTTAAGAGGGAGTTTTTTCGTTGCCACTGTCGCAAATTGCTTGCTCAGGGTGGGATCGTCGGGTCTCTTCTCTACATGTAAAGTGTTGAGACAACTTTGTGATTTGACACTCTAATTGAATTGAATTGAATGCTCTGCTCTGGGGGTTGTGATGGAATGATCTGTGACATGTTTGCACAGGAATCTGTAATATCACATGAGCAGAGTCACACCGCCAAACTTTGGATGCAATATCATTGCACATATGGTAACAGCTATATGGTAATAAATGGTTAATGGTTCATTACGGTCTGGTTATTTCTGAGCTGAAGTGTCTAAATGAACTGAGGGACAGCCAGTGGACAGAAGAGCCAAGCACATCTGGCTAAATATAGTCACTAACTGCTGCATATCACTGTTATCATTGTTTCATTGTTTGTTATTCAATTGTTTTCATTATTACTACATTGCGTGTTATTTATTATTAGGATGTATGTTATTCACTTGTTGTCTCTGTACACATAATGTTGTGACTTGTTTATAAAAAAATAATATATACTTCATACATTACATATTCCAAATTCAAAAATCAAAGTAATTCCATAAAGAAATTAAGTAGTGAAAATAAACTAAAATATCTAGCTTGTACATCGTCTATTTTCACTAGTTTGGGTCCCGGGGAGACACATTTCTCTTTTGAGTCTTGCGAAAAAGTTTTGGAACCACTGCTTTTTTATGTGTGTAGCAGGCTACTGAGGAATCTGTGGCAGTAAGTATTTTGTCCTACACTGTGGCATGCTGGGGTTAAAGATAGTTACAGAGAGGGGTGAGAATGGCCAAGTGGTTAAGTTGCGTACAACTATAGCCTTTGATGCCTGACGGCATGTCCCAGGTTTGATTCCCGAGCTCGGCGGCGGATTTGCTGCATGTCATTCCGAGACTCTTTCTCTGTTTCCGGTCAAATCTTCCCTGCACTATCAATAAAGGCAGAAACAGCTCTGTTGTTGGCCTAGAGCTGGACGGACGGGCTAAAGATAGTTGAAGTGAGGGGCGGGGATGGCCAAGTTGCGTACATCGGCTAGTTTCACTATTTTAAAATGTAAAAAATAATAAAAGTTTGTGTTGATTGTGGGTCCAATCAACACTGGCAGCACAAGAAGATGATGTAACTAATCATTTTTCACTTGTGTTGCAAAGTTTTTTGTTTCAAGGATGACATTCCCAGGGTCTTCCTTCCGCGTGCATGTGCAGGGAGTGCGTACATTTCAAAATATCCTTCAGAACTTCATATAGCATGTTGTAATGGTCCGGCTATAACTCCCTGGCTTCTTTTTTTTTGGCGATGCGATTTGTGAATGAAATATTTTTCTTGATGTACTTGTAGGCAAAAACAGCATGGATGGATGCAACAAACAAGGAGGATGATGTAAGCAAAGAGATAAGCCTCCATGACCGGCACCATGAAGTATCATCATCACTGGGGTCAAGTACATCTGGCTCTGGGGTGAATATACATGATGGAGGAGCAGGGTGGAATTTCCCATCACCTTGACATTTTAATGAACTCATCCCATTGAGAGTGAAATCTTTTTTACATGAACATGTCACGACATCTCCATAATTATAAATGTCTTTTACAGGTCTGTACTTGGTGGCATTTGCGACATCTGGGGGCGGTTTACATTTGACATCTGGCTCTGGGGTGAATATGCATGATGGAGGAGCAGGGTGGAATTTCCCATCATCTTGACATTTTAATGACTTCATTCCAATGAGTGTGAAATCCTTTTTACATGAATATGTCACGACATCTCCATAATTATAAATGTCCTTCACAGGTCTGTACTTGGTGGCATTTGCGACATCTTGGGGCGGTTTACATTTTACATCTGGCTCTGGGGTGAATATGCATGATGGAGGAGCAGGGTGGAATTTCCCATCATCTTGACATTTTAATGACTTCATTCTAATGAGTGTGAAACCTTTTTTACATGAATATGTCACGACATCTCCATAAGTATAGACGTCTTTCACTGGTCTATATTTAGTGGAATTTGCGACATCTGGTGGTGGATTACATTTTACCTTTTCACACACCAGCGTCACTGGACTCCATGTGCCAGCGGAGGTACAGGTACTTATCTGGCTGCCTCCCTTAATTACAAAGCCAGTAACACAGTCAAAGGTAACTTCAGAGCCGTAGGGAAATGTTGCATTTCCAATGGATTCATCAGTCAAAGTCATGTTCATTGGTGCTGTAGGTCGGGGGCAGGTTATGGTGGTAGGGTCTTTGCATTCCGGAAATGGTGACGACCACTCACTGGTCATTTCGCATATCACGTATTCTGGGCCAACCATGATAGAAGACGTATTAGTGCAAAGCAAATACAGTTTATCCCCATATCCATAAGAACCGTTGTTAGACTCTCCAATGCTAACCAGATTCAGATTATTAAGGTCAGGACTTGGGCATCTGACCATTATACATGTTGGAGGATCCGGATGGAACTTTCCCTCATCTTGACATTTTAATGAACTTGTTCCATTAAGGGTGAAATTCGTCTTACATGTGTAATTCACGACATCTCCATAATCATACACTTGTTTCACTGGGCTGTACTTATTGGCGTTAGCAATGTCTGGTGGCGGATTACATTTAACTGAAGATCTATGTGAAAACGTCATTTTTCTGAGGTTATCATCACTCAAAATCGTGTTCAATCCTGCTATAGGCCAGGCACAGCCTGGAGCTTGAGTGCTGCCAACTAGGCCAAAGCTGCTTATTACAAACAAGTACAAGAGGACACACACAGGGGTCATGGCAACTAGCTGTCCCCAAGTGTTTGAGTCTATGGATAGGTATTTCGTCTGCAGCAGATAGAGGTAACTCTTTGCTGTGTCACGTGATGACATATAACGTGGAATTCTGTGACCTTATTATATACAGCTTATATATCACCTTTGTCTTTCTTTTTATCTCTGGCTTGCCTCTTGATAAAACATCTCTCAAACAACATGAAAGCACAATGACTTCCTCATCGCGTTATATTGCACTTTATACTGTAGGTAGCTCAGGTGTGACTTCACACACAACACAAATTGTTACCTTGGACACCTCACTACGCTGATTTGCACAGGCACCCCTGCAGTCCGTCCATCTTATAATAGTTGCGAAGTCCGCTTATTATATGCAATAATGGTAGGGGGCGGGTTTCCACAGTGTAGTTATTTATTTGGGGTTGCTTCCTAAAGTTGTGTAGAACAACATTAGACAATGCAGTTGAGCTCCATAGTATGCTTGCACAGTCACACTGTTCTAATCTTACACACCCATTATGTTTATTATTATATTATATTTTATACAGTTTTTTATCTGAATTGGAAAACAAACTACAGCCTATATGGTTGTCAGGAATGCTTTAGTACAAGTAAACTTTTGCCACAAAAGAATGTTGGGCTAAAGCTAGAAGAATCTTAACCACATGAGTCCTAGCGTTCCAATTCTGGGGCAAATGTTCTGCAAAAATAGCAGATCTACAAGCTCAACGTGAGCTTGTAGATTGGTATTTACGGCAGAGATTTGGTGT
>NC_137613.1:42736261-42741261 GCF_963280865.1 Gymnoscopelus braueri
ATAATTATGTCTCGTTAGTTGGACATGCCCCCTGGGTCATTGAGGAATCGATTGACTGTGTGTGATCCCTATTATTATAGCTGGTGTCCCCCGGGGAGGCTATTGTCCCCATTGCTCTTAGTCATTTTGTATCAACAACCTGGACTCATGTCTTCCTCCGTTTGTTATCTCTATGAAATATGCACATGACGTTACAATGCTCCTGAAGGTCCTCTGACCCCGCCCTGGCTTCCCTCCCCTGAACAAGTAAGGACACCATCAGGACAGTTATGCTTGTCAAAGTGCACTGAGGGGGGAATATTTGCAAGTAATGGCCTTGAGATGTAGGGCCCTATCTTGTGCGCTGCCTTACCCATTTCCCTAAACTTCTTTGCCATTTTTCACAATTTTGAAAAACATTTTAAAATAGTAATTTAAAAATATAAAACATGGCTAATAACTTTACGTATAAGGCGGCGCCCAAGATAGGGCCTGTAGAGCCAAATGCCAGTAATCTGACAGGCATGTCAGTCAGTGTCTGTAGCGCTTGACAATGATTTGTGTCAAAGGGACAGGGGAATTCAATAAAAACAGCATGAATGTCCATTTTGAGGTTATTCATCAGTACTTCATGCTCCAGTATTGCAGAATCTGTATCAAAGCAGTGTCAATTGATCTTTTAGCCACAATACCATTTAGTGATGAGAAATTGTGTCCTTCATACACTTTGCCAACACAGCTGACTAAATGGATTTGACGGCAGTCAACTGGGAAGCTGAGCTTGGTTGTAAAATCCTCCTCAGACAGGAGTGCATGGTTCTGTGGTTCCAGGAACCGGAACCTCACCCTCTCTCTCTCCTCCTCTGCTCTCTCCTGCTCCCTCCAGAGCCTGTGGCTGCTCAGGTCTATCACATCCATGTACGCCTTGTACTCCTCCAATCTGTGAGAACAATGTGGAATTGATAGGAGCAAGTCAGTCATAATGATGACAAACAATTTTGTTCTAACAACATGTTTTCAGTTTTCAAAGCATAGTAAGGAGAATTCAGAAAGAAGTACCTGCAGATTCACATTCTGCACAGTCGGTCCGTCATTTCTCACCCTCTCCACCGCAGCCTGGTTTGTGCAGGTCTTCTCTGGGCATCTGAGTAGACATGTTGAGAAAGAAAAGAAAAGCGTCATCATTAGATACATTTAGACAAATTATTACAAATTATGGTTTAACATTTATTAAAATTAATTGAAAACACTGCACCTGTGACATTTCTGTCCCAACCAGTAGATTAAACCAATCAGAGCGATCATGACGATGGTGGCGATGCTGCTAGTCACTAATGCAGGAACACTGAAGAAGCTTTCTTCTTTTTTTTCTGGAATTGGAATTATTGGATCTAGACAGATTACAGAACATTTGTTGCTCAGTGATTAAGTATAACACACTTTCTTACTAAAGAAATTGGCCACAATTGACAATTCCCTCAGAGCAGATCAGCACTTACATTCCTTCATCACACTGACACCAATGAAAGAGGTCAGGGTCTCCATCAGATGTTTTGCTGTACAGATGTAGACACCAGAATGGTCTCTTGTCGCCATCGGGATGATCAGGTTGGCCCTCTGCGTTCCAGTCACCAGTGGGATGTCAGATCCATCTTTAGTCCATGTCACGGTAGAGGAAGGGGAGCTCTGAGCCTCACAGGTCAACTTCACAGTGTCTCCTTCCATCACAGTGGTTTGGCCACCGATTTTAGGTTGTCTCAGGCCTAGTGGGAGAGCGAACACAGTATAACACACTTTCTTACTAAAGAAATTGGCCACAATTGACAATTCCCTCAGAGCAGATCAGCACTTACATTCCTTCATCACACTGACACCAATGAAAGAGGTCAGGGTCTTCATCAGATGTTTTGCTGTACAGAAGTAGACACCAGAATGGTCTCTTGTCGCCATCGGGATGATCAGGTCGGCCCTCTGCGTTCCAGTCACCAGTGGGATGTCAGATCCATCTTTAGTCCATGTCACGGTAGAGGAAGGGGAGCTCTGAGCCTCACAGGTCAACTTCACAGTGTCTCCTTCCATCACAGTGGTTTGGCCACCGATTTTAGGTTGTCTCAGGCCTAGTGGGAGAGCGAACACAGATACAAGAAATGTGCTTTTGTTTTCTTTATTCCCCTATTCTGTCAAAAAACATTTGTCAAAAATAGCAGATCTACTGTACAAGCTATTATCAAGTACAGTTGCAACTCAGGTCTGCTTTACAAGTATATGGCTTAAGTGGTTAACAATAATTCATACCTGTAACTTTGATGCGCTTTCTATCAGGAAAATAATACCAATAACCCCGTCCATTCCAGAAACCGTCAAGTTTAAGTTGATAGGACCCAGTGTCGGACACTCTGAGGTCTCTGATGACGATGCTGGCGTTCTTCTGGGTGACATCTGGCTGCAAGTCGGACACTCGACCTTTGAACTCATCCTGACCTGCATTCTCGTTGCCGGAGTGGAAGATCATTTCAGAGGGACTACACTTAGGTTTAGCTTCATCACACTTATACCATATGACAGATCTAGGTTGGAAACCAGCAGGATGAGTGTAAGAACAGCTGATGGGCACGCCGGTTCCAACTTCAGCATTGATCAGTCCATTCACGTCACAGGTGATCTCCCAGTCCTTAGCAGCACCTGTTTAAAGTAAAAACATGAGAAATATCTTCATAATTGTCTTGTTTTCTAATAATATTTCATTATAGAGTGTGAGGAAGTTTATATCAAACCAAAAAGTGTGTATATCAGAACATAACTATATGAAATTAATGGATGGGATAGTCTTAGCATGTAGCATGTTGAATAGTGGAAATAACAGATCACAACTCACATTCCCGATTGCAAGCTTATAGATCAGCTATTTTCACTACTATTTTAAATTAGAAAATAATGAAAAATAAATACATATATATACAAATATTGACAATGTTTAAAAGCATTTATTGGTTTGATGTTAACCTAATAAATATTTTGTTAAATTGCTAAAATGTGATATTATCAAACATAAATATCAAATAAACTCTATTTACTTAAAAGGAAATGTCTGACCAGAAGCATGGATAAAACATATCCCCCCCACTCCCAGCCATAACAATCAATGAAACAGAGGGGGGATATCAAAAGCAGACATGGATCCCCCTTTAGAAGATCAAACCCTGCATGTGTGTGAGATCAAAAGAAGAGATTACCTCTCATGTCAATCAACACAGAGATGATGATGACTTTCATCACAGCAGAACCCCACATCCTTCAGTGGAGTCACAACTTACAAATAGATAAACTGAGTACCTGTGTGAGGAGAGGAGAGGAGAGGAGAGGAGAGGAGAGGAGAGGAGAGGAGAGGAGAGGAGAGGAGAGGAGAGGAGAAATGGATGTGAACCTGCATGTGGCAAAGTGAGCACAGTGATTGCAAAACAAATGCAAAAACAATGCAGACAGAAGGGCAAGTCACCTGACTTCAACTTCAAATTACTTTATTTTCCGTTCAGAACTTTGTATGTGCAGGGGTTAAAAACAATACACAGATTGGTCTCCTGTAGGGTCTCCTGCAGAACACTGTCATTGGAAATGAAAGAGCAGCATCTCTCACAGAGAGATTCTCTCCCCAGGTGGACATTGATTGATTGAATACTTCATCAACAGTTTGCAAAAAAGCACAGAAAGTAAGCTGCAGTAAATAAGATAAACCCAAGAAAGCACTATTATGGCTTGTTTCCATGGGGTCTTATAATGACAAACAATAAAAAGGGTGGTCCCTCTTTCCTCCTCCCTGCTGCCTTCTCTCTCACTGCCTGACAGCTGCGGTGCATGAGACCATTTATTTAAATTCATCTGATTGAAAATTAATAATTAGCAAAGGAGTCCTCAATGAAATGATCAGATACTGTATTTTGGTTAACACCTGCACATGATAGGCTAAACATACAGTTGGCAGAACATCTGCCGCAGAATTGGTTCTAAGTTCTAAAACAATAAACTTTTTCCAAAGGCTAACTTTCTGCATAACAGCAGGGTTATCAACCCAGACTATACTGCTTAAAGTCTATGGTCCGGTCAAGTGTAAACATGGAACCTCCATGTTCCACTTTCTATACACTCTGAGTTAATGGGGTCCGTGGCCTATCCAAAAAGAACCAATAAACAACCGAACCTCACGCGCGCTTCAAAATAACCAGACAAAATCACGACAACTAGCCATGGATCACACGTCGGTCGTCTGTCATGGATGAACTTCAACCTGGTAGTTGCACTTTATCTATTTACAGCCCGTACATCTACATAAACGTTCTAATTTCAAATATAATGTACTTACACCGTGGCTACAAATGTTACAATTGTGTACGGCTCCTCAGAAGTACACGTATCTTCCATATTGTTCAATAAAAAGCATTTTAATCCGATTGGTGGTTGTTTCCTCATAGAGTTATAATGAATCAGCGTGCAGTACAATTTCCAACCAATAGGGTCGTTAGTTGAAAGCATGGAGGAAATACGGAGAACATGGCCATCGGTCGGATTAAAATGCTTTTTATTCAACAACAAGGAAAATACGGGTACTTTTGAGAATTCGTACATACTTGTAACATCCGTAAGCATAGGTTTATCACTTTATATTTGAAATTTTAACATTTATGTAGATGTACGGGTCGTAAATGGAGAAAGTGCAAACACCAAGTTTAAGTTCATCCATGACCATGACTGTTTCAGGGGTAGTCTACAACAACCTTCAACAATCAGTTCAGCGCTTTAATATAATAATATAGCATATGATTCAATATTCAACCCTAGCTCTGGTCCATAGCGTTAGAAGGAGAAGTCCTTCTTCATCTGAAAGTAGCAAATCTACAAGCTTGTATTGGCCATTTTCAAAATAATCGTATACATTTTATACATTTGAAAACGTGTGAAATGGGACATTCTGCATAATGAGTAGCCTACATTCTAGTTTTGGTACTATAAGAACATTTTGATACCAA
>NC_137613.1:42746261-42973761 GCF_963280865.1 Gymnoscopelus braueri
AATATATATAATATATTGCACTTTTACCTTAGCGCTAGGTATACTCTTGGTTGCTTGTTTTTGCAGAAAATGCACTAAAGACTTCTGGTGATTAGTAGTTTTTCGTTCCCTACCTATGTTGAATACACTTATTGTAAGTCGCTTTGGATAAAAGCGTCTGCTAAATGACTGTAATGTAATGTAATGTAATGTAATGTCAGTGCGTGTCCACCTAGGGTGGACTGACCCTAGTATAATCCGCAAGTAGCTCCATGAGGGAGTGCAACAAAAAGTCATTTGTACCTGGTGTAGTCCACAGGTGTGTCCGAGGGGGCGCTAAGTCCAAGTCACTGTCCCTGGTATAATCCACAGGTGTGTTCAGGAAGAGCCAGAAAAGTTTTTTTCACCGCCTGCTGTCAGGCTGCTGAACAAGGCTTATGCCTCATTCAGCATCCTGACAGCAGCCGGATTATAACTGCACCAGTACCTGGTGGTGGAACTCTTGATACTGCGGTAGAGCCCCTTGCCCGGTCGCGGTCGTTGTAGGGGTTTGAACAGTCTGTGACTTGGGTGGTGCTTGTCCTTGATGATGCGCTTGGCTTTGACCACGCACCGCTTTTTGTACAGTTCCTGGAGCTCTGGGAGCTCGATTCCCATTATCCGCTCTGCCGATCGCACTACTCGCTGTAGGCTGATCTTTTCTCGGGCAGTGCAGTTTCCGTACCAGGCCGTGACACAGCCTGTTAGGATGCCTTCAACGGAACTGTTGTAATACAGCCTGAGGATGCGATGTCCTACTCCGAGCTTCTTCAGGCGGCGGAGCCAGTACAGTCGCTGCTGAGCCTTTTTCCTCACGTGTGTGATGTGCGTCTCCCATTTGAGGTCCTCCTCGATGTGTACTCCGAGGAACTTGAACTCGCTGACCCTTTCCACTGCAGCACCGTCGATGAGGATGGGCGCATGGTCTCTCCGCGGCCTCCTGAAGTCCACGATCAGTTCTTTGGTCTTGTCGACGTTAAGAGAGAGGTTGTTCTCCCGGCACCAACGTGCCAGTGAATTGATCTCCTCTCTATAGTCAGACTCGTCGTTGTTGACGATTCGGCCTATCACTGTCGTGTCGTCCGCGTACTTTATGATGGTGTTGGAGACATGTGTGGCTGTGCAGTCATACGTGTACAGGGAGTAGAGGAGAGGGCTCAGCACGCATCCCTGGGGTGCTCCGGTGTTGAGGGTCAGGGGGTCGGATGTGATGCTGCCCATTCTCACCACCTGATGTCGGTTGGACAAGAAGTCCTGTATCCAGTCGCACATGCTTGGGTGTAGCCCTAGGTCTCTGAGCTTTTTGTCAAGTATTGCTGGGACAATGGTGTTGAATGCTGAGCTGTAGTCCACGAACAGCATACGTACATATTTGTCCTTCAGCAGCTTGTTGTCCATGTGCGAGAGGACGGTGTGGAGAGCCATGGCAATAGCGTCGTCGGTGGATCTGTTTTTGCGGTATGCATACTGCCACGGATCCAGCGAGGCAGGTAGCGTGGAGCTGATGTATTCCCTCACCAGTTTCTCGAAGCACTTGCTGACGATCGGGGTGAGAGCGACAGGTCTCCAGTCGTTCAGGCATGTCACTTTGGCCTTTTTGGGAATGGGCACAATGGTTGACATTTTGAACCCTGCAGGGACCACAGCCTGGGAGAGGGAGAGGTTAAAGATGTCAGCGAAGACACCCGCCAGCTGGTCTGCACATGCCTTAAGGACCCGGCCTGGAATCCCATCAGGTCCGGCTGCCTTGTGGATGTTGACCCGTGTGAAGGCTGTACGCACTTCTCTCTCCGAGATGGTTAGAGGGTTCTCCTCTGCTGGTGCTGCTGATGGCCCCGCTTGGCTGCCGCGGTTGGGGCTGATCTCAAACCGGCCGTAGAAAGTGTTCAGTTCGTTGGGGAGGGAGGCAGGCGGGTTCACCTCGCTTCTGGTTCTTGTTTTGCAGTCTGTCAAGGTGTGTACCGCCTGCCATGTGCTCCTGATGTCGCCAGATGTACACCACTACAACAGTTAGTAAACTACAAGTACAGCTAGTACGCTACAATCCGACACTGAACCCCATGCTGAGTCTCACAGCAGTGATGTCACCAGTGTGCCTGGTTGTGCTTTGACATCACTCTTATAAAAAATGACAAACCAATAGAGCTTGACCACAGCATTTCAATGAATGATCATGGATGTTTCCCTTCAACTTTGTGCCATCATTTGTGCCAAATTTGGTGCTTGTATCACCAAGTGAAAGATTCTGATGGAATATTTCACGGCAATCAGACTCTACATTCATGATTTGAGGCATTTTGTTCAAAACTGGCCTATCCTGCAAACTTTGGAAGCCAATGTTAGCCAATTAGGATGGAATTTGAAATATCGGACACATTCGTCTTGATCACATGACTATAGAGATAATTATGATTTCGCTGTGATTTTGTTTATTACTTTTGTTGCATGTTAAATTATTTGAGTTGTTTATATTTGATTTATTTGCGTTATGTGTATTAATTATTCTGGCCCTGCCACTGATCCTACCACTCCCTTTGACAGACACTGACACTAACGAGTGAAATGCCTACAGCTGGGCCTCAGTAGCCAGCGATGCAGGAGAGACGTTCGGCCAACCAGAGCACACATTGGCAGCGAGCAGAGCCAGTCAGAGCGCATGGGAGGGTACATGGGCGAACCGAGGGAAATGTTTGAAAGGGAGAGTGGAACAAGAGAACAGACAGAGACGAGAACGAGCAGAGGAGGAGAAGGAGACGGAGACCTGACACAGGAGGAGGGCAGCTCCCACGGGCGGAAGTACAGGTGGACGGGGACAGGGACGCCACCGGCGATGAAGGGCCAGGCTGTGTGATGGCTATTCCATCCGTTTGGCCGAGAGTGTTGTTCGGCAACATGCGGTGAGTGCCCTGTCCACCTGGTGTGGATCCCGTCCGACTAGGCTATAGACGAGGCTGCCTATTCACCTGTTTCCTAGGCTGTGTGTTTTCCACTTCCTGTCGATTTGATCCAATGAAATCCAATGAAACTGGTCAGATGACCAATGATATCCAATGAAATCGTGTGGAAAGTGGAAAACACACAGCCTAGGAAACAGGTGAATAGGGATCAGGCAAAAGGCAGAGCCAGGCCCAGAATGTCCCAGAATGACGTAGTTCCGGTCGCCATCTTTGTTGCCCACTATAATAACAGCTCGTAACAACAACATTGACATGCAGTTACTCACGACGTGTCCTGAACGCATACACTACAACGGATTTAAGGGTAAAGGACAGAAGATGGACCGGGCAATTCAGAGAGAAGCTGAACGCGGACGCAAAGGCACACTACCTGGGGGGAAAGAAACGACAGAACTGGGCAGATTCCATCCATATGAACACACGGAGTGGGACACATTGACGCTGACGGAGGATTTTGATCAGCTACCGCCGCTGACAGAAGTCAGCATTTTTCAGTAAAATAACAAAATAAAAAGAAATTAAACAAAAATAAAAATAAAACGATTCACAGGAGGAGTTTGTGGAATGAGATTTAGCAACCTTGATGACTTTAACAACCGTAGATCGATGGACTGTCCTAATCGTTTTACGGTGGGCTTTGTTGGTCATCTCCAAATGTACATACATAGTCCACACTGAGTACATCGTCGTCCGGACAGAGGTGGGTCAAAAAGTCAAAACGTTTTTGCTAATGCCATTCACTTAACCATGTGTTTTTAGAAATATATATTTTTATTACTATCACTAAGTGTGCATTCCAGCCAAAACACAAAAGTCCAGCCAAACATACTGTACCGTTGTTTTTGTAGTAGTGATTAGCCATGTGAAGGCTATTTTGAGTGTTTTGGGGGAATTCTTGTTTTTAAAATGAGTGACACTTAATTCAATGTTGTTTTTGTTGTAGGTTTTGCACTCTCAAAAGGATCTCTCTAGGCAAAAAGATAAGCTCATGCCATGGGTCAGCATCACTTTCAATGGCCGAATTGGTGCTGCACACTGCGACTACATGGCTGGATTGGGAGAGTCTTGCTCCCATGTCGCTGCTCTCCTGTTCAAGATTGCACATTTGGTGAAAATAAGCAACAACCTGTGTGAGTGGTTTTTGGTGCTTATCTTCATAGATGCATCATTGTACTGCCACAGCAACTGAACTATGATCTATCTGTAGGGCTGTCACGATTCCAAATTAAAGTTGACGATTAATTGTCACACAAATAACTGCATTTAATTATTTAATTGTGTTTTTGCCATTGAACATTGAACAATGTAGTTTCTGTTTGCCTTTTAGGCTTCATAAACAATAAATGCACAGGGCAGATATGACGTATAACTTAAATATACAAACAAATTACTGACCTTTAAAAATGCTTCCAAAAACTGTAAAAATTGCGGAAATGGTAGATCTACAAGCTTACAGTACGTGACGTGACGTGTGTGGGGTCGCTGACACGCTACCACCAGACTTATGGAGACCCTGAGAAACCCTAAGAAGCCATCACTACTGCCAAGGCCCCTGCATGTCATTCGTGACAAAAGCATGGATTGTTGTGAGCTGTCTGTCCTGCTGCATGCAGCACTGTGAGGGACTTAAAGACGTTGCGGCAGTATCAGAGACAGAGGCGGCTGCGGTGGAAAGCGTGACGAGAACACAACATAAAGCCAACGCCTGGTTCGCACAACGACTGGGAAGGATAGCTGCTTCCAAAATGCATGCTGTTGTGTCCACCTCTCTTCCTCACCAGCTATCACAACTGTTAAGGCCATCTGCAACAACATGCCACCTCCTGCCAACTCCAAGCCCACACCCATGCAATATGGGATCGACAATGAGGACAAAGCAAGGCAGGCATACGTCACAGAGACATTCGAACATCATGACAACTTTAGAGTTGAGCCATGTGGGTTTGTCATAAACCCATCTTTTCCAGAAGTTGGTGCGTCACCTGACGGACTTATTCGCTGCACATGTTGCTCGGGCGGCTTTCTGGAAGTGAAATGCACCTTTGAGCACCGCGAGTCCACTGGTCCGCCAGGCCTGTACAGATAGCACATTCTGTCTCTGCTTAAGCAATGACGGCAAATACATGGTGAAGAAGACACACAGGTACTACAAACAAACACAGATATTTGTCACTGGATCTGCGTTTTGTGACTTTGTGATGTGGACGCCACCCGGGTGCAATAACGCGGGTTGGACCCGATGGAGCGTTCTGGGAGACACTTCTGCCAAAGGCATAGGCTTTTTTCCACAAGATGTGTCTCCCTAAGCTTGTGGTGTGTTATTTCACTTCACGGGCACAAAACAAGAACACTTCCATGGCCAAAAGTATCAATACTGTACAATGGAGAAATTCTCTGTTACGAAGTAAAAGTCCGGAATTCAAAATTTACTTGAGTAAAAGTACAAAAGTATTGGCATCAAAATGTACTTAAAGTACCAAAAGTAGAAAGTACTCCATAAGCAGAATGTCCCATTTCATAAGTTTTCAAATGTATACAATGTTTAAAAATCTTTAGAAAATAGCAGATCTACATGCGATGCATTGTGAGCTGGTAGATCTGCTATTTTCAAATGGCCGGAATGTATATAGGGCTCAAGTGGTTAATGTATGTTTTGGAATAATAATCAAAATCTACAAAGTAACTAGTAACTAAAGTTTTCAAATAATTGTTGTAGAGTAAAAGTACAATATTTGCCTCTGAGGTGTAGTGGAGTAGAAGTAGAAGAACATTGGAAATTCAAATGTTTTGGAATGACTAAAAAAAATTGCACTTAAAGTACTTTAGTTACTATTAGTTACTAATATAGTTACTTTCCATCATGGTTTATAGCCAAGTATGAATAGAATATTCAGTCAATGCAGGTGAAATGTGCACGCATTCAATATAAGAAGACGACTGTGGTTAGGATGCAAACATTTTAATTAAAACCACAAGGTAATACACAACAATGAGTCAAAAGTAGTCCAATAACAAGGTGCATAAGGATAAAAAAATCTATCTTGATCTTAGCCTGTTACTACATCTCATGTGCGTAATAATACTGGGGCACAAATTTGTCAAGGCACAGCACACACGCACAATCTTGTCGAGGAAAGTACATTCCTCGCCCTCACAGGGGATACAAAATGTCAGTGGTATGGTACTTTTTAGCATAGTGAACTTGTTGCGCACAGTTCCAATAACTCGCTCCACATGGATCCTGAGCTGAGCTATTTTTCGTGTCTGCTCCACATCTTTTGCATCGAGCTGACAGTGTCCATTTGTTTTGGCCATATGGGATTTTCAGTTTTGCATACTTCATTCCTACACTCTCTGCGATGTTAAACCCACGATCCGCTAACACAATGTCACCTGGCAGTAGATAGTCAAGAAACCCACAGTCCTCAGTCACTAGCTTATCAGAACTACGACCTCCGTACCCTACGGAAATGAATGAGATTAGATAGCTCCATATGGTGTAATGCCAATGAGATATTTAAATGTGTGGTCATGTTTGTAGTGTGAAAATGTCTGTGCTTTAGCTAGAAGAGTTGATGGCATCTCAATGAAAACTTCAAAGCAGTCTATTGTAACTGCAACATTCTTGCCAAACGCCTCCACAAACTGGTGAGGTACGTTGTGGTACAACACCTCTCTCGTTTGCCATATCACCATGTCAAGCTTTGTGTACAACACATCTATGACATTGTTGAAAATCCTGGCTGCTGTAGTGTGGTCTATATCAAACAGGAATGCAACAGTTTGGTTTGGCAAATTCAGCCTCAGTCGCATCAGTGTCATAAAGAGCACCTGGAAAGGAGTTGGATAAGTTCACCAATTGGAGCATATGTGCAAACACTGGAAGTCCAGTGAAGTACAGCACTTGCTCATCTTTGCCTTCAAAGAACGTCTCATCAAACTGCTTTCGGGCAAGCAGTTCCTAAGCGCCTTTCCTCAGCCAACATGCAGTTGATTTTTGATCATCCTTACGGCGACACATGTCACAGGTGGATGACGGAGGCTCTGGTTCTGGTTCTACAGGAGCCTCTGGTTCTGGTTCCACCGTAGCTTCTGGTTCTGGTTCCAGCTCTGTCTGTCGAGCTGCTGCTGTGCGAGCTTGACTTCTCCCTGCCCTCCGGCTCAACCGCTCTGCGTTGTGCAGTGATGCATTGACCTCTGTGTGCCCCAGATGTAATGACGGTGCCCAGTCAGAGTCACAGACATTAAATTCATAGGCTGGTTTACCTGAAAAGAACATTCATTAATCATTGAGTAAGTGAACGGGCCTGAGTTGTCTCTCATAAACCAGCTTGATGTGCAAACAACAACATAACAACACTGGTGAGCATAGTTATCTGTGTAACATTAGAGTCAAATGTGTTTTGGTTGTAACTTACCCTTTTCAAAATGCCGTGAAAACACAAACGTCTGTGTGGGAATGTTGTTGAAGGTTATGTTATTTCGATTACAGCTGACACCCAAGCCATACGACGTTTCTTTGATATCTCTGACATCTGATCTCCATAGTGTTGCTTCCAGGTTGGAAATGTGTGCATTTTAACTCCAACGTCTGAACACTTGCTATTGCATCCGACAATGCAGCACCGTCGTACCATTGCTAAATTAGAGCGACAGACAAGTTAGAGATATAGAGATGGAAGATAATGTACACAGTCTACACTTGCTGCTTGCTGGACAAGAAGCATAGGACTACAGAGTGATGTAGCAGCGTGTCAAACCATTCGGTTGTTCAGACGTGACGTTGCGCCCCGCTAGAATAACTTCCGGGTCCAAGTGTGTATTTTCCCAATATGCGAAGTGTTGTGTCCCTCGCTGTTTTAACAGATCTGAGACTAAAATAACGACTAAAGTGTCATTCTACCGCTTTCCTGGCAACGACAAAAAGAAGAGGACATCGTTTTTTTATTTACATCAATATATAAATATATATATATAAATAAATATAAAAAATATATATTATAATGTTAATAATAATACTAAATAAATACAAAAATAAATATATATATTAGCCTACTTTTTACTGTCTATGATATTAGCATGAAGACCCTTATTAACCCTCAATGGTTCATTTCTGAAAAAGGAGGTTATTGTAAAAAGATTTATGGGTTCCAACATGTTTGTTTACAATGAAGAGTGGACGGCGCTGGTGCCTTTTGGACCCGGACGTGACGTCGGACTACAAAATGACGTCAGACTTAAGAACCGAATAGACATATAAAGGTGGACGCCTCCTTCGGCTCTGAGGCATTGGTATCTCGACTCGGGCGCCATTTTAGAGGATGAAAGCTTCCGCATGTGTCACAGAAGGGGGCGTTCGGTAGGCCAATCTGCCGAACGCCCGGTAGATTGGCACGGGTTGACACAGTGTACACTATGGTTAGAGGTGGTGGCTTACTGGCCATAGGCCTAACAAAGCAGAATTGAAAGGTCAGTTATTTAACTGCATACTGGAGGTTCTTCAATTGTAATAAAATAATTGATTAAAATAAATGTGTTTTTGCAAACATGGAGAGAACTAGTAGTTCTCACAGAGAGAATATAGAAGGCTTTATTTAAATTGTGAAAGTTTGAATCATTTTGGAAAATGTTCAGACAGGACATAAACATTACTTGTATCATGTGAAGGTCACACTGGGGTTCTGTACTGTCAGAAGATAAAGATGTTTCATTGTTTGAAATCATGTTCAGTCAGCGTTCATACAGGACAAACTGATATGAAGTAAATCTCACAATACAAGCCAGATAAAATTCATCAGTCGACCTGTAAATATTCAGTCAATAAAATAGAATACATTAAAATACAATTAATACAATCTTCGTTGTTCTTGCAGTGATGTGAATTTATTTTGTATTATTAATGTTATTTTGACCATAGAGTAGATGTAACTAACTAACCCAACATGGTGGTTGGATTTGGTCGGTCTGCCCTGTCTGCCCTACCAACAGTCATAAAACAATAAAAAGTGTTACTCCCCACTCTCCTTCAAAACCACTCTAAAAGAACACTTACAGGTGGCTGCAATTCGGAACTGGCCCCTGTAAAAAGTCTAAGCTTATCACCAGAAATACACCCCCCCCCACCCACCCACCCACCCCCCCAACTCTTTACTGTACATGTTTTTCTTTTTGATTACTACTTGTTTATATGATGTTTTTGCTTGTCTTTAAATGTTTCGATGAATTCAATACACAGGACCCCAATGGAAACAAGCCATGGTGCTTTCTTGGGTCCTTTTAGCATCATTTTGTATGGAACTGTACCTACGTGTTTTTTTTGCAAACTGTTAATAAAGTATTCAACCAATCCCTCAATCAATTAATTAATCAATCAATCAGTCTCCCTGCTCTTCTATTGAGACATGTTAGAGCCTATGGTCGGTGGGACACCTACTGACTGACAAGTGGTACTGCCTGAAAGTCAAATGTATTGCAGTGCAAACTGTCACGATCACAGCCTCTACAGTGGGCCCATGTGACTGTTTGCCTCTGAGTGTGCCTCTGCCCCTCCATTGCTCTGCTCCATGAGTCTGATTGCCCTGAATGCCGTGACCTGTGAGGACCAGCTGAGCCTGGTTTGGTGACGAGCTGCTGAGACTATAAAGACTGTTTCTGTGAGTGCTCAGTGCTGGGTCTTAAGTTGTTTGTCAGGTTCCTTGTCGTCACGTTTAGTGTAATGTTTTGAGTTCTGTATTCGTTGTAATTCTGCATTATTCCTACTAGTAAAGTTATGTTTGAGATCCCCATCTCCTGCTTTGTCTGAGTTCCTGCTTTTGGGTCCTACCACACCAGTTCCTGACAGTATGACCCACCCATACATGGACCCAGCGGAACAGCCAGCACTGAACTAAACACACCTTGGCCTTCCTCTGACATGGATTCCCTGCCCTACCCTCCTGCCCTGACTGACCAGCATGTGCCCTCTGCTCCACGTTGAGCGTCGTCATGATGACCTGTGCCAGAGCCCTTGCTGGCCACTTTTTCCCTGTCCTTCGGATCCCGTCCCCCATTGGCAGTGGAAGAAAGCTCCGGGGGGTTTTAGCCCCTTTCCCCTGTCGTTTGGACTCCGTCTCTATGTCCCATGGCCGGCAGTGGAAGAACGCTCCGGGGGGTTTCAGCCCCTTTCCCTGCTTCGCCGATTGTGTCTACCCTACCCTGCCTGCCCGAGGGTCTCCGCATCCCACCCCCGTCATTCTGAGGCCTGTCCCGATTGGCCTGAAGGTACGTCTGGGAGCCGTCCCATGGAGGGGAGGTACTGTCATGTCACGATCACAGCCTCTACAGTGGGCCCATGTGACTGTTTGCCTCTGAGTGTGCCTCTGCCCCTCCATTGCTCTGCTCCATGAGTCTGATTGCCCTGAATGCCGTGACCTGTGAGGACCAGCTGAGCCTGGTTTGGTGACGAGCTGAAGACTGTTTCTGTGAGTGCTCAGTGCTGGGTCTTAAGTTATTTGTCAGGTTCCTTGTCGTCATGTTTAGTGTAATGTTTTGAGTTCTGTATTGGTTGTAATTCTGCAGTATTCCTACTAGTAAAGTTATGTTTGAGATTCTCATCTCCTGCTTTGTCTGAGTTCCTGCTTTTGGGTCCTACAACACCAGTTCCTGACAGAAACATGTATTACTACTACTGCTCAATACTTCTGGCTATCAGCAGGACGAACTGGAGGTGAATGTAAAATGAAATGATGCACAGCCATGTTATCAGAGTTTATTTAAAGGTAGGGTAAGTGATATTTTTTGGTACATTGTCTTTTTGGTTAAAAAGGTTCAAGTACTATATTCTGATAGTAATCATTGCTACAGAGCATTTGTTCTCACAGGGGTCTCTCCAGCTCTCGTAAAATATAGTACATTTTCAGGTAGGTGACAACATTTAAGCCAATCAGAAGAGCACTGCTGTTTAATAAAGAGCTGGAGAGACATGGGAGACTCTAATGTACATCTGCTATTTTCCTGCGGAAGCTTTCCCCACAATACGGATGCTGGGGTTAAACCCATTAAAACCCTTGTGTTGTGTTGTCTTCGGTTCAAAAATGTTTAACAGCATAAACTTAAAAGATTTGAAAAGTGAAACATTGCCGTTGTTCATATGTCCATGGAAGCTATACACAAACATTTACAAAGATTGTCTTCGCGTCATTTTTGACCCGACATTGATTTTAACTGCCGGGTCAAAAATGACTCGAGGACAATCTTTGTCACAGAGTCAGTTGCACACTACACAACACACACACACACACACACACACACACACACACACACACACACACACACACACACACACACACACACACACACACACACACACACAGCCTATTAATATGATAATCGATACAAATAATATATGACAATATAACGTATACAATTGGGTCTCCCTGCTCTTCTATTGAGACATTTAGATCGTGTCAAAGGTCATGTCTCACCACACAGGACCAGTGAGACCTGAAGGTCAAGATTCAATTTAGCAGGCTGGAGAGAAATAGACTTTTTTTCAATTTGTATGCTTTTTTTCTTTTGCGTTTGTACTAAATGGTTTATGAAACACTAAATATACACTATATATACACACACACATATGTATATATATACACACACACACACACACACACACACACACACACACACACACACACACACACACACACACACACACACACACACACACACACACACACACACACACACACACACACACACACACACACAGCATAGCACTTCTGATTGGCTTGCCGCTCTGTCTCAAAGTGTCCTCAACTTTGACCCTTTGTTTTTTTTGCTGGCTCTGCCCCTTGTCAAAAGCAGCGGTCCTCTCCTCTCCATTGAATCTCTCATTCTCTCACATTCTCAGAAGGTGGCAGCGAAACCACGCTGCTGATGTGAACTAAGCGTTAATGTGCTGTTTATGGTGACTCTGTGTCAGACACAGGTCCTAAATGTCACTCAACACTGTCCAGAGTGTTTCTGTCTTTAATGTCCACTCAACACTGCCGAGTGTCTCTGTCTTATGTCCACTCAACACTGCCGAGTGTTTATCTTATGTCCACTTAACACGTTCCAGTGTGTCTCTCTTATGTCCACTCAACACTGTCCAGAGTGTCTGTCCTTAATATCACTCAACACGTTCCAGTGTGTCTGTCTTATGTCCACTCAACATTGTCCAGAGTGTCTTTGTCTTATGTCCACTCAACACTGTCCAGAGTGTCTGTCTTTAATATCACTCAACACGTTCCAGTGTGGCTCTGTCATATGTCCACTCAACACTGTCCAGAGTGTCTTTGTCTTATGTCCACTCAACACTGTCCAGCGTGTGTCTCCTTTATCACTCAACACTGTCCAGTGGGTCTCTGTCTTTAATGTCACTCAACACTATCCAGAGTGTCTCTGTCTTTAATGTCACTCAACACTATCCAAAGTGTCTCTGTCTTTAATGTCACTCAACACTGTCCAGTCTGTCTCTGTCTTTAATGTCCACTCAACACTGTCCATAGTGTGTCTCTGTCTTTGGTAACGGTGTCATAATGGTAATGGACAGCTTTTTTTTTTAAACTCCTGCTCTGTCATATTGAGACACAAGGGGGCGGTGTCTAGCTTTTTGTCATGAAATGTATTGAGCAGCAGAGTTCTGGAAAGAAATATCTGTCAGGTGATGTGCAAGAAGCCTGATTATCAGACTGAAGTTGTCAGAGAGTGGGCTGGGTCTGTGTCCCTTTTGTGTGAGATATTTCTTTATTTGAGCAAAACTAAGATGTATTAACCTACTAAACTTACTGATTTATTAATCTAGTAATGCATCTTAAACATATGGGAACTGTTCAGTTTGACAGTTTGATAAACTTGCCTATACATACCATTAATACTGTGATATAATTTACAAAGAAAAGATAATCAGCACAACACTTTGAACACTGACATTATGAACTGTTTTGCAACCTTCCAACACAGATACAATTACAACAATTCATACTTGCAAACAGTCCCCTGATACTTTACTGTACATAATAAAATAAACCCTGAATTCTATATTGCCAGGGGTGGCCGAATTCCAACTTCACAGTGTGGGGTAGACGGCAAAGTTGGCAATGCCACAGAGGTTCTTGTTCCTGGCCATTCGCATGTACCCATCTTCACCCCATCCGGTCCCCCAGCTGGAAGCAGAGCAATCAGTTTGAATTTATGTCATTATAAATACATGATAAGACTGAAAGTGGGGTCCGGGGACGGCCGGTCCCCAACAAAATGTGTTAATACAGCGTCACAGTCATTTCAACCACTTTAACCATATTCTATACTTCTGGCTATTCAAAAATAGCAGATCTACAAGCTTGTAGTGTAGATCTGCTATTTTTGAAAAACCGTGAAACATTTGTGCAAATCTTTGAATATGGATATTTTTGTTCAACTCAAATCTTTGCTTCTGGGGGTCCCTGGAACAAAATGTTTTGAGATGGGGGTCTGCGGCCAAATACATATAATTTTCGTGGTCCTTGACATGAAAAGGTTTGTGAACCACTGGTGTAGAAAACATGCTGCATTCATTCGTTTGGCTTCACCACTGACTATTGGTTAGGACTAGTTTCAGAACTGATCTCTTAAAGGGACACTTCACCCAAAAAAAACGTTGTTTCAATGGATTAGTCACCCCATGGAGACTTGAATTCATGGATATTTTTTAGTTTTTGTCTCATTCCTAAGACAATAATTTGATGACCAGCCGACCGGTAGGCAGCGGTCGTTGTGTCTCCTACCGGAACCGCTGCCGGTCATCAAATTATTGTCTTAGGAATGAGACAAAAAACAAAAAAAATATCCATGAATTCAAGTCTCCATGGGGTGACTAATCCATTGAAACAACGTTTTTTTTGGGTGAAGTGTCCCTTTAAGGTTCTGGCCTCATCTCTTTTGATCTGGAGCAGCGATTCTCAATCTTGTGGGCCCGGGACCCACTGGTGTGCCGTGAGGATATTGCAAGTGGGCCCCAAAATAATTGGCAAAACACTAAGACTTTAATGATAATATAACATTAAAGGTAGGGCAAGTGAACACAGTCAAGTGACTGATCATTAAAATAAAAATGTTAGTGATACAATTAACATCTGAAAATTCACGCGGCCTGGGTGGGCCTGAAAAGATGTTAGTATTAAGATGACTTATTCACCTGTTTTTCACAAGCCAGTAGTCCTGTCCGTTGGCTGCACCATAGCCCACCACTAGTACAGCATGATTTAGTTGCCGGGAGTTGCAGTATTTTTCATCGTATACACCTGAAAGATCAGTATGGTTCAAAATGCACCCGATGGATAATGAACGAATGAATGGAAAACGCACAACTAAAATGTTTGCGTGTAGCCTACACTTTCTCCCTGATCGCGAACATCTCACAACAACAACTTCCTTGTTATGCATTTGCAGCTACACTGTGGCAGTAGCGTTAACCCTACTTGAGTACAATTATGTATAGCACTGGTAGAAATGTGATGTCTCCCTGGGACCCAAACTAGTGAAAATAGCAGATCTACAATCGGCTATTTCACTACTTCTTAAAAGTTTTTTTCTCTAATTTATGGAATTTATTAGATTTTTTTCTATTTTTTTCTCATGAAA
The DNA here is from genome assembly GCF_963280865.1 of Gymnoscopelus braueri. Classification (NCBI taxonomy): domain Eukaryota; kingdom Metazoa; phylum Chordata; class Actinopteri; order Myctophiformes; family Myctophidae; genus Gymnoscopelus; species Gymnoscopelus braueri. The sequence goes on from NC_137613.1 coordinate 42,760,877, forward strand.
TTCATTTAAAAAATAGTTTTGTTTTGGTGAAAACGTTTTAAAATCTTTTGAAATAATGATTAAAAACAAAATGTAGGAATACAAAAATAAAGCTGCATTTACTTGTGACCAATACAAATTGGTCCGCGAACCACATATGGGTCCAGACCCACTGTTTGGGCAACAGTAATGTACAGTATATAGTGTGTGTCTCAACCTTACCTCCTTTGTAGCGGTGAAAAGACGGCTGCATGGCATTAATGCCCACAGCTACAGGCCCCACTGTCGCAACAACAGTTTTCAAAGTGTTCTCGTTGCCCTGAGACAGAAGGACCCTGACACCAGAGCAGTATGCAGCCTTTCCCTTCATGGAGTAGTGACATGCACCATCCTTAAGTGACATAATCCAAATGAGATTAATTACACTCACATTCTCTTCAGATGACATTGCAATTACTTTATCGCTATCTAATGTGGCACGTCATACTGTAGGCCTACGTATAGTCTTTAAAGCAAATAAGGAATATGTATTTACTTCTTATCAAAGTAGTAGCAGTAGTAGTAGTAGTAGTAGGCTAGTAGTATTATTATTATTATTATATTGTTAGTATTATTATTATGTTACTATGCTTTGCTTAACAAAACGGTTTGTTAACAATAAAAAAAAATACAGAAGATAACCTTGTGTTCATAGGGGTAAAAGCTCTCTGAGTCGATGCCTTTGTTGCGGATGATGTAGTTGAAGGCTTTGGAGATGTATCCACCCCTGCAGCCCAGGTTTCCATCCTGGGTGCTGCAGTCAACCAGGTTCTGGGGACTTAAAGGGATGAGGACACCTGTGTGTCTCTTCATTTGGCCCTCAAGGGCCCCCACTGCACTGAAGGCCCAGCATGACCCACACATTCCCTTTAGGGTTCATATGTGTAACGGAGGGAGAGAGAGAAAGAGAGACATTTCAGAAACATCAGGCCAAGTTCCACTATAGGTACCCTTTAGAGCAGTGGTTCTCAAAGTGGGGTCTGGGGACCCTCAGGGGCCCTTAGGGGGATTCCAGGGGGTCCCCCTGCAAAAGTAGTTAAAGTAGCATCACAATCAGAATTTGGGTCCAGGTGCAAAAACAGTTGAGAATCACTAGTAGTCACTAATACAATGGAAAATATTCACATTGTTTACACTCCGCTGTCAGGATCCCCAGGGGGGGGTCCCCAAATGATTTTGGGGGGTCTCCAGATGATTAGCTTAATGTGCAACATTGTTTTCTCACTCAGCAGTAAACCAACCAACATACAGTTCAAGTGTAAACAGGGTATCTGCTGCACACTTCCGAAGTTACAATTTTAAGACTTTTAACTAAGTCTTTTTAATACCAAATTGGCCAAATTGTCAAATATTATGTAAGAAAGAGACACATATTGTGAACATAGCGGATCTACAAGCTCACAACGCCTCGCAGTGACATTGTGTAGCCAGACTTTCAGAGATCTCCGCCTATAGGCAAAGATAGGTGGAGCTATGCAATCGTCTGGCTATGCTGAGACTATGGTGTACCTGGTTTTGGACGGGGCTGACCATGTCTCTCTGCCTCCAGTCCACTCCCTGGGGCACTTGCACGCCACTTCCTTGCTTGATGGTCCAGTTTTTCAAATTAATATTTTCCTCCATCTTTAAACCATTCAGATTTGTGTTGATCTCCTCTGTTATCTTGAAAGAAAAAAAGGGGGGGTCCATTAGTAGATGTAATGTGTGTGATACAGGTATCTCTGTCTTACACCTTTATAGAGTCCTTATATTGCCACAGAAAGTCTGGAAACTGAGGTCAGAGAGAGCAGCAAGGACAGTTTTGTATTTGTATCTGCAGTTGAAGATATTCATGAAACACGGGCATGAGGGCATGGATGTGTCCTCGCTTGTTGTGACTGAGGACAGACGTATACCATGTCAGCCAGGTGGTTGAGTCCCATGGTGAAGGTGTGCAGTCCTGCTGAGGCCTCCTGGTTGTGCTTCAGTGTCAGCTTTAAGTTCTTCTCCCAAACCATTCTCCTGTAGAACGTCTCTTCCTGAAACAAAACAACCACACCGACTGATTAGTGTGCGTGTGCGTGTGCGTGTGCTAGGGCATTAACAGAATAATCGAATATTCGACTATCAAACCGACTATTCAACTATCAAACCACTATTCGATTATTCTATAAAAAAGATTTTAGATATTATTTTTTTTAGTGGCTTTTCTACAGCAGACACGCAGCTGTGAGCTCTGGTGTGACGTCAACTTGAGTCGAGTCATCAATGCCATTGATTTTTTTTTTATTATTATTTTTTTTATAATCAAATTGATTAATCGAATATTCGAATACTTATAGGTTGAATAATTCGAATGCTAAAAATCACTATTCGTGAAAGCCCTAGCGTGTGCGTGTACGTGCGTGCGTGTGCGTGTACGTGCGTGAGTGTGCGTCTACGTGCGTGCGTGCGTGCGTGCGTGTAGGTGTATGTGTATGTGTATGTGCATGTGCACATGCATGGGTGATGTGCTCTCACTGGCACTGAAGTGACTATATTCTCACAGTTGCCTTTTTGCCTTTTTGCATACTTTGGGGTTGAAGTTTCCCAATGCAAGACTACAATGTCTGGAGTGTGAACGGTCAATAGTGAGAGTATAATTGGGACCTTCAAAGATGACATATGGCATATATCGATTTTAATTTATTTTATATAGGTTTGATTCGTTTTCATTCATGGTGCCTAGGTTTCACCTGTGTGAGAGTAAAACATAATTAGTGAATAGAAAGTATTCAATATCTTACCTGATCCTGGTAAATCTTCTGATACTTGGATTTCCAATCTTCCCATTGTTCATTTAAGTCAGAGAACATCTGACTGAGAACAGGAACGGTCAAAAGCAGCACAGCAAACAAGGTGTGCATGCTGAAACAATACAAATGACACTGGCGGTCAGGATAATGATTTAACATGATTATGAAATTTTGAGAAATTCATCATAAACACTTAAACAGATTCAGATTAAGATTATAGACCATCCAAATTGCCTTGCATATTATGGTGATATCCAATCAGAAAACATAACATTGTCAATGCCTCGTGAAACCAACGTCTAAATGGATAATGTTGTGGATGAGTGCTCCTTTGTATTTCACGGATTCTTGGCAGTTGCTGTTATCCCATGACATGAGATCCTTTAATCATTTTGTATTTCTCATTTGACCTGAAAGTAGATGTTTTTGTAGCATTGACACACTAATATAATATAAATGAGTGCATGTTGTTTGAAAGAATATTGGTTTGGCCTGACTTACGACTTTCAGTTTTTTGTTGTTGTTGTTCTCAGAATCAGGTTAATTAATTCATGTAAAATTAAGGTGTGCCTCATCTTCCAACCCATGCTCACTCATGATTGACTCTTGTAAACAAACAATGTACCTGCAATATCAACCATATCTGCAATATCAACCCTCCTAAAATAGCATCAGTCTCTATATTAAAAGCAATATTTTAGTTACAAAATGTCTCCTTATATCTATCTATCTTTCTACCTACTATCTTTGACAGGTTAAAGATTAGATTTTTCAGGAATTATATTGATCAGGAATATGAACTTTAGGAAAAACAAAGCAAGAAGATAACCTGAATTTGGTACATTCTGCAACCATACAGTATAGGTTATACCTGCTGAGCCTATAAATTAACACCTTATACTTTTTAATATATTTTTATTCTATTTAACAGCTGTTGAAAGTTCGGTATCACACAATTATCTCAGTTAGATCTTTAAATTGAGGTAATTTATAGCATAAGGCTTTGTTAAGTAACAGTATATTGTTCTTCCTCCTTAAAAATCCAATAATGTCTCAAATATTTTCTATGCTCTTACTCTCATCTACACTGTATATGTGACTAAACTTTGACTTGTACTGGAACTTCCCTCTCAGAGTGTAACATCATTATTCATGCCTCCCTGTTAGCATTCAATCCGAGAACGCATCTGTGTAATTTTATATTTGAGCTATAACCATTATTTTATACTTTGGCTATTTTTCAAAAATCTACAATCTACAAATCTACAAGCTCGAGCTTGTAGATCTGCTATTTTTGAAAAATCTTGAATGTTTGTGCAAATCTTTGAATATACATGTTTTAAAGGAAACATTTGTAACTCAAATCTTTGCTTCTGGAGGTCCCTGGAACAACATATTTTACAAATGTTCGCTTTAAAAGATATATATTCAAAGATGTGCACACATTTTCACGATTTTCAAAAATAGCAGATCTACAAGCTCATGTATATCTGCTATTTTCTAATAGCCAAAGAAATCTAAAATGACAGAGATGCGTTCCCGGATTGAATGGGTTAAATATAATAATGCAAATGAGACTAGTCTAAACATACCTTGCCGTACTCAAGTGGGTTGTGGTCTCTTGTCCTGAAGATAGAACTCAAAGCTCACGTTTACCATGCTAGAGAGTCTAGCAGCTAGACAACGTTCACACTTACAAGGGGAAGTAATGTTTCCTGATACAAACCGTTTGCTTTGCCTCTCTCTGCAATTCTGTGAGTTCTGGTCTGTCATGTGAACCTAATTTCAAAACATGCTGCTCCTAATATCTAACTGGGTAAATGCAGAGAACTCATTTCACATTACGTGCAAATATACAGTGACAGCAACAACTAAAGGCGACTACATTAATTTATTTTTCTGAAAGATAATATCACAGTGACCAAATTATATTACAGTACACTGGTCTATCCAGACTGCCCTTGTAATTCAGAGAAAACAAAAATGTCTTAACATTAAGGTGAGATTATTGTAACCATTAACCAATTGCTGTGATAAACAAATTGAACTCCAGCAACTGAGAAGTAAAGTTGTGAAGTGTATTATAATACTGGTTGTAATATCCTACTGTTGTATTGCAAATTCCCTGTTATGCAAACATCATAAGGAATGAAACAAGAGCAATATACACATTCAATTTCATTTTGGCTGAGACTCATCTTGCCCCCCATTGCTGTTGTTTTCTCTCTGGACAGAAAACTGCTGATCAGTGCAGGTTCTAAGGAACCAGATGGTTGGCCTGGCTCAGCATGGGCGCCTAGAGAGAACGTAGCATGTACATACAGAACATAATCATGGGTGCTGTTTAAAGGTGCAGTATGTGATTTTATTCCCGTTCAAATAAGTGTTAAATAGCTCTATATTCTGATAATAATCATTGCTATAGAATTGTTCAGTAACAGGGGTCTCCCCATGTGTCCAGCTCTTTAGCAAACAGAAAATAAATGTTCATGTTGGGATACCAATTTTATCCAATCAGGAGAGAGAACTCAAACAGGATACATGATAAACAAGTGAAATTTGTGGAAGAGATGACACAAAGAAATGAGCAGACAACATTGAAACTAACAACCATAAAGATGATAAATGGGTACTCTCTCCTGATTTAATGAAATTGGCGACCCACCTGTATGTTTTGTTTATTAAAGAGATGTAGAGACGGGAAGATCCCTATTACCAGTGGTGGCAAAAGTACTCAAATGTTTTACTTAAGTAAAAGTATCAATACTGCAATGTAGAAGTACTTACAAGTTACAAGTAAAAGTACGGAAAATAAAAATTTACTTGAGTAAAAGTACAAAAGTATTGGTATCAAAATGTACGTAAAGTACCAAAAGTAAAAGTACTAAAATGTTTGAAAATAGCCTAGGTATAAAATAGGACTAAAGTGGTAAATGTATGTTTTATAATGTAATAATTGATATCTACAAAGTAACTTGTAACTCAAGTTTTCAAATAATTGTAGTGGAGTAAAAGTACAATATTTGCCTCTGAGATGTAGTGGAGTAGAAGTAAAAGTATAGACAATTGGAAATACTCCAGTAAAGTAAAAGTACCTCAAAATTGTACTTAATTACAGTACTTGAGTAAATGTACTTAGTTACTTAACACCACTGCCAATTACTGAATAAACACTAGTCTCATGAGTAGGCTATCTGAAAATAGAGCTTTAACGTTTTCCACAAAAGAAAAAAATCCCTAACACTACCTTTAAGAGTAGAAAGAAGATACTTATTCCAAGCCCACGGGCTGACATGCGCCATCAAAGATAATATGATTTATAGAATTGAATTGTACTGTTAAATATTACCAGTTCGATGTGATGTTACCAGAATTCTCTGCAGCTCCAACACAGGCAGTCATAAAATTAGTTAAAAATGTGTTAAAGGCAGACAGAAGACTTATAGGCAGAAGAAGTTGAAGAAAACGGCTTCTACTTGTTTGACTTTCCCTCAGTTTTCTCTATTTATTCGTCACTAGATTTTGAGTTGATTTTTTCTGAGGCATCAGCTCTTCTCTGATACCTTTTTTTGCTTAAAGCTAGGGTAGCCTACGTGATTTTTCTTGAAAGGTTAAAGCTCTATATTCTGATAGTAATCATTGCTATAGTGTTTGTTCAGCAACAGAGGTCTGCCCGCGTCTCTCCAGCTCTTTAATAAACAGAAAATAAATTTTCAGGTGGGTGGCACAGTTCCAATTTTGTCTGCTTATTTCTTTGTGTCTTCACTTCCAATTTAATTTGTTCATCCTGTATATCCTGTGTGAGTTCTCTCTCCGGTTTGGGTCAATTTGGTATCCCGATCTGAAAATGTAATTTCTGTTTAGATCTGGAGAGACGGGGAGACCCCTGTTCCTGAAAAAAAAAACACTCTATAGCAGTGAGTACTATCACAATATAGAGCTATATAACACTCCAGTTTGTCTGTCTGTTTCTTTGTGAGGACTGCGGATGAAAACTAGCATCTTTGCTAAATCCGGTGTATTTACGTCTTGACGTTCATTAATATGCATTGTCCTGTCCAAATAAACAAATGAATGAATGAATGAACTTACTTGAACAAAGGAAAATCACATACCCTATCTTCAAGAAAAAAGCATGGCTTTGTTTTATGGTTTATACATTGGACAACATAGTGCAGCATGACATTTTTTTTTAATGTTTTCTTTTACATTGGACAACATAGTGTAGCATGACATTTCTTTTAATGGTTTTTACATTGGACGACATAGTGTAGCATGGCATTTTTTTTTAAAATGTTTTTTACAATGGACAACATGAACATAGTGTATAGCATGGCATTTCTTTTAATGGTTTTGCAATGGACAACATAGTGTATAGCATGGCATTTCTTTTAATGGTTTATACAATGGACAACATAGTGTATAGCATGGAATTTTTTTTAAATGTTTTTTACAATGGACAACATAGTGTAGCATGGCATTTCTTTTTTTCATCATGTGGATCTCAGGATCCACATGGGAACGGCGTGGCTCCAATGTGGAACTCGGACTTCATGTGGCCAGCCTGTGACGTCAAGCACTCATCTATGACAGTGGTTCTAAAAGTGGATTCCAGGGCATTTATTAGCCTGTGATCAGGGTTGCCAGATCTGCTTATTATAATTTCCCCGCAAGATTTTATTTGAAAATAGCCGATCTACAAGCTCACAACGCGTCGCATCGTTATGCGTTGTAAGCTTGTAGATCTGCTATTTTCAAATAGCTGCTCATGTGGCCCATGGTCGCTTCTTTTGGGCTGGTTTTCCTAGACCTGGTTGCTTGTTTCTCTCACAGAATCTGGCAACGCTGCCTGTGATGCTCCAGTGTCTCATCCCTTCTGTCTTTGGGGTCCAGGGACCTCAGGGGTCCTTGAGGGGGCGGGTCCCCAGAAAAATGTGTTAATAGCCATTAGAGTCTGCAGTTTAACCACTTTAAACCTATACTGTATATCTATTATATCACTATATTATTTTAAAATAGCCGATCTACAAGCTCACTTGTCAAATGTGTTGCAATGCGCTGGATAAAAATTTCCAAAAACCGGGGTCCCTCTTTGATTTTGGGGGGCCTTTACAGTTATTATATTGTAGCAACTTCACACCAGAATATGAGCATATAGGCCTAGAATGTCTGTTATAAGACATACTTTATTACATATAGTATACAGTAGATCACTACTGTATAGCCCTTTACCTTTAGGTACTCCTGCGAGGGGCTGGGTTGACTTTAGAATGACGCGTGCAATTAATTCAATGTCCAGAGAGTGCTTGTATCTTTGGATATGTCAATCCATTTATTAACTCCATAAAGATGACAAACTCATTAAACAAAGTCATGAAAACGCTGACCTGGCACGGCATGAACACGGTCAAAAACTGTTTGGCGAGACCATATTCACACGGCGGCCATATTGGAATTTAACATTGAAAGTGCCGCCACCCGGGGTGGCTACTTTCATTGACTTCATAGAAACATGGCCGCCGTGTGAATATGGTCTATTGCACACCTGCCCACAATCACCCACTGCCAAGTATATAATGGTTGCCCTAGCAACCACCCACTGACGGTGATTGACTTGACGTCATTATCAGGAAGGCCACACCATTCATTTAAATAAAACAAAATAAACAGAAAGTAATTTTGGCTCCAACAACTACCATGCCCTCTAAGTCACCACGGCAGCATTCTAGCTTGTAGTGCTGCGTGTGCACTCACCCAATAATTAATTGCTGCAACTTGGGATCAGCTCTATGGTCATCTGCACTGTTTCCCAAGCAGTGGTCCGGACTCGGGACCCATTTTTGGGTGGCGGACCCATTCTTGTGGGTTGCAAGTAATGTTCATAAGTTAAAAACAACTTCACTAGTTTGTGTCCCAGGGAGACATAAAATGGATGTTTTTGAATTGATCAGCATTGCCTATAGTTTGATAGTTTGACCAGACTGTTGCTAGCCGGCTGTTTTGCTCTGGACAGACCTCATTTGCATAAACGAATGGACTATTTTCTTTATTAAATCAATTTTTAATAAATAGATGCATTACTGTTTTTTATATTTATTGATTTATTTAGTAAGTAGTTTGGGTAATAAGTGGAATAAAAATAGGGTGATTCAAGACCCCTACCTTTCGCGCGTAGGGGTTTTGAATCATCACCCTGTCGGGGGGTTTATTTCTCAATAATGACGTCTGCCTCGCTGTTCATTATCACTTTTACGTAATAAGCCGTGGGTTCACTTCCTCTTCCATCTGTTGTTCATCAAAAAATCTCTGAATTTGGCTGACCTCTGACAGGCTCCTGTCATCCAAGGCAATGTGCTGGATGGATTCCATGAACACGTTTATAAGCTCCCAGCGGCATAGTGCAGTCAGAGCCAGCTCTTTTTCCCATGAGGACATCAGAGAAAAAGGGGGGATCTGAGCTGTAACAACATGCTTCCTCCACACGACTGAATTTCAAAAGGAATATCCCAGATTGAGGATGAAGCCTTCTCCCTATAGCCCTGTCTGCCTGTCTCTGTGTTATTGCACGTGTCTTATGGATATAATTGGTAGCTGCAGAGGATTTTAAAAGTGTCATTTTTAGTGCACTATGAGCAAAGTGACTCTTTACAAGGCTGTTTGATAGACAATGTTGTGGATATTTCTATAGTTTTACAGTGTAAAGTTGATTCAACAGCCAAAGACGAAATATCCTGCATTCAGTGTCTCCTCCATTTCTCAGAATTGGCATTATACTGCAGGAGGAAGATGCCATAGAAGGTATACTGTATAGATTATGTTTCTTTTAAAGGAAGTATCTATGACAACTTGACAAGTCATCAAATTGAAGTGAAGGTGAGTTCTTTGACTACTTTTTTTCTTCAAGTTATATTGAGAACATCTGCCTTTAAATTTCATACTCAAATGCACTTCCTTTGTAGTTAATGAGCTGTGAATCTCCAGCATTAGCTGCCCTGGGGATTTTCTGTCACCGCAGAACTTGTGTGTTCCAAATACCTCTGTATATGCTGTGGAAATAGCTGAAAGCATGCACCCAATTTTATTTCATGAAAAATAACACTAGATGAACGTGAACACTAATAATGTATCTACTTTCTGAATGAAAACTAAATCAATATAGGTGATTATTGTAGGTTCCAAAAAATGTAGGGAATTTCTAATTTTATCTGTTCATACAATACAAACGAAAATACCCCACAATTTAAGCTGACTGTCTGGTACTGGTCAATTCTGTTTAATAATGTGGTACATATAATAATATAGCACTAAAGCATCCACAAATCTGTCAAATATGAACAACTTATGCGGGAGCTTTCTCCCCACTGGGGGAAAAAAGTGATGTTAAGAAAGGGAAATCAAATCTAAACTTCTTTAGACAAAGTATTTAAATAGGTAAATTGTGTAAGCCATTATGACTAATCTTTGACTGACTTTTAAACACTGATATAATGCCCTATGGTCCCAGAACAATGCTCTATATCAGTGGTTCCCAAACTTTTTAGCTCAAGATCCAAAAGATAAATCAGATGTTTGCCCGGGACCCAAACTATAGTGAAAATAGCAGATCTTCAAGCTCACACCGCGTCGCTTCGCGCCGCGTTGCGAGCTTGCAGGTCTGCTATTTTCACTACTTCTTAATCATTTGTTTTCTAATTTAGGGAATTCCTTTGATTATTTGTATTTTATTAATGAAATTATTTTTGAAAAATGTTTGAATTAGTTTTCAACACAACTTAATGACAACATTTTTGAAAAGATATTCACTCACGACCCACACAAATTCATCTGCGACCCACACATGGGTCCCGACCCACTGTTTGGGAAACAGTGCTCTATATTTAACTTCATGGCATTTTGTCCACCAGGTACTGCACATAGCAATGTTTGGCCTTTACTGTCCCCTGTTGGTGGATTCAGTAATGGTTTTGCAAACATGGCATCTGACCTCTGATGAAAATGATTATTCATATCCAAAAGACATGATGCTTTTGAACATTTTATTAAACTGTCTTTCAATTTAAAATAGTCTAATGAATCTAGCGTCTCTGTTGGGTGGGAAACCTCATATGTCCAAAACATTTTGAAAAAAAAGTTACTTTTCAGGATTCAAATTCAAAAATAGTAAAAGTAGCAGATCCACAAGCTTGAGCTTGTGGATCTGCTACTTTTGATACTTTTGCGTGACGCTGTAGTAAGATTAAGAAGGGTGTTAATGTAAAGACGGGGTGCCGTGATTTTCAGTGATCCCCCCCCCCCTAAAACATAATCATCAGGTATTATGGTTATACTAGGAGGAAGATTTTTTTCAAAAAAGTGTACAGAAATTGTTAAAATTATGTTTTTATGTGGACACGCCTCCAGTTCATTAAGTATACCTGGTTCTCACCTTAGCACCTCCTCCACCACCTAGCACCACCCACCTGTCCTTGTCCCTCCTCCCCCTCATGCCCACACCTGTTGTGTTATGATAATGAGGGGGAGGGTATGTTTTTACCATGTCACTAAAGTGCTGTTTTTCTATTGGCACTCAAGGTTTCAGCCTCCAGGTAGAAACTCAAAATAGTCAAAGAAGACATAAAACACCATAAAAACACCACCAGGGGGCTTAATGAAGTTCTATCAACCTCATAGACACATGAAAAACTGAAAAAGTGCAAAACCATGGCACCAGCTCTTTAAAAAAAACACAAAAAGTTTTATACATTGCAGTATTGATACTTTTATTTAAGTAACAAATGTGAGTACTTTTTCCACCACTGGTCAAACCACAATTTCCCCAAATTCCCAAAGATTTAAATAAAAAAAAAGAAAAAAGAAAAAAGCTAAAGACATGATGTCTGATAAATGTTAAATATAGCGAAAATAATCTACAAGCTCACATGTCGCTTCACACCTCAGCATACGTTCCAGAGATGTGCCTGATGCTTTAGTCTTGATCTATAAACAGCATATTTCCTGACACGCTATTGTATTAGTGTTCTATGAACATATTTCCTGACACGCTATTGTATTAGTGTTCTATGAACATATTTCCTAACATGCTGTAAATTAGAATCAGCGATGTATGAACATATTCCCTGTGACATGCTGTAATATTAGTGCTCTGTACATGTATTTCCTTTCCTGACCTGCTATTGTATCACAGCTCTAGTGCTCTGTGAACAACATATGTCCTGACATGCTGTTGTAACCTATTAGTGCTTCTAGTACTAATACACTTTTGGTGTTTCTTCAGAAATAATGGAAGAACACTGAACCTCTTCTTCTCATGTGTCTGGTTATGAGAAACTACTGCAATTTGTCCAAGCACAGTGAGTAAAGTCAACAACATCTTTACATTGCTCATTGAGATGTCATGGGACATGGCATGGCATGAGAGACGCACTCATGCCACGTTCCATGATACATGAACCAAGTAACAATTAACATTTAGATCTATAACAGCATGATACCTGCATAACATAATTATGTATTATATTTGAGCATTGTCTGGTTGATCCAGTACAATCTTCAATTTAAAATAAGAAATTGTGAGCTTTTCGATCGGCTATTTTCAGCGAATGCTTTCCCTACGATAACAGAAAACAGAAAAGACACTATAGTATAGATCTCTGAGGGACTCTGGTCAACCATATGGGCTTTAAGTGCTTAAGTATCGAGTCCAAAACTGCTAGTCGCTTCGTTTCTGTGCAGAGCAAGAATTTAGTCTCACATACAGTAATCTAACTGTCACACTTCAAAACGATTCCTGTTACTGCTGTAATGGCTACATTTCTTTCTCTCAAACACAGGCAAGCCACCAGATGTTTGAACAGGCTGCTGTCCAGCGACACCTGAGCTGGGGTGCTGCCATCTACCTGTGGGCAACAGCAGGTGTAGCATATGCACTAGACACACCCTTGCTTTGTCCCCGGCCTTGCCAGTGTGACTCGAAGGGGCGGGAGGTCAACTGCTCAGAGCGTCAACTTACCACAGTGCTTGATGGAATCCCGCAAGACTCTCGAATCCTAAACCTAACTCATAATGAGATCAAAACAGTAACACGCCAGCAGTTTAAGACCCTAACCCAACTGTGGGACTTGGATTTGAGCAGCAACATTCTGGTTATGATTGAAGTGGAAGCCTTCCAAGGCTTGGAAAGCCTGCTGACTCTGCGTCTTGACCACAATCGGCTCAAGGTCATCCCCGTAGGAGCCTTCATAGGCTTGACCAGGCTGCAGCTACTTGACATAAGTCACAATGAGATCCTAGTACTGCTAGATTTTACATTCAGTGGCTTGGCAGCGTTGAAGCGCATTGAGACGGGTGAGAATGACTTAGTATTTGTTTCCCCACAAGCTTTCAACGGCCTAACTAGTTTACAAGATCTGCACCTATACCGATGCAATCTGACCGCTGTACCAACAGAGGCACTCACACAACTTGATGGGCTGACAAGCCTACATTTCAGCCGGCTTGGCCTCACTGCGCTGCCAAACAACTCTTTCCGTGGACTCGGGCACCTTAGGCTACTTGTCATCTCTAAATGCCCCTGGTTAGAGACTCTGGCAGGAAACAGCCTCTTTGGCCTGAATCTTACATATTTAACCATTAGCAACTGCAATCTTAGTGCTCTGCCATATATCCCGCTGCATCATCTTATATACCTTATATATTTAGATCTGTCCTTTAATCCAATCACCTCCATTCATGGGAACTCGCTTGGGGAACTGCTACGTCTTCAAGAGTTTCATTTAGTCGGGGGAAGACTGTTGCGCATTGAAGCTGAAGCGTTCCATACCTTGGCACACCTCCGTTTAGTCAATGTCTCTGGGAACCTGCTGGCCACCCTGGAGGAGACAAGTTTTCATCCAGCGGGCAACCTGAATATTTTGAGATTTGATAACAACCCATTAGTATGCGACTGCCGTTTGTCATGGGTGGCACACAAGCGACTATATTTAGATTTTGGTGGACATCCTCCGAGTTGCACTAACTCAGTCCAACTGCAGGGGCGGAATCTTCTAGATTTCTCTGAGTCTGAGCTCTCCATTCTGTTCACCTGTCAGCGATCGCGGATTTTGAACTGCAAGCCTCGAGAGATATGGATAGATGACGGTCACACCGTTTTGTTTTACTGCAAAGCAGATGGCGACCCTGTGCCTGAAATCAGCTGGCTAAACCCACAGCTGATGCCTATTTCATCTATTGGTAGAATCCGGGTTCTTCCAAATGGCTCACTGGAGGTTCGTTATGCACAAGTTCAAGACGGTGGTATTTATGTTTGCGTGGCGTCTAATGCTGGTGGAAATGACAGCTTCCCCGTCAGGCTCCACGTCCGGGGCATTTCTTCACCTTCCCGGCATCCTTTTAAACTAGGTTGGTTTCCCTCTCGATCCCCAGCTGTAAATGAAACCCACCCATTCCCGTTTGATGTCAAAACATTGGTGATAGCAGTAATGATTGGGGTTCTTTCGTTCTCCAGCTCTGTTACCATATGTTTCATTTTTATTCTCTTCTGGAGCAAGGGTAAAGGGCAAATAAAGAACACAGCGACAATTGCATATGTGCCACGAACCACAATGTCAAATGTCAATGTGGGCCCCAAGCAGTCTGGCAGGTGTACAATGAAAATTATTTGAGGCAACGTGGTTAAAGTTTTCTCTAGCATCCTATATGCATGCACTGCAAATGAATGCAATATGTCACAATAGTTTGTAATAGTAAAGCAGATAAATTCAGATCTTTGGTGATGTTTATTAATGTCATTTGAATGTGATGTAATAATTGATAATTTTAGGCCGGTCTCTCAAATATATTGAAGTGAATGAAGAATATAAATCAAGTAAAGGTTAACTGTGACTTAGGGACCTTGACCATGATTGATAATTAATAATCGCATACAGAAGTGAATGTGCATGATGGAGAATTTTCACTATTTAGAACCCTATATTAAACGTTTGGGGATAAATAGAGAATTAATTTCTGCTTTGAAGTTAATTTGTGTCTTATTTTCTATAATTTTGTAATAGATTTGATTGTACATGAATTTAGACTTTTAAAAATATTATTTTAATACCGTACATCAATAGATTTCTGACAATATGAGTTATACATTTTAAATGTGCAATGTTCAGCTTTATAAAATAGATGATCAGCTATGCAGCATACACATATAGGTGCCTCCTACTCAGCTTCCCACATTTGGCTCACAGAAATGCCATGACTCAGGCAGTAAGCTCAACTGAGTAGACCATGAATTCTTTATTTAGGCTGCAGTTAATGTTGTCATCGTCCATAGGGTCCTAAAGCCACGCACGCAAGCATGCTCTCTCTCTCTCTCTTTCTCTCTTTCTCTCTTTCTCCCTATCTCTCTCTCCTCTCTCTCTCTCTCTCTCTCTCTCTCTCTTTCTCTCTTTCTCTCTTTCTCTCTTTCTCCCTCTCTCTCTCTCTCTCTCTCTCTCTCTCTCTCTCTCTCTCTCTCTCTCTCTCTCTCTTTCTCTGTCTCTCTCTCTCTCCCACTCTAAAAATGGCATGGTGATGCACACTGTGTGCCCTTTGCTTTCTATTGCACTTGAACTTAATATCTTTGTCGATGGATTTCTGGTATACATGGTGTCATTTGTCTTAGTTTGCATATTTGGTTAAATAAATAGGCATCCAAGAATAATAGAGACTTAGGTTTGATTTTGACTTCATTGATACACGTTATGAATTCGTTTTTCTGTCACATTTTAACCCTTTTGAATATGTATTTGTATATGATTTGATTTGTTGAAAATGACCTGGTACTGATTCACGTCCACAATTAAACTTTAATTGCATCTCCATTGATATGTATTTTGTTTACAAAAGAAACAAGACATGTTGAGGGCCAACATCCTGATTATTTGAGGATATAGATGGAGCTAAGGATCCACAAATTGCATTTACTACACTGCTGGCAAGTGTGTGTGTGTGTGTGTGTGTGTGTGTGTGTGTGTGTGTGTGTGTGTGTGTGTGTGTCTGTGTGTCTGTGTGTCTGTGTGTCTGTCTGTCTGTCTGTCTGTGCGTGCGTGCGTGCGTGCGTGCGTGCGTGCGTGCGTGCGTGCGTGCGTGCGTGCGTGCGTGCGTGCGTGCGTGCGTGCGTGCGTGCGTGCGTGCGTGCGTGCGTGCGTGTGTTGGATGGTGGGGGGGGGGTTGTCATCTGCCCTGAAGGCATGACAACCGGCCAACAGGCTGGCAAGGACTCAATGCTGAGCTCACACGTGCTGTGTGCACACGTTCATATGCTCACCTGATGGCTGACGCACTTTTTCTTTGGCTCCAGACCATTTTGTTTGGCCAGCTTCGCTCAGAAGCAGAGCAACCACTGTTCCGTGGGGAACGATGGTTGATCACTGCTTAGCCTACTGTCTAAATCAAAGGAGACGGCCAGGTAGACACCAGCAAAAGGCAGTCCTTCTAAAAAACATTAGAAGGCCTTTACAAAGATTCTGCTATGAATAAGTCATCAAAGAATACAAATCTAATGTGTATAATATTCAAGGCTAACTGAATCAAATGTACGTAACTTAAAGTGATATATTGCACACATGCGGCGCACGCACACACACGCACACACGCACGCACGCACACGCACGCACGCACACACGCACGCATGCACGTGCACACACGCACGCACTGCAGAGCACACAGAGCACACAGAGCACAAACAGAACCCACAGCGCAGGTGCACCAAGTCTTAGCAGTTTATTTGACTCAGTCCATTACTCTTTGCCTTTCTATGACTTTTCACCCACCTGACCCCCTCCCTCACAGCCCCTGTCATTGACCCTGGTTGTGCGTGGAGAACATGACCTATACCAGACTGACGGCTATTGTTGTCTCCTGGAGGCTCTGATAGCTCATTCATCAGAGGCCAAGGTTATGGATCACCGCCCACATCCTTGGCGAACAAAAATGTATTTGAGGCATATAGTTCTGTTTGTTATGTTTATCCTTCCTGCCACAATGTGTGGCAGGGTATTGTATGTATCACTGTATGTCTACAGTGTATATTATGTGTGTGAACAAAATAACTTGAGATTAGATTTTCATGAAACTAGAAACTAGACTTGCAGCCTAGGGGATGACCTCGCCATGGGGTCTGTATACAGCCAGCCTGATGCGAGGCAATCCACAGAGATGTGATCATGCAAGCTTAAGTAAGTAAGTACATTTTATTTATAGCACTTCTCACAGAGAGATCTCACAAAGTGCTTTACATACAGTGAGATTAAAAACAAAACAAGGTATTAAAGCACTTAGAACAGAAAAGGCCTGTACAATAATCTCAAGCAGGGCAGCAGATAACAACACAAGCATGGAAATAAAATCATGTAACATCAAGCAAATGCTTGTTCAAATAATAGCGTTTTAAGGTTGTTCTTAAAAATATCCACAGAGGCTGCAGCTCTCAAGACATGGTGAAGAGCAAAGTTTGGGAGCTACAGCCTGAAAGGCTTTGTCACCTTTTGTTTTTAGTTTATATGAGGAACTTCTAACCCCCGACATCAGCTACCTTCTCGCCCATGGTTCCAGGATACGGAAAGGGCCATCATAGGGCGGTAATCCTCAGACAGAGAAATAATGGGTCATTTTATCATACGAAATCTTTGCTCAGAAATACAGTTAATACAACATTATTGGGGGTCTCATTTCATGTTGGAATTAGGAAAGGAAATTGTATTAGGTGATCCACTAATTCAATCTGAAGTCAGTGGAATAGTATTAGTGAAAGGCAGTGTAGGTAGGCTATGCAAGATCCCTGGAGCAATCACAAAAAGGGAAAACTTGTATATCAAATTACAAAACAAGGTATAAGTGCATGGGCTGGAATGGACTAGAGCAGATCCTAATGGCAATGTGAAGAAGAGATTTCTTGAAGAGGCAATTAGCACATAATTCACTCAAAGACATGATGCAGAACAATACAGTGACATACAAATTAAACGAGGCAGGAGTACAAATGTGTATGTGGAAGAAATCTTGAGCTTATTGGAAGGATTATGTTTTTATTTGATTTATTTTTTAAGTTTATTGAATTTGAGAACAATTCATTTGATAGGTTATCAAAGTGGGGTCCAGGGACCCTCAGGTTTTTTTTGGAGGGGGGGGGTTCCAAATGGAGCATTACAGGGTCTGTAACTCTGAGAGTGTACAAATTTGGTTCCATTAGTACAAGGGTTCCCAAACTGTTCAGTCCGTGACCCCCAAAATAATCATATTTGAACTGTGGACCCCCCCATCCTGACAAGCACTTAGTTGGAATTGTAAAAGTTGAGGCATTACATTTAGTTTGACTCTGTTCCACAGATGAGAAAATAGCCGATCTACAAGCGCACAACGCCTCGCCGAGCAAGGCGTGATGCCTTGTAGATCGGCTATTTTTTTTAAAAAGGTAATAGGTAATATTTGACAATTTGGCCAATGTTTGACCATTTTTTTTATAGTTTAGTTTGTTAGTTACTTTTGGTTATTTTTAGTTTATTCCTTTTTTTTCTCTTCTTCATTTTAGAGGTATTAAATATACTTAAATATGTCTTAAAGTCTTTAAATTGTCCTTTAGAAATGTGCAGATAGCCCATATACACTGTCATTTACATTAAGCTAATTAACAAAAAATAAAAAAATAAACCCTGACCCCCAGTTTGGAACCATTGAATTCTCTCAGAGTTATGGGGGTCCTTGAAATTAAAAGGTTCGAGAACCGCTAGGACAGGTAATGTACATTTTCTGTTACACACTCCCGACCAGTAGATGGCGACAATGCACCTAACTTTAGTAGCCAGCCGCTGCAAAAGCACAACAAGACGAGGGGACTGCAGTGTTGTCTGTGTGTTTGGTTGTGAAGTTTGTCTTATTTGAGACTCATAGCTCGGGATCAATGCATCACAAACTGGCTCGCTAACGTATGATCTAACACCTGGTCATAGAGATCCATGAAAGGACAGCGAGTTGACCAAAAGTCACCAAACTCATCATCCAGGCATCCTACCATACACTGTGCTAGCTGAGCAGCAGCTTAGCCTTATTGTTGCTAGCGAGTTAGCATTAGCAGCCATGACTCTGGCCGTGGGACGGGAGCCCCGCAAGACTGCGGGGAACCGCATGTCCAAACTGCTGGACGTGGAGGAGGACGACGACTTCTACAAGACCACTTATGGCGGCTTCAATGACGTAAGAGGACTAACCTAACGGTTACCACCACTCAGTTATAGCTGAGCAAGTTAGCCTGTTAGCTAGCCGACTGGACAAAACCTATAGGATAGGCTAGCAATGCTAACGTAGCATCTTGGAGATTGACACTATGGCTCCCTTTGTCAGGACAGTTTATTTGTGTTTATCTGTTTGATTCTATACCTAAACACTGTCAGTAAGTTACTGTATGTTTTGCCATTAATTGGTGTCTTCTTAGATGAATCTTCATGCTTGATTTACACCTTACCAGGGGGTCTTAAACAGAGGGTCCGGGACCCCTAGGGGGTCCTGAGAGTTACTACAGAGGGACCACCAAATATTTGTGCCCAGTCCCAGCATCCCTATCCTGAGGAGATCTTTAGCCAAAAATAGCAGATTTACAAGCTCAGAACTCCTTGTAGATCTGCTATTTTCGGCAAAGAGGTTTGGTGTAGAGGGAAACAAGAGCAGACTAAGTAAAAGGTCAAGTTTGCTAAATATTGACGGTTTAAGTGAGTAAATGTCTGAAAATACACATTAACATGAATCCAACATGATAGTGCTGTCTATGAATCTATCTATGAAATCTATGAAAAAGTCCCTGCTTCATCTCTCAGCTAAGGGGTCATTGGCCTGAAAAACCTTGAAGACCCCAGCCTTAGAGCATTTTTCTTTTGCACAAACAATAAACAAGCCCCACTCAATGTAATATTAATATGGCAACAATAAATCTGGCAAATCTGTCTGGCAGGCCTGTGCTAAATTAAAAGTTCATAAATATCATATTGTATGGTCTCTGTCGGGTGGAAACCCCACATGTCCAAAGCTGTGACTTTTCAGGATTCAAATGCAAAAATTGCAAAAGTAGCAGATCTAAAAGCTCAGAGCGAGTCACTTCCCGCCGCATTTTGAGCTTGGAGATCTGCTACTTTTGGTGCTTTTTGTGTGACGCTGTAGTATGATCAAGTAGGAATGAATTGTTAATTGATGAAAAAAACGCAAAAAGTTCAAACATGGACAGAAGAGGTTTCTGCCCGACAGCAACGATATGCAAAACTCTGTAAAGGAATCACTGCCTGTACTACATGAAAGTATGTGACTGTATATGTCTGTCTGTCTACCCCCCCCCCCCCCCCCCCCAGGAAGATGGAGATGATGAGTACCATGGAGAACATTCAGACACAGAGGACGAGGTGGACAGTGACTTTGACATTGACGAGGGCGACGAGCCGGACAGTGACCAGGAAGATACGGGACCTCGTAGGAAGATGCGGGTCATCACTAAAGCTTACAAGGTAACCATGTCACAGTTCTGCTGCTAAAATGAGTTTGAATCAAGTAGGGGTGCAACAGCTCATAGAATTAATCGATTTGAAAAAAAAATGAAGATAATAAATGAGATAATCGATTACTTATCAATCCCTATTTTGGGCATGACATCATTATAGGAAAAAAGTTGTTGCACATTTCAAGAATAATGAAAATGGCAGATCTACAGGGTCACAGCGTGTCGCATCGCAACACATTGTGAGCAGACTGAGCACTATTGCTATTTTCACATTTGTTTCACGATACTGTTGTGCGACAAAGTATGAAATGATGCTTATGTGCGTAATCAATTTGTTGATGTATAAATAAATAATAAATGTGCTCCTCAATTCAATTAATCAAAAAAGTAAAGGATAGAATAATTGCAAAGAAAATAATCAATAGTTGCAGTCGTAGAATCAAGTCTGTACTTTGGTCAAGTGGAATACGTTTGTTAGTGTAACTTCACAGGAATATGAAAACGCACGCCCCCAGAACACAGTCGCCCCGGGGCAAATCCGGCGACCTCGGAACCGTCGCCACCTGGTATTCCTAAACGTAACCTCAGTAAACTATGCCTATACCTAACCTTATTCCTAAACGTAACCTCAGTAAACTATGCCTATACCTAACCTTATTCCTAAACGTAACCTCAGTAAACTATGCCTATACCTAACCTTATTCCTAAACGTAACCTCAGTAAACTATGCCTATACCTAACCTTATTACTAAACGTAACCTCAGTAAACTATGCCTATACCTAACCTTATTACTAAACATAACCTCAGTAAAACAGTGCCAAAACCTAACCTTATTCCTAAACTTAACCTCAGTAAACTATGCATAACCCTAAACTTATTTCTAACCTTATCCTCAGTAAAACAAATACAAAAACCTCTGGGGGCGAGCTGTCTGCGAAAAAAATGGGGGCGAGTATGTTTTGGAGTGAGCCTTTCTGGTTACCCTTCACAGAGCTTATGAATTCACCAGCTGTACTGATCCACATTCACCCCATTAGTTATCCCCATTAAGGGGAAATTACTTTTCTGCGTTTGACTCACCAGTGTGCTGCTCAGACTGAGCACACAGGGGCAGTTAAGGTTTTAACCAAAAGTAAAGGATAGAATAATTGCAAAGAAAATAATCAATAGTTGCAGTCGTAGAATCAAGTCTGTACTTTGGTCAAGTGGAATACGTTTGTTAGTGTAACTTCACAGGAATATGAAAACGCACGCCCCCAGAACACAGTCGCCCCGGGGCAAATCCGGCGACCTCGGAACCGTCGCCACCTGGTATTCCTAAACGTAACCTCAGTAAACTATGCCTATACCTAACCTTATTCCTAAACGTAACCTCAGTAAACTATGCCTATACCTAACCTTATTCCTAAACGTAACCTCAGTAAACTATGCCTATACCTAACCTTATTCCTAAACGTAACCTCAGTAAACTATGCCTATACCTAACCTTATTACTAAACGTAACCTCAGTAAACTATGCCTATACCTAACCTTATTACTAAACATAACCTCAGTAAAACAGTGCCAAAACCTAACCTTATTCCTAAACTTAACCTCAGTAAACTATGCATAACCCTAAACTTATTTCTAACCTTATCCTCAGTAAAACAAATACAAAAACCTCTGGGGGCGAGCTGTCTGCGAAAAAAATGGGGGCGAGTATGTTTTGGAGTGAGCCTTTCTGGTTACCCTTCACAGAGCTTATGAATTCACCAGCTGTACTGATCCACATTCACCCCATTAGTTATCCCCATTAAGGGGAAATTACTTTTCTGCGTTTGACTCACCAGTGTGCTGCTCAGACTGAGCACACAGGGGCAGTTAAGGTTTTAACCACTTAAACCCCAAGTTGTTGAGCGGATGCAACACATTGTGAGCTTGTAGATCTGCTATTTTCTGCAAAAGTTTTCCCCAGAATACAGATGCTGGGGTTTAAGTGGTTGATTGATTGAATACTTTTAGTCAGAAATGTAAACTGCAGAAGGACTTAGAAGTGGTCTGCGGACCCCAGGTTCAGGATCCTTGGTCTATGGGATGGATGACTTTTCATCTTCTGTTGCCCCAGACCGTGTTTATTACTACTCTAAAACCAAGACAAACATGGTTTGTTTCTATTCGTTTCATCTAAGGAACCTGTGAAGGTTGCCAAGCCAAAACCCAAGAGACCCGCCGTAGAACTGAAGAAGACGGAGAAAGCCAAGGTTGAGTTCAAGAGGAAGATTCCACAAGAATTCCAGGACTTTGGTGAAAGTAAGAGACCTTCATGTACCATCTCTACTGTGTGTATGCCAAAAGTACAACTCTTACATCACCCAATCAGGGTGGGAATATCCCCCCTGAGCACAATTGCCACCGTGTGAATATGGTCTTGAATATTTGACTTACACGTAATTTGTCTGTATGAATTCGGAACACTGGAATTCTATTTTAAGGTGATTCATCTTCCTTTTTAGTCAACATACCATGGTGAAATCAGTGCCATCACTCATATATGCCTCTAAGCTTCCAATTGTATATATATCATTGTTTCTCCTCCTTTGAATATACCTACATCTGCCACAAAGGGGAGTTACGGGATTTCAAGCTACACAAACATCTTATATTTAACAGTGAGACAGTGAGACAGTGAGAAAACCAAAGTGTAACATGGTGTTCTCCAGTGCAAACAAAATTGATTGCAGACGTTTCAAACCTTTGTCATTCCGGTTCTCTTATTGAAAGAGCCCTTTACTGTATATACACTGTGGTATTTAGATGGGTGAAAAAACTTAAAATGATCATGTCGACAATCTCATTCAGAAATAGTTGCGGACAGAATGTATACAGGAACAATACATTCTTTCCTATCAAAGAACAAAGGCGAGCCGAGTGCTTCTGAGAGTTCACAGGGTGACGACATTCTTTCCCATGTTCCAGAAAAAGAGTAATCAAGGCAGTCTTGTTCTCCCTTTTTAGATTATGGAGATGCAATTAATTATAGACACGCAACACCCTCTTGTATCACCCTTAAACCTCTTGATGCCATATACCACCGCTCTTAACATTCATCACGGATCATTATGGTGCCTATCACTGTCTTCAGTAATGAAAAAGTTGGCTGGCCATCTGTCTGTGAGACATGATTAACATTTGTATATATTTAGAGCTTAATATTAAACTACCAACTTAGTTATCTACCTGTTGGACTTGGAACATTGGCACCTATCACTCTACCAGAAATGGCTTTTACAGTACACCAGGTTCCTCGGCAGAACAGATGGCTTTGAAAGGCCACTTTTCATGAGTCATTCTACCAGCCTTATGATGTGCTTTTGAGAACTAATTTCACAGTGATATAGTAGTGTTTATAGAGCCTTAAGTATTAGTAATACAATACGTAAGGTCTTTTAAAGCGGACGTTCTCAACCCGGGTTTGCATTGTTATTCTACTGTAATACACCAACCTCAACGAGACAAATTCCATGTGTGTGTGTGTAAACAAAATAATTCTGATTAAAACCTAAATTTGACCGTTATTTATTATTTATTGTTTGTGTTTTTATTAGCGAAACACAAACATATATCATTATTATCTTCCATATGGGTTGGTCCTTCAAATTAATGAAAGACTTGGAGCATAATACGCAAAGCAGTTGCTTATGATAAAATCCTTCCCCAGCAGCTCGGAAGTCTGTGCGGCAGTCGACCAGCGAGCACACTCGGAAAACGAACCTGCGCTTGCAAGAACGACAGGATGCCCCTCGGCGTCGGAGAGGAGCGCACCGCGACCGGCCTCTGACACAGGAAGAGCTGCTGGCGGAGGCCAAGCTAACGGCTGAGATCAACATCAGATCTTTAGGTAAGAAAACATGTTTGCAACCTAAGCTGCCCAGACTCAATTCACTCCCTGCCGAATCTCTCTTAACCCATTCAATCCCGGACGCATCTGTGTCACTTTAGATTTATTTGGCTATCCAAAATAGCAGATAGACAAGCTCATAGCACAGCACAGAGTGCCGCGCTATAAGCTTGTAGATCTGCAATTTGTTTTAAATCGTGAAAATGTGTGCAAATCTTTGAATATATATATTTTTTAAAGCAAACATTTGTAACTGTCAAATGACTTAACACATTGGGTGCCAGAGGTTTATTAAAATATTATACGTTGAGTGCCAGCATTTCTTCCATCCACTTGCGTTATACATTTCGTGCTGTGAGAAGCCCCGACGCGGAAATGCATGTAAACAAAGCGTGCGTGCGAGACGGCGGAGGGTCCCGACTAACGCCTGGAACAATAATATTTCCAACGCGACCCTCCATTGCAGCGTGATCGCCGATCGAAAACGGCTCGTTTCCACCACATTAAAAAGAAATGGAGATATTAAGCTTTTAATCAAGGAGATAACATTGAAAACGCCGACCGGAAGGATTTTTGACATGGAGCCACATCCAGCCTCTTCTTCTCAGAAACTGCTTGGGTGATGTCAAAGTTTCGTTTTAGCGCCCCACGTGGCCCACATGTATAAAAATAGAATTGGGTCAAAAACGGTCCGGACCGTTTTCGGCACTTCTCGTTTGGACCCTCAAAAACGGTCCGGACCGTTTTTGGCATTCAATGTGTTAACAAACGTCTTAATTTTTCTGAAAAACTTTTGTTGCTACGTCAGTGGTGCTCAAACCTTTTCTTGTCAAGGACCCCCAAAGTTATGTTTTTGGCCGCCGACCCCCATCAAAATATGTTGTTCCAGGGACCGCCCCAGAAGCAAAGATTTTAGTTAAAAATGTTCTTTCAAAATATATATATATATTTATTAAAAGATTAGCACATGTTCAAGATTAAAAAAAAATGTCAGATCTACAAGCTCGTAGCGAGTGCCGTGCTACGAGCTTGTAGATCTGCTATTTTTGTATAGCCAAAGTATACAGCTAAAATTACACGGATGCATTCCCGCTCTAAATGGGTTAAAACTCTTAAAACCAGTATCCAGCTCTGTATTCTCTCTCAGGCATTGTACTGTCTCACCACAACACAATATTGATTGATTGAATACTTTATTAAGTTTGAAAAAAGCACAGAGGTACAGTTGTACAATAATGCTAAAAGGATAACACAAAAAGCCCTGAGGGCTTGTTTCCATTGTGGTCCTGTGTATTCAATTCATCAAGACATATAAAGACAATAAACACTAATGAAGGGAATGCAAGAGCTACTCTCCTTGAAATGGAATAATAGATAGGAATTAAGACATGATTTATAGTGATGGCTTTGTGTTTATCAAGTAATAGTGAATGCTAATACTGCTCAGACATTACACAGTTAAGTCCTCTGTGTTCATTTATCGTCTTACTCCGAGAGTAAAAATGCAACCAAATGCATTTGCTTACATTTGTACACTCTCAGAGTTCAATTAACACAAGATTTTACTGTAAGTATCTTAAATTTAAAGGAGTACTTCACCCAATAGAGAGAGGGCGTAAAATCAAGGTACTTTAATCATGTTTACCAAAAGTTTTAAAGGCCAACATGTTTCGACCAGTAACTGGTCTTCATCAGGCCAAGTATGCGTTTTTAACTCAACTTTTATCTCCATTCAACACCTGGTTGATCTCTCTCTCACTTTATTTCTATTGTTTACCTACCCGGTGGTGTCTCTTAACTTACACAGAACTTTTGTTTGTAAAACATTCCTTAATGGTGAATGAAGAATTCAAAAATGAAGAAAAAACTTGATGGATGGAATTAATCAGATACCTGATTTAACAGCAAAACTGCAAATAAATCCATCCATAAACTCCAAAACACAGCGCATATTATCATTTAGATTCTCTTCTGCCGAAGTCCGCTGAAAAAGGTTTCCCAAATATCACCACAGACGACAAAAATATATTGAGCGAAGAACGTGCATGGGCGTGCCCATAGGGTTCAACCGGAGCTCATTCACATGCACAAGAGCTGTTTAAAAAGTTGATTTACTTCTTCTATGGTCATAGAAGACAGAAAACACTTTGAAGCCCTACATGAGCTGTGTTTTGGCCTTTATGGACATATTTTCTATATCGTTTTGCTGTTGTTGAATCAGGTCTCTAATTCCATTCATCAAGTTTTTTCTTAATTTTTGGATTCTTCATTCAACATCAAGGAATGTTTTACAAACGAAAATTCAAAAATTCAAATGAGTTAAAGCAGGGGTCTTCAACAGGGGGTCCGGGACCCCTAGGGGGTCCTCAGAGTTACTACAGGGGGTCCGCCAAATCTTTGTGTGATATGATTTTTATGTTTTACCTTAACCACTTGAACCCTAGCATCCCTTTTCCTGAGGAGAACTTTAGCCAAAAATAGCAGATCTACAAGCTCACAAGTGAGCTTGTAGATCTGCTGTTTTTGGCAAAGAGGTGTAGAGGGAACAAAGAGCAGACCAAGTAAACACTTTTTTTTATCTGAAACAAAATGTTATACAATATAGAGGGGGTCCCTGCTTCATCTCTCTCTCAGCTAGGGGGTCCTTGGTCTGAAAACGTTGAAGACCCCTGAGTTAAAGACACCACCAGTAGGTAAACGGAAATAGAAATGAAGTCCTTTCTTGGCTGACGTACTCCTTTAAACGTTCTTTATCGTGTCTGTTGGGTGTGCTGCTTAGTGATGATGCTGTTGAAATGATTTTACGCTGCTTATTTCCATTCCTGAAGAGAACTACGAGAGGTTGGAGGCCGACAAGAAGAAACAGGTGCACAAGAAGCGGCGCTTTGAAGGCCCGACCATTCGCTACCATTCAGTCCTCATGCCCCTCGTGTCGCACTCCATGCTAAAAGAAGAGAATGTGGACGTGGAAGGGTAAGGACGTCTCCGTAAGCTTTATCGCTAAAATGGGTAGATGGATCGCACACCCCTCTGAAAGCTGTAGTAACAGGAAAATGTGTGCGGTGGAGGTAGATCAATTCCAATAACTCTTTAAATCACTGTTTCCCAAACAGTGGGTCGGGACCCATTTTTGTTTTTAGTTATCAAAAGATTTTCAAAAGAATTCACAATTCTTCTTACATTGAAAACGTCAAAAATGTTTTCAAAAGAATATCATAGATAAATAAGAAGTTACACAAAAATAATAAGTAGTGAAAATAGCAGCTCTTATAATGTGAGCTTGTAGATTGGGTATTTTCACTACAGCTTGAGTCCCGGGGGAGACATAGAATTTATCTTTTGGGTCCCGAGCTTAAAAGTTTGGGAGCCCTTGCTTTAAATGACTCGGACAAGGACATTTAGGTCCCAGGCATTAAAAAAAACAGTAACTGGAAGGATGTATTTACAAAGGCAGGTCAGGCTTTTTACCATATTTCTTCCTTGCTGGCTGTCACTGTTTTTTTGAGTGCCTGGGAACTTCGTTTTGTTGTTTGAATATATCTTCCTTCCAAGAGCACTAAATATTATAATTTTCCAGTGACTTTGTACTCACATTGAGTGCCTGGTTGTTTGTTGAACTTTTTTAAATTAGTTGAGAGAGGTAGGGGGAGTGGGTGATCTGATTAGTATCCCTACTGGTTACACGCAGAGAAAGTGCTCATTAATCTTCTCATTATTCTAAGGGCGGAGAACGTGTCTCAGAATGCAGTGCATAATTCATAAGTGTCAGTGTGTTTTCTTACTATGATTCATGCTCTTTCTCAAAGGTTGGATCAGGATGTTCCTCAGACGGCCCCAACAAATCCAACCGCGCCTTCGCAGCAACCTGCAGGAGGTCTGTGCTCTCGTACTTACGTAACGTTCAGCGACGACGAGGCTCTGGAGGTGGGCTTTCCGCACAGCGCTCAGGTGTGTCCCCAGCTGCCCCCCCAGGAGGTGTGCCCCGTTACCCACAAGGCAGCGCTGTACCGAGACCCAGTCACCGACATCCCCTACGCCAACGCGCGAGCCTTCCGCATCATCCGGGAAGCCTACCGGAAGTATGTGGCTGCTCACGGATTTCCCAGCACTTCGGGAGCGGTGACAGGACTTGATACCTCGGCATCAAAAGGCAGCCGTCAGAAGATGATTGTCAAGCAGAGTGCCCTTGCAACATAAGACTTAAGGAAACAGGCTTTTTTTTCTTTATTTATTTGTTTCCATGACTGACTAGATTTTTTTTTATGGACACAAAAAAAGGACGGTAATAATGACAAGTGTACATATTCTGGCTCTCAAGGTAGGAAAACTTAACAGTCTGTCAAGCAAGTTCATAGGTTTGGGTTGGTAATGTTGATGCACAAGCATATGCCAGGGTTCCTGTGGTCAAGAAATTCCTGGAAATGTTTTGGAATTTATCAAATATTTTGGAAAATGTTTGGATATACATTGTTTTAGGCGATTGGTTTTGTTCATTAAACATATGTCCCAAAATATGTCTAACATTACGTGAAATACGTAACATGGTAAGCGAGCTACGTGAGTGCGGCCTAATGTATACAGTCATGTCACGCGACAAAAAGGTCTACAATTCTAACACATTGCACCATGATATTGTTGTTGTATGTTATTGTCACGTGACACCTTTGCTCGAGTCATAAGCTGCTCCATTTTACACACTAACACACACGATACGATAACTCGCTATTATCACTCATTTACTCTATTTACGTTCATACACGACGTCTCTAGAGCAAGAAAACAACCAAAGATAACAAAACAAACAACGAGAAGAAGAAGAACAAGGCTTAAGGCTCAATGTCTTAGGGCATTGATGGCACACTGGTGTAAGAGCCTCATTGTTGCACTGTATGGTTGCTATAGGCTGGGTAAAATACTTTGGAAAGGTTTTGAAAATGCGTTGTTAAAAATGTGTGGAAGGGAACCCTGATATACTGAACTGCAGCCTGAACAAGGTCATCTGAATTGACTGGAGGCAAATTCCTCTATGGTAAACAACCGACTACATCTACTCCTATCCTCTTTCCTTCAAAATACCTCTGGAATGATTAATTCCACTTAAATTGACACATTTGAGGATTGTTTATAGTAATTTCCTGCATTTTCTGAGTCGAGCTCTATTTGTAGCTGCATCATTGAAGATCAGTTACTCCATAGACAATTATCACGTCAACATCATTTCTTGTTGAGAAATGTGACTTTCCTGTGCAACTGTTAAATATGGACACACAAACTTGACTTTTGACTTTGTTTTAGGATGGGTGGATGAGGCCTTACCTTTTGGGGGAATTTTGTATTTTTATTTTGAATTTTCTTTTGTAAAGATGGGTTTTTATAGACATCAATAAAACAAACAAAATAAAATGTTAATTGTAAACAATTGAATTTGCATTTTCTTTAATTAGCCACTTATTGTTTTTCAGTGTAATTGTGGGATAACTCTTGGGATGAACACTGATTTATAACGCAATCCATGTAATATAAAACAATTTCATGATTAATTTAGTTTTTTGCCAGACCCAAGGGGTCGGGCTTACATGAGGCTTTGTACCTGTTTCGTCCATACATGGGCATGGTCACTTTGTCCTCCGGCCCCAGCCAAAAAAGTCTGTCCCCCTTTCGTCCATACATGGGCATAGACACAGGCTGACACGTCATGTGAAGTCCGGTGACGTAGTGCTCTGATCTTATAAAGTACTTATTCTGGGTCTGGCAGAACC
Organism: Gymnoscopelus braueri; assembly: GCF_963280865.1. NCBI lineage: Eukaryota > Metazoa > Chordata > Actinopteri > Myctophiformes > Myctophidae > Gymnoscopelus > Gymnoscopelus braueri. The sequence goes on from NC_137613.1 coordinate 42,790,812, forward strand.
AGGTCTCCTGGTCTTGTTATTTTATACTATTGTCTTTTATCATTATTTTAGTAAAGTAAAATTTTCACCCAGAAAAAACATCAGTTGTGACATAGTGGAACAGAGTCAATTTATTGGACAATATTGATAAACACTTTCTCACTTTATTCCTTATCTTCCTAGGATTTTGTTTAAAAACCTTTTTAAAATTTATTTTAAATGTGTTGAAATAGCTGACATGTCGCTGGAGATCGGCTATTTTCACAAATTTAAAATGTATTTCAAAATAGTAAAAAATGCCTAAAAGGTTTAGGCATAAGGGGCAAGGCAAGATATGGCCCTAACACTTCCTCCAGGCAGTTGCCTCTTAACAAGAATCAAGGCCTGTTAGAAAATAGCGCATCTACAAGCTCGCACCCCACTGAAAGTCATTATGAGCTTGTAGATTGGCTATTTTTGGCAAGTGTCGTCGCTGTATGACAGAGTATAAACAAGCTTTATTAGGGAGGCTTGATAACATTTCCGTAATCATCCTGGGGCCAATTTATGGTTGATGAATGAATCTTCACACCTGCAATCTGTTTACAGAGAGGCATCTGCATGAGTAACGACTGAATTTGATGTCAAGTCGAAAACGAGATGCTTCTTTTTGCCTAAGGTAAGCTGCTTGATAATGGGGATTTTACCAGTTTTTCCCCATGGACTTCACAAAGAAACATTTTGTATAGTGTCGCAGTGTGTGTCTAATGATTCAATCTGTTCTAGGGGTGTCAGTTTCAGACTGAAATTCACGGCCAATGAACGTGAACAAGGTCTTGAATTAAAGCTTTATATATTCTGATAGTAATCATTGCTAAGTATGGAGTGTTTCTTCATTAACAGGGGCCTCGTCTCTACAGCTCTTCAAGAATCAAGAATCACCTTATTTGTCAATTTCCCTATGTACTTACATACATAAAGAATTTTAAATACTGTTCCCACTAATAATAATAATAACTAGAAAAAGTGCTCCTCGGAGCACAGGTCTCCGCCAGGTCAGGTACGTTATTCTGGCCTCCTGGTGGCGCTATATGGGTTTGTGAAAAGGGTGCCAACCGTATCATTTATTCTTGCATTGACACTGCATTCATGATTTGAGGCATTTTGTTCCAAAAATGTGTTTTGCTAAATTAGACCTGCTGGTGGCGCTATAACAGGCCAATGTGAGAAGGGTGGCATTTCTTCCTCGGCTTAGTGGGAATGTGCGTGTGAAATTTCACGGAAATCGCAAGCTGTGTGTATACTTTGAGGCATTTTGTTCAAAACGGACCAATCCTGCAAACTTTGGAAGCCAACCTTAGGCAATGAGGATAGAATATGGGAAATTGGACAGATCTGTGTTGATCACATGACTATAGTGATACTGTGTACTGATTTGCATGACGTTTGGATAAAATATAAGTAATAAGTAATATAAAAAAATGGGTTTTGCACAAATCGGCCTCCTGGTGGCGCTATAACAGGCCCATGTGAAAGATTTGGGGCAGAAGTTCTGAATTGGCATCCAGGGAGTGTGTGTGCACAGTTTCGGAGCGACCGGGCCAACGGTGCCGGAGATTAGCTGGTGACAGACGGACACACACACACACACACACAGACACACGGACGGACGGACAGGGGGTAAAACATACTCTCTCGCCATATAATGCATTTTATTTATAAAGCACTTAACATTCTTGGGCATCTCAGAGTGCCACTCAGCCACTTGGCACTCTGTGCGACAGAAAACATAAAGCCTATCTAAGAAACATAAAAAGACCAAAACTAAAACACAACATAAACATTAACAAAAGAAAACAATAATTATGTATGATGTGCAATTCATGCAGTTAACTGACAGTCTTCACTGCACTCTATAGCAATGATAGAGCTTTAATATTTTAACAATAAACATTTGTCTTAACCAAAAAATATCCCTTACCTTTAAACCAAACGGGTTTAACAACTAACATGTACAACGTGTATAGGTTACACGTTGTGAGCTTGTACATCTGCTATTTCTAAAATGAATTTATGAACATTTCTCAACAGATTATACAGATGAAGAGAAACAATTGGCGATTATGCAAAAAAAATTGTGATTGTCTCAAATAATTGCTATTAGGCGATGATGTAATAATTGTGATGGGCCTAACAGTGCATCACTTTCATCTGGGCTCTCAGACAACTCATCTGGGCTCTCAGACAACAATTAAATGCAATCTGAAAGATAATGTCCACATTTTGCGCCAATACGTCCCAAAACAAGCTCTCTGCTCTGATGCTATGGAACCCACCGAGCAATGTTCTAAATAGGAAGGAATGGGGACTATCATTGCTTGCTCTAGAGTGGTAGTTGCCATGGAAACGAGTGTAGGTGGTGTACTCTTTCGTGCTGTACTCCTTTCCCTTGTCCTCTCTGCTCGTCTGTTGTGCACCCTCTGTGCTGTTGTTATCTGCAACAAATAACAATAGACATTTCATTCTCCAGCTTTACTTGAAGGCTCCTTGTGGGTTCTCTCAGAGTTGTGGACCAATACGCAACGCTCCTTTATTTGGACCAAATCCCATTGGCCAGTCAGTCAGGCCAGTAGCCTAGTTTAGTAAGAAAGGCAGCAGCATCAGAATTTTGTTGAGCATGCATGAAGATGGCTTTTCTTTTGTTGAGAATATGAATAAAGTCAGAATATGCATGTCCTTTTCATATTGCCTTTTTATGTCTTAGACGAGCAGTGGTTTTCAAAAATGTTCATGCCAAGGACCCCAAATTGATATGTATTTGGCCGCGGACCCCCATCTGAAAATGTTTTGTGCCAGGGTCCCCCAGAAGAGAAGATTTGTGTTCAAAAATGCAAAATTCTACAAAATTCTTCAAATACCTTGAAGATTTTTCTAAAATGTTCAACAATAGCAGATCTACAAGCTCGCAGCGCGGCACGAAGTGACGCGCTGTGAGCTTGTATATCTGCTATTTTTGAATAGCCAACGTATACAATATGGATAAAGGGGTGAAAATGTATCAACATCTTTTGCTGGGGACCTCCTGGAACCCCCTCAAGGACCACTGGTGGTCCCCAGACCACTGGTTGAGAACCACTGTCTTTAGAGAGAATAATGTGCCAGGTCAATCATTCATTTCAGATTTCCTTGACATGCCTCTTATTCCATGTCTCTTTAGTTGGATCTCTACATTCAGAATGTTTTCCCACTGCAAATATTACCATAAGTATTGACCAGAAACAGCTCCAATATTGTATGATAAACATTTGATGTAATTTCATTTTTCGATATCTTCTTCTCATTGCAATCCCTCTGTTTTATTAGTTTCCATGGAGATGGGCATGCATGCATGCGAGTGCACGTGTGACTGTTTTTGGGGTATGAAGAGCACTAGACCAACAGAAAGATAATTAGATTGAGATGAGTTTAATTTCCATCCTTCCATTTGCATGACATTTCGTTTCAGCCTCTATGACTCAACTTTAAAATGTTTTTAATCAATGTAATCTTGCTAGAAATGTTGATGTACTAGCCTATATCCATATCTGTCTGTCTGTCTGTCTGTCTGTCTGTCTGTCTGTCTGTCTACAGTTGTTTGTTTCAAAGATATCCTGTTTCTTTATACCTAGCCTACTCAATGCAGCAAACCACAATGCAATGTTTTAAAATAGAATATACTTTCACTGTCGTTCTTCTTGCATTTAATCCACTGTCTACTTGGGCCTTTTGGGGATTTGATTTTAGATTTAGATTTAAATTGTGTGTGTGTGTGTGTGTGTGTGTGTGTGTGTGTGTGTGTGTGTGTGTGTGTGTGTGTGTGTGTGGGTGTGGGTGTGGGTGTGGGTGTGGGTGTGTGTGTGTGTGTGTGTGTGTGTGTGTGTGTGTGTGTGTGTGTGTGTGTGTGTGGTTGTGGGGGTGTGTGTGTGTGTGTGTGTGTGTGTGTGTGTGTGTGTGTGTGTGTGTGTGTGTGTGTGTGTGTGTGTGTGTGTGCTGTGTGTTGACAGCAGCAGTAGAGTACCACACTCAGTAGAATATAAATAAGGCAACTGACTATGATAGCAGTTACATTTGTTATGTTGTTGCAAGAGATCAAAACGCTCACGTACAGAATCGCACATGTTTTTTTTTTTTTGAGAGAAATGTAATTATTTAATAGCCTAAATGTCTTCATATACAATTCCCTGTACTTCAAATGAGTGACCATGTTTTAAATTGAATAATAAGCTAAAGCTTATCTGGCACAGAAACATTACTGAAACATGGCTGGTGTTTGCACTTTCTCTTTTTTGACCGGTACATCTAGTACGTAACGTTCAGATTTCAAATATAAAGTGCTTACCCCATGGCCACGGATGTTACAATTATGTACGGCCCCTCAGAAGTACACGTATTTTCCGTATTGTACAGTAAAAAGCATTTTAATCCAACTGGTGGCCATTTTCTCCGTATTTTCTACTTATGCTTTCAACTGGGTGACCCTATCGGTTGGGAGGTGTACTGCACTCTGACACATTATAACTCTATGAGAAAATGGCCACCGATCGGATTAAATGCCTTTTATTGAATAATACGGAAGATACGGGTACTTCTGAAGACCCGTACATAATTGTAACATCTGTGGCTGTAGAGTAAGCACTTTATATTTGAAATCTGAACGTTTAGTAGATGTACGGACTGTAAATGGAGAAGGTGCAAACACCAGGGTGAAGTTCATCCATGACTGTCATGATATGACAGTCATGTTCCAGGGCTAATTGTTATAGGTGCTCCTGCCCGTTTGGAGGCGTTGGTTTATGTCTGTTACGCACCAAATCTCCGCCCCAGATCGAGTGACAGAATTATCTGATTTCCCAACACATTGCATGCGATGCCATTAATAATCACCTATGGGCAAATTTAGGTGCGACTTGTCTTGCACCAAATGCATAGAGAGAGAGAGAGAGAGAGAGAGAGAGAGAGAGAGAGAGAGAGAGAGAGAGAGAGAGAGAGAGAGAGAGAGAGAGAGAGAGAGAGAGAGAGAGAGAGAGAGAGAGACACTACATTCTGCACCGCATTCAGCAGCACGCGTTTGGATTGGATTACTGGGATCTAGCTCTGTGATGTGGAAGGAACGGACGCGTTTCGAGATCTGAAACCAGGATTACCAAACAGACAATGAATCACAGTATATATACTACCGTTTCGGTGTTGCAGCTACACATCCTTCGGATTTGAAGGCAAATTCGCGTTATAAAAACTACACATGATTATTTTTGATGTCTCCGAGAGCGCGCGGAAATGTACAGTAAGCTCTACTGTACAGAGTTGGCACAGGCATAGCCAAGCTGCAGCTTTAGATTTGGGCTGCATACATTTTCATTATAATTTATATTATGTGCAGTGCAGTGTGCATGCATAGCTTTTATATGTATACAATTGATTGGATGTAATCAGAAGGAAAACAATGATCAACTACTTTGCTCTGTCTTTTCCCATCATAGGCTGCATTGAATTGTGATTTGGCTCTGATTTGGCGTATTTTTTGGTGAAATATGACGCGGGGCTATTCGCAGCTACACACACACGCACGCACGCACGCACGGATAACAAACAATTAAAATGACAAGAAGAATCGTGCTCAGAACTGATTCTCCATCCATGTTACCGAGGAAACTGCATGATCGGGATCACATTTCATCTCTGGGAGGATCGCAGTACAGTTGGAGGCGAGGGGGCAGAGGATTGGAAGAGGCGAGAGAGGAGATGCTCTAACACTGCTGCTGCAAACTAGGCAAGTTTGAGCATTAATGGTTGACTGAACTGAAGTCAGTGAAGTCCCGATGAGATTGAGGCTATTGCACCCTGCAAAGGATTGTTGCCACAACTGACACTGAACAGCACACTCCAAGTTGGCCTGGACAGGATGCACTGGCTTTCAACTTGAACCTCAAGTCTCTCAGGTCTATCTAAACTGCAATTACTACTTAGTTTCAACCCAGAGAGAAAGTGAACCTGGAACCTCAATCCTTTTCCCCCCAAGTGCCCAGGACATCCATAGTCGTCCTAATGTGACTAAGCTATTGGGAAGCATCTCCTGACAGCCCCAGTGGGTGAGTGTTGTTATTATATATACACTAATGTATAGGGGTAGAGAGGGAGAGATGGAGCTTGCTCAGCCAGCCCTGCATGATGCCACAGTGTGTAGCCTTTATGGGAGGTAATTATTGGACCACTAATGATATGATGTACATAATATGTCAAATGTCACTCTCATCATGGTGCGTTCACACTGGCAGCTATACACAACTACAGGCTAGCATTGATTTCCAATGTATATGACAGTGACATGAAGATGGAAAGCTACAAACCGAGCTTTGTATCTCTTGTGTGAACGTGCATTATAGTCTATGTTAAGGGAGTCGAGAACAGAACAGGAGACCCACAAGCCTTAATCAGTCGGAAGCTTTATCATATTATGCAATTCACTGCTTTTACATTTTGTGATTATTACTTTGTTTGACGGAGACAGCTCCAACACTTTTTGGGGGATCATTCATGTTTGTCTGGTGAACCTTACTCTGCCTAAAGATGGCAGGCCCCTGGATTGACCTCCTGTGGTGCCTCAGCATTTGTAACAGGTTTATCTAATGAAACTGACTAACCTCCGAATGCTTACAAGCCCTGACACTGAGTGGTGCCAGATAAGAATCAGGTGTCAAACATGGCAGGATGTCTATACTGATTTGAATAAATATAGTGTGATATTGTCATGGTGCCCAAGTGGCTCCTCCTCAGCTGTCACCAGGAACTGTAGGTATTACCGTGGATATACAGTATGTATGGGACACGTGAGCTTGTAGATCTGGTATTTTCGTCATAGTAGTTCCCCCCTTTTCATCAAATATTACATTTTATTATTGACAGATGTTTGTTTTGCTTATAAATGCATGACCAGAGTAGGGGTACTAGCCTAGGGTTAATGTGGTCAAGTGCCCAATTCAAACATGGTAGCTGGAATTGGCTTTTTTACAATTCCCTCCTAGGAAGTGTTTAATTTGTTCCACTACGTACTGCAGGAGGTCCTCTGCATATGCATTTGCATAAGGACGTGTGTGTGTGCATCTAGATGGAAAGTGTAGGCATTCATCTGACCCTCTTATCCAGGGCGATTTATACCGTAGTGCAAGGTCATAGAAAATGCCATGAACCCTAGTCAACTAACAGGGTAAGTGGTCAAGGAATTGTAAGGGCTACACATAACTAACTATGTGCTACAAATTAACTAGGATAACGGGTAAACATAAAACCTAGCATCTATCTCGACATTCTATCTACTGTAAATAACATACATACTGTAGATCTACTCAATGAACCAGTACTTACGTGCACGTGAAAGGACATATTCCACTTAAATTGTGAAAGTGTTGTCTGGTAAAGTAATCCTTATCTGTATACTCTGTTTCTCCATTTCTGACGAGCTGGCAAGAAAACACGTTGATATATATATTTGTTTTTTTGACGCTTCAATGTACAGGTATGCTGGAGTACTTACTTACTTACTGCCCTTTATGCCGGCTAGCATGTAGGGCGGCAACAGAGGATTGCACTCCTGTCTGTTCTGGGCCAGCGTCTTTATAGAACCCCAGGTGTGATGCAAGGTCTTCAGCTCTCCCTCCACTGTCCTATGCCATGTGATCTTGGGTCGGCCTCTTTTACGTTTACCGTCTGGTGTCCAGTGAAGGGCAGTTTGGGTGATGTTGTCCTGCTCTCTACGGATTACATGCCCAATCCATTTCCACCGCCTTCTCATAAGGATGGTAGCCATATTTTCCTGTTTACACAGGCTAAGAAAATGTCGGTTGGAGTTGGTTTTGGGCCAGAATATTCGCTGTATTTATGTAGGCTTTTGGTGTTGAACGCTGGAGATGCTTTTCTGTATTTATGTAGGCTTTTGGTGTTGAACGCTGGAGATACTTTTCTGTCGTATGCTGGAGTGTAGCCATCTTAATGCACCTGCTCCATGTTGTTCAGGTTCAAGTGGTGAGGTTAGTGTACTCACGAGTCACTCTTTGACACTTCACTCAGGTGTAAACAATAAGAGCGTTTAAAACAAATTGAATCATTATCATATAGATCTTGGGATCCACATGGGAACAGTGTGTCTCCAGCCTATGAGGTCAGTCGTCTATCTATGATGTAGCATATGACTCCAAAATTGGGCAAGGTTTCAGCCCAATCATTCTTTCCTAAAGAAAGAAAAAAAAGGAGGGAAAAAAAAATATATAGATGGATATATATCTTCGGCCCTACTGGCAGTGTGCACAACATTTGGAATTGATCAGTCCAGTCCAGTGGTTTGTGTGATTAGTTCCGGACAGACAGACAGACCCAACTTATAGACTGTCTGCTAGACTCCTGCAGAGCCACGCCATAAAAAAACTGCATCGCAAAACCAATCCAAAGTTTTTAGGGTTCCAAAGCGGTGAGCGTATGATTATTAGCAACCTGCTTGTAGCAACTAACTACCTTGCATTTTGATGTCCACAGATGTATTGGTAGGGGAGATCTCCGATCCACTGCCAACACAAGACAAAGGGAATGCTTAATTTATACTCATATTACCGTGTTGCTTGCCAAAAATAGCAGATCTACAAGCCCACAACGTGTTAAGGTAGCCCTCCACCGCACCGATTAAGTGTTGGAAAGTGTCTGTTGCTGAAAATCTGCTGTTAAATGGGCGGTGGGTACACTGTCGCTTTGGGTCGCAAGTTGTAGGTCGGCTTTCGACCGTCAGATAGCAGCAGGCTTGAGGCTTGATGTTGAAAAAGACATCAAGCCATAGGCTATTTTTAGCACCATAGTAGCCGTCTGTCGGTGTGCTCTCAGGTGCATTCAGCTACTTTTTTTTCACATCTTCCAACCGACTGATCTCCCAACTTCATTCGACTGCCAGTCTGTAGTAGTCTGTATGGTGGAGAGCTACCTTTACACTTCTACATAACATATAGTATTTCTCACAAGTATTGCCACATTATTATTCAAAACTATTTTAACACCATCAGTGAATTTTCTAATAATAATAATAATAAACTTTATTTGTATAGCACCTTCATGACATGAAATGCAGCTCAAAGTGCTTTGCAGAGCAAGAATACAATTACAGAAAAAGTACAAATAATTTAACGATAAAGCAAAAAGAAAAGCAAAAGCATAAAACAACATTAAGTAATAGCAAAAAAAGGCAGTGAATCGGGCAAAACAGTAATGACCTGTCCTTTCTTTATGCATAAGCATAACATTAACGTAAGTGATGGAACTTCTCAAATTATACACACATACATATACTATATATATATATATATATATATATATATATATATATAGTAAAAATGATTTAAACAGTGTTGGTGGATTCTTACAGAAAATGATGAAGAATACCCTTCCCTAAAACAGTGGTGTAAAGAAAATAAGTGCATTACTCAAGTACTGTAAAAAGATTTGAAAACTTAAACAAATTAAAAATGAACTTTTACTTATAACAGAGTATTTCTACATTGTACATATGAGTACTTTTTCCACCGCGGCCCTAAAATTAGATTTTTTTATTGCAAGTTGGGCAGCGGAGGATTTAGTTGTGGAAGTAGTGACTCACTCTGACATGTCACTACTCACACATCCACACTGATTTCAGACTTTATGAGAACCCTCCATCCATGTAACATTGACTCTGCCCCGTAGCTATCTTTGGGGAGTCAATTATTTAGCTAGAGTGTGCCGAAAACAAGGACAAAATGAATACATCCCAGATTTGGAACACATTTTCAGAATCCCGATTTTCATGTATGGAATCTGGACTCTACAGCACGCACGCACGCACGCACGCACGCACGCACGCACGCACGCACGCACGCACGCACAGCCCAGCTTGTTGCAACCTTGACATCTTGCCATTCATAGTCATGCTGCGATGACCTAACGTTTCACCCTCAATGCATTGTAGGCTATATTGGGATGTACACAACAGCCAGAGCCTGCCAGTTCCTTGTCTAACTGCTGTAAATCTGTCACCATCAATAGTTTGTATAGTGTTCACTAAATTCACATTAGACCCAATGCGTATTGATACATATTATGATACTCTGTACATCTACTATATAAAGTTCACATGCCCATGTGAACTTTTGTATCTGCTACATACTGCATACCCATATTCCCATTTTACTGCTGTTAATTTGCGCATTAGATACTTTTTACTGTATTTATATCTGCAAATGGTTCATACCCTATGATGCTAACCTAACCTGGTCAATCCAAGTGCAGACGGCTAGTAATGCTTATGCCTCTACTAATGGTTCATACATTATGCAAACGTGGCCAGCCCAGGTGCTGATGACCAGGTCAGACTTTAAGTCTTCTTTCATATTGTTGCTAATTGGTGTTACTGTAGCTGTGTTTCATCCTTATTGCGGTGCTGCTGTGACAACTGAATTTCCCCCAGGATCAGTAAAGGTGCGAAATGTGTACATTTTGGGAAAGAATATACTAATCGCACAGTTTTGTTGATATCAGCTACACAACATGACTGATTGAGCAGACAACTAGAAATAGGACAGCTTATTGCTTACCATCATTTTACTTTGGATTCAAGTCCGTTTTTTGCACTCTGAGTTAAAGTTAACACTTCTGAGTCAGGTTTAGATTGTATTATTGGCGTGACTGTTACCAGTCAAGACCTGTTCTCTGGCGGACACAGACCAGAAGGTTTCCTCTATTTTAATCGACTCAGGGCCGCTTTCAGCAACCCTCTGTCAAGCAACCATCTCTTGTTTTCTTTTGCCATTTATTTTCAGGCCATCTATTTTTATATCAGTCCATCAATTTTTCCCTGCAGGAATCCAATTCACCCCCAGGGAATACACTTGTCATATTTATCCTCCTTATGATTTTTCCCTGCCTCCAGCTCAGTATTGTCATCAACACACTCCTAGTGAACACTGCTAGTGAATTGTACTCTCTTCCTTGTCTGGTCATCTCAATGCAGTGCTGTTGTTGCGCCACTCTAAATGAACCTCCCTTTAATCTGCCATCTCACTATCACCCAACCTAGCTGGTAGTAGACTATCTGTAGTCCGCTCTCCACCTCGCAAAGGCTTCCCTTCTCTCCATCATCATTTTCTTTTCTTTTTTTCCCCGTTTATTTATTATTAATTTAGGGAGATTGACAGGAGGAAAACTGGCAGGGTTCAGTCTCATGGTTAATAATATATAGCCCCATTTTCTCTCCAGTTTAGTCATTGCCAGTTCTCCCCTTGTAGCCTATATATATTCCCTGTCACTGCCAACACCCTATTTGTTGGTCTTGGAGAGGGTGTCCCCACGTCTCTTCTGATACACATGGAGTCGCCAGCCGCTTCTTTTCACCTGACAGTGAGGAGTATCTCCTGATGGCGTGTGGAGGAACACGCCATCCCTCCCAGTTCTGAACTTTTAGGAACTTGACCCCTGAGTGTGACCCGGAAGCACCAAGCATGTCATGTCATAGCATGTGACAAACTATTATGGTGCGTTCACACGGGCCAGATACAAAGATACAAAAATACACAGCCTCTTTGGCTTCCATTGAAAATGAATGGTAGCATAGTATCTTTTTATCTGCCCGTGTGAACGCACCATTAGGCTTTAGACAGGCAGATGTGTGGTTCTGGCGGCATGCTATCTTAGTCGCCACACAGTATAACACCAATAGGCACTTCTTCCCTTTAATGACTCGAAACTATCTTAGACTTACGAGATTTTTCCCAGATACTTCTTTGCAAAGAATCCTGTGTTCATCAGTTTCCCAAAAGCCTCTGAGGCAAGTTCTAACTGGTGGCCTACCCTGTCAGTCAGCTTGGTGTCTTAGTTCCTAGGTTACCCGCTTCCCCACTGGCTAATCGACTAAGCCCAGTCTGGTGGAAATTCAATCCAAGGACTCTCATTTAACAAATTCTCTGCCATGTCCTCTTATCTCCATTTTCCTCCAACATACATCCTCTTAGCTCTCTCTAGTAAAAAAGAAGCTGAACAAAACGAACCCCTCCAAATGAGCATCTTTAATACTTACTCCCTCTTCAGAGTTCCATGAACACCCTCTGAGTCGTGTGGTTTTCAATTTCCTAGAGTTTCATCATGACATTCTCAAGATTATTTTATTCATTTATTTTTTTGGCTCGTTTGTATTTATAAATTTTTATCCTACATCAGATTCACTCAATGCTACTACTCTTATCTGTGTTCTTAGATGTCCTTAGATCAGAGCAGTCTTCTCCATCCCTTCCAGGAGAAGGATCAGAAATGATTTTGCTGCGGGTTTCTTCTGAACATGATCAGGATTAAATACGTAATGTAATATTCGGGGAATCATGTTTTCTGTGTGAATTATCAAATATCTGCCATGTTGAATTACAATAATGAAACCATTATGCAAATTAATTGTTGTGGATTATGTTAGGATGAAGATGTTAAGCTCGATTTGTTGCTTCTCGTACATATCATTTCCTACTTTTGATTGTTTTAAAGGGTAGCATATTTATCAGTGTATATATTAGTGTCTGTAAATAGGCTTGTAATAAATGCTGCACACACCATACAGGGAAGAGAAGAGACGATTGGAAGAGCAGTGTACAAGCCACCACTATGTTCCCATGGTAACTAGGCAACACAGCCAGGAAATAGTCAAAAATGGAGGAGAAGGCAGGAAAGTTTCAAATGTTTAGTGGGTTGCCAATTGCCATTCTAATGGCATTCTCAGAGAGCACTGCAATCAATTATAATGCAGTAACTCGTGAACATGAAGCAGCATTATGAACTATCTTTTTGGCTTGTTGTGGAATGCTGGTGATATGTTTTGGTCGTTTCTCTTCCTCCAAAATGTATTAGCATTTCATGAACTTGTGCCTTCCACTGGCTCAGCCACCCACACAACTGCTGACAAATACTGCATCCTCGACCCCTACACCGACCCCCTACTTCCAAAACTTAAGCTCCTGTGAAGTACTTCTTCATTTTGAGTTATTAAAATACTCTCTCTTGTGTGTCTTGGGAAACAGCCAGCAGTGTTGGCTTGTGCTTAATGACCTTGTATTTGTGTGAGAATTGTTCCTTTTCATTTGAATATTTGTTTCTGTCTTGTCTTGGTGCTGATCCAGTTCCATTTTCAGCATTTGATTTCAACTCAATGCATTTAAGCATGCACACATGGTCAGGATGATTTGCTGCAGTTCAAACCGAGCATCCGAATGGGGAAGAAGGATGAATAAGTGGCTTTGAACATGGCCTGAACTGTTGATACAAGGCAGGATAGATCCTTTCTTTCATGCCAAATTCTGACCCTACCATCCGAAGGTTGCAGCAGAAATTGAGACTCGTCTGACCAGGCAGCACTTTTCCAATCCTCCTTTGTCCAATTTTGGTGAGCTTGTGTGAATTGTAGCCTCAGTTTCCTCTTTCCTGTTCTTAACCAAAATACTAGTCTGGGCAAGTTATGCGTGTGAGAAAGCACGGCAAAGCAGAATGCCTTCAACACTCCAGATTAAATAAAAGTCTCAAGGTGCACGGCTCAACAATGTCATGAAAGTGAGAAAACAGCCAGCACACGTCCTTTTCACAGAGTTTTATTTACCTCTCCACAGACAGAGCAACGGACGCGTTTCAACCTAACAGGTCTTCCTCAGCCTTGTGAAAAGGACATTTATTCTGTGCTGGCTGTTTCCTCACTTTCTAGTTATACTGTACATGTAACTAAAAGGCTAATTATACATAATAACTTGTGAACAATATTGATAAGATGAAAATGAATGCACTTTTCCAGGGAATGAAAATATGAATCTTTCCAGCAGCTGTGCCTCCGGTTTGGCTGGGCGTTAAAACGAACATGGTTGTCAGTTGTTGGGTATCTGTTCATCATGGGGAGTGAAACTGGGAAAGATAGGGCGAGCCTCTACACACGTTACTCTCTCCTGCATGAAACACCTAGGCTGTCCGATGAAAAACGAAGCGGCTGGCGACTCCATGTGCATCAGAGGAGGCATGTGGTAGTCTTAGACTCCACTCGCTCTCCAGGCCAACAGTGGGGGTTGGCAGAGACGGGGACTGCAGTACACATGAGGGGGGATTGGCAATGACGAAATTGGGGAGAAAATGAAAACGACAAAACTCCCTTTATTATCATCTCTAATGTGTTACTCTGTTAAGCACCGACCATTACACTGATGCGAGGCCTGAACTGAATTACACCATCAGGCAGAAATCCAAAACTCCTAACGCACTTAATGCGAGTCTCACCCTGACTTTTCAGGAATCAACAAATCTCTCTTTATGACCCCACCATGCATTTCCCGTTTCCTGGAGCTTGTTTTCATCTGAATGGAAGCTGTGCGCCCGTTGCCAGAAAACAACCTCTCCCCATGCCTCCTCCAAGATGGAGTTCTGAGGGCCCTAATTAGTGAATTGTACCTTCATACATCATTTGCCGATCAATCAGACTTGACTTCGCTCTCTGTGGGAGCTCTAAGATTTGCTTTAAGAAAAAAATATATATATGACAGCCTGTCATATAATTCAACTGTGGAGCACATTGTCTCGTCCACACGCTACAAACAACACGTTCTTTTGCTGTTAAGCTCCTGCTGGCCTGTTGGAAATGGGTGAACAAGCGAAGAAGCAGCACATTGCATGGCTCACTTGAAGCTGATTATTAGTCAAATACCGTATATAGCTGTGCTGTTCCATCATTGGTCAAACTGCCAATCAGATTGTGTTGCCTGTTGAGAATTGTCTTGAATTTGGAAGTTTTCATACCGTGCAGACCAAATAGAGTACCGACAGAAGACTGAGACAAAACCACTCTCCCTGGGTCATAAAGAAATATTCCAATAAAAAAAACATGTCTTACATCTGTAATCCATAACTTTCATGTCCTACCCAGGATTTGAACTGGGGTCCCCTGCACAAGTGCTGGAATTATTGCTGAGCTATTACAGAAATCCTATTTGGGCAGAGGATAAATTGCGTTTTGTGCTTCATGCAATACCACTTGTCAACCACTAGTGTTCCTACCTGACCAGAGGATATACATTTTCTCAACGGAAGAGCAGGTAGACCAAGTACAACCACCACAGTTGTTAGTTATGTTAACATACTCTACCATGTTTTAGTCACTAAATAAGTTATGGATTGCAGCTTTAATATTATGTAGAATAAAAAAACGGTGCCTGTCCATTCTGTCAATTGGGGTAGCTTAGTTGTTGGGGTATTTGTCAAGTACATTTGCACTTATCTTAAATTCTTTGTTTTCCATTTACTAATCCTAACTATCAGGAGCAGTGGCTACCATTTAATACGGTGCCCAGGAAGCAGTTAGGGGCTGAAAGTGTCTTGCTCAGGGAAACGTTGACACGTGCACTGGGCGGGCCAAGGGTCAAAACTGAGACCTTTCGATTCTCAGACAGCCTCAGTCTCTATACCCACTCAGCCATGGCCGCCCCATGTAGCAAACAAGACAAAACGACAGACATTTCAGAGTTAGCATGGAGACAGTGGAGTGTGTACACCTGGAGAGAAGTAAATGAAAGGTGTTTCTGTCTGTCTGTCCACACAGAAAGAGTCTGTCTCTCTCTCTCTCTCTCTCTCTCTCTCTCTCTGTGGAGAAGGTATGTGAAAGGCCTACAGTGGACATATTTCATAAACTTTACTCAGTTTAATTATTTTTAATCCGGTCAATTCACAAGGGATTTGTTTTCACTCTGTGCCACAACACCTCCCCCTGCAGTGACTTTGCAGCAGTCATTTTTAGCATCCGATCCCTCCCTCTAACAATTCAGCTCATTTTATTTAAGGATGCATATAATGACGGATTTAAACTTCGGACAACGCTGTGTAAGAATTATGTATAATGGTGCAAGTGACAGCTGCCATGGTATCGTCTAGTTAAATTGACATACTGTATTGTCAATGCCGGCTGTGTAGATACACCATGCTATTTGTGGGGTGACAGCTGACAGAAAAGTAGAGATATATACATTCAGGGGTGCCATTGTCAGTGATTGTATAGGGGAATAGGACTAACTACTGTACTATAATCCTATTCGCTGTACTATGTAACACGAAACTCAGTACCTCTCTCAATAGTACCTCTCGGAGAGAATTTGGGCCTTGCTATTTTTAGCACCATCTTAGGTTATCTGGTGGGCCCCAGTTCATAATTTTTGAATGAAGTTGCCTTCATAATTTTTTAATGAAGACCTATTTACCAACTGATAGGCACTGAATATTTTCTTCTGGGGATATATTTGAGTCTTTGCAGTCATTATCCAGTATTGCATTCTTTGATGATGGCACGATCTATGGTGATTATACTTAATCTTCACACGATAATTAGTGAAAGTAACCGATCTTCAAACTCACAAAGCCTCGCATCGCAGCATTTTGTGAGCTTGTAGATTTGCTATTTTTGCAATTTCTTTAAATTAAGTTTGACAATTTCTGACAATATTCGCATATAATGACATGCCCAAAATAGGGATGTTGGTTCGAAAGTGTTTAAGCGATTTATAAACGTTTGTAACCAATTGTATTGCTTGTATGGTCTCTGATAGACATAGAGTGTAGTTTTCTTGCAGGAAATGCACAGATTGCACACGAAAGCCTTTCTATCTCTTTAGTGTTTATGAAAATCCGCCCTGTCAAAAGGAAATGTATGTATATGCATTCTATCAAAAATGCCAGATGTATATTAATAGAGAGAGTGTACATGCCAAAGGCTGCATATATTTCTCTGTCACCCACTCATAGTCTTCCTATTTTCCCTTCCTATCTTTCTCTCTCCCTCTGTATCACAGTTCGCTAGAGGCTGTTGCCGCCCACACACACTCCATCCTGACTTCAATTTACAGTCAGAATAGCCTCTATACACTTATTCACGTTCACCAGCAATGGTCTGGTCAGTCAATTGCATGTGTCGTGTGTTTTTCTTTTCGAGACGAATGCAGCATTTGTTGTTGTCATGTCTGTCACTCTCTTCCATCAGCTTCTCTGTGCACTTGTGTGCACCGATGTCTTCTACAGTTCAATAGGAGCCCTGGTATAGTTGTTTCTATGACTACCAAACAATTAGCTTGGATTCAGGACCCGGAGAGTAGCCTGTTTCTTATCCAAATATATCTATTTAATGTTTTGACAAAAAACATACAAAACCTACAAAAAATGTTTTTTTTGTAGGTGACAAAACAGAGGCACAAGCAAACCCAAGCAAACAAGAGCAAATAAAATAACATTTATAAACCAGAAGGTACAGTTAGTTTTTTTTCGTGTTCATTGTAGCGTCAAAGCAATGAGACATATTGTCCTTTTATTAAGTCCATGTGTAGACCCCACGTATCTTCAAAGTGTTTCAACTTTCCTTTCGCTAGGGAGCCTCTGAATTACCGCATTTTATCTTTTGTCTGATGGTTGGTCTTTAAGAGCTTTTCCAGAGCAAAACCATTGCAGGTTTGGCTTGCAGAAAACACAAAATACACCAGATGTTCTTTTGGCAGCTCATACTGTACATTACACTCTTTCGGGAAAAATAGCCAGTGTGCACAATTTGGGACACAGTGAGAGATATGAACACAAGCAATAAGAGGTATACATAATGTGACTTTCTTTCAAGTAGGAGCCCTTGTAGTTGTTTCCATGGTTACCAAACAATTAGCTGGGATTCAGAATAGAACCTGGAGAGCCGCCTATTTACAGGCTTTGGGAGCGAGGAAATCATAGGATATTAGTGTCGAACATTTCTGAGTGTGGGGGGGGGGGGGGGGGGTTCTTTTTTTTCTGTTTAGCAAGGGAGAAAACAACTGCTTTGAGTCACAACAAAACAACAACAAGAAAATGGAAAGATGTGGAAAGATGTGTAATTAATCCATTAAGACCGGGAAAGCATCTGTGTCATAAGATTTATTTGGCTATGAGCTTGTAGATCTGCTATTTTTTTTTATCGTGATTTTTTTTTTTGCAAATATTTGAATACATATATTTTTTTAAAGGGAAACATTTTTACTCAAATCTTTGCTTCTGGTGTCCCTATTACAAAATATTTTGAGATGGGGGTCCAAATACATATAATTTTGGGGCTCCTTGACATGAAAAAGTTTGAGAACCACTGATATAGAAACATACGTTTATTTTTTTTTAAATGTAGGATTTAGAAGACATTTGTAGACATTTGTAGAACCCCCAGATTTGAGTTAAAACATTTTGCTTTAAAAATGTATATTCAAAAGGTTTGCACAAACTTTCACGATTTAAAAAAAAATAGCAGATATACAAGCTCGTAGCGCGGCACTCGGTTCCGCGCTATGAGCTTGTATATCTGCTATTTTGGAATAGTCAAAGAAATCTAAAAATGACACCGATTCTTTCCCGGTCTAAATGGGTTAATGTGTGATGTTAATGTGCATCAATATGCGCCCGTTAACCATTGGAGTTGTCTGTACTGTATATCTTTGCCCCGATGTCAAATTCCTACATTATGCATTTGAGGTACTTGACTGATTCCGATCACGTCTGAACACACAACCAAAGGTTAGGAAAAAAGGTTCCCTGTGTTCTTCACTACTTTACACTATTATGGAAGCCCATTCGCGCCAACGTGATGAACAAAAAAAGATTATGTAAGTTATTATAATGAGGGATCATCTCAAAATAATGACTTGGTCTCTCAAAATAATGACTTAGTTCTGAAAATAATGAGAAATCTTCTCAAAATAATGATTTGCGTATCTCGAAACAATATAAGGTATCAGAGTTATTTGTAGTGATCCCCAAAGGGAAATTGACTGTGTCTGTATTGGACCCATCCTGTTACTCAACCCCAGTGCTTGAGTCTAAGTATAGATACTCCTGATCAAATATTACTCAACGACAAGTTGCTCTGTCAAATTTGTACTTGAGTTAAAGTACTGGAGTAAGTGCTACTATGCTAAAAAAGAAGTATATATATATCATATAATAATAATAGTATCAAAAGTACAAATTACATTTTATTTTTAATATCAATGCATTATTCTATCAATATCAATGCTTTATTAAAAGAAAGGGAAAAGAAACGAAGATTTTCCAGAAAACCTCAAAGAATAATGTACTTTTTCCCTTCCTAGAAATGTAGTGGAGTCAAAAGTACAATATTTGTCTTTGAAATGTATAGTGAAATATAATCATTAAAAAAAAATATTTATAAAAAAAAAGAAATACTCAAGTAAAATGCAGATACAAAAAATGACTTAAGTACTCAAGTAAATGTACTTTGTTACTGTCCACCACTGATTAGGAGCAGTGTGCTTCTCAAAGGGAGAGCATGGGGAGCAATTAGGGGTCAGTGTCTTGCTCAGGGGACACCTCGACACGAAGTGTCTGAAATAAAGAGAAGCCTTATTAAAATAATGACTTAGTATCTCACATAATGAGAAACCTTCTCTCAATAATCACGTGGTATCTCAGACATTTGAAAAACGTAATCAAAATAATGACTTGGTATCTCAAGCACATGGTATCTCAAAGGTTCTCAAAATGAGTTAGTATCTCAAAATAATCAAATAAACTATAGGTTATTATCTCATCTCAAAATAATGAGAGAACATTTTGAAATATAACTTTGTATCTAAAAGATACGAGAAACTGACAGAATAATGACTCTGTATCTCTGTATATCAAATATTGAGTTAATAAAGTTATTAGTACCAAGTCATTATTTCGGCATACCGTTATTTTGAGAAAGTTTCTCATTTTGAGATACTGTCATTTCTTTTTAAAATCAAACATTTTGATACTGACTGTCATTTTGTATCAGATACGAGGTCATTATTTTGACAGACATGGTCATTATTTTTAGATGGTTTCTCATTATTTTGAGAAACTGTCATTATTTTTTTAGATGTTAAGACATTATTTTCAAATACTAAGTCACTATTTAGAAATAGCCTACTAAGTCATTATTTTGAGAGAGTTTCTAATTATAACCTTTTATTTCTATGTGGTGGAAATTGGCTTCAGTATGAAATAGTCCATGGCTTGAGATGTGATAATTATACTCGCTTGGTCAGTATATAGTGGAGACTGGCATGGAAGACGGGGAGAGGGAATGACATGTTCTGAACATAAGTGGCACTAAAGCCAAGAACAGTGCAAGCGCACAAGAAATGCTTCAGTTAAAGGAGCTCAGGTGACTACTGGAGCACTTGATTTACTTCAAAATATTGAATATAGGCGCTCCAGTACTGTCTGTGGGGTTTCTCATTCAGAAGTGGTCCATATAGCTTTTATTTCTTTGTTCTTCTGAGAGCACCGACCTCCTGGTGGACAGGGGGCTGAAGCGCGTGAGACCCCGTCAACACTGTTGGAGCTCAGTTGAGCTTCTCGCTAAGATGGCACTGGTCAGAGTAGGTTCAAACACAACAGCTATAACTGTAGGAACCAGTTTTATTTTCTTTTTTTCTGTCACTGTTTGGCCACTTGCATGGTTGTTTATATTTCATTTTCTGCCCCACTTGGCCTTACAGTAGGTACTAGTAATAGTAGTATTCATGTTGAAGGGACAGGCAGCTCTATAGAGGAAGAGTGTGTTCCATATTAATCCGTTCTTTGTTCTTTCCCTCAGACCAACACTTGCAGGCCAAGTTTGCCTCTGCCAGAGAGTCAAGCATGGAAACCCCTCCCAACGCCACGCCACAACCCTTCAGACAGCCAGTGAGTTCACCATCGCCACAGTCTGTTCCTTTTGTTACCCCGTAGGGGCCAAGCCCGGGGTGCGGTCAGGCTTCATGAAACAATGAATGAGTAATGTTCTCTGTGTTAGCACCCATCAGGAAGGTGTCCTTGAGCAACGGACTGCTCCAACACCCCCAGTGGAGCCGCTCAATGTCACCAACACAGCAACTCGTTTAAATCTCCTTCCCTTATTATGAACAATCAGTGTTCTCCCCAATTCTTGAGAATTGGTTGAAATGCATTTGTTTTTAATCTATAATGTATTCTCTAGAATAAAGTCACACAATTATGTTTCTGGCTATGCTTTTGAGTAAATTATTGGTTTATTTAATTACTTCTGTTCTGACAATACTAATTACGATACACTGCTGATAGTGTACAACAGTATTTTGATCTTTATTCTCTTTTATTCTTTCTATTCTTTATTTCCCTTAACAATGCTTGTTCAATGCCTTTAAATGGCTTTAGATGGATATTAAGTCTATCTTATGCTAATGACTTTGAAATTGCTGTGTATGCTGTGTATCAAACGTGCAATATAAATAAACTTGCCTACTGCTTTACATACATCCTCCAGTGGTTGTAACGGCTGCAAAATGTGCTCTATTGTGCTCTTACAGACTGTTCCTTTCTCTTTGTTGAATTTCAAGAGTTTTCTCAATCGGAGATTGAAGAGCTCCATCAAGAGGGCTAAAAGTCAGCCAAAATTGGATCGGACTAGCAGCTTCCGGCAAATGATTTTACCTCGTTTCCGAAGTGCAGACCAGGAGAGGTGAGCTCCTTTTTGTTAATTGTCCAATTAGCGTGCATAGTCGCTGATTAAAAGCCATTATGGGGCCCCCTGTGATGCCATTTCCCCGGGCCGCGGTCATACCAAAGACTATAAAAATGGCCCAATGGCTCCCTGCGTGGCACTCAGTATCAAGGGTTGGATTGGGGGGTAAATCCCTGCGACACACTTAGCGTCATGTCCAGGGGGTGTACTTGTACATCAAGACTAGGGGATGTACTTGTATATCAAAGTGTGACGCCATTGTGGTGGTTTTAACCCATTCAATCCGGGAACACATCTCTGTCATTTTAGATTCCTTTGGCTATTCAAAAATAGCAGATATACAAGCTCATAGCGCGGCACCGAGTGCCACGCTATGAGCTTGTAGATCTGCTATTTTTGAATAGCCAAAGGAATCTAAAATGATGATCACATGCACACACAATTACGTAGCATTGCAGGTAGCGACATTCTTGTTCTCCTTAGCTTAATCAAATTTGATAGAAATATAATTCAAGACATAAGACAGGGTCTAATGTCATGGCTCACACGTGGATCTCGGATGTCTTGTGGCCAGCCTGTGACGTCAGTCGTCTACGACATACATGTATATATGCCGTATGACTCCAAATGTGGGCATGGTTTCAGCACAATCCGAAACGTGGCATGTGTATCGCTGTCCCGAGGGAGTGAGGTACCCAGTGTGAAAGTCGGTTGGATCAGTGGTTCTACAAAAATATCTATAAATCCAGAAATACCCATATTGGACAGTCCAATAGGATTGGAGACATAGGCTCTTATTGCACACATTTGGATGGGATTTATATCAACCGACTACGCTAGGATACACTTGACATATCGTTGCTGTCGGGCAGAAACCAGCTAACTCCATTTTGACGCTTTTGCATTTTTTCCCCCATAAATCAGTGCTATTGAACACCCTTTACGTCCGTGTGTTGGTAAAACAAATATTGAACCAATGAAAAGTATTAAAAAGCGCTTCTGACAAAACCAGCTAACTCCATTGGATCCTCAAACTTTCTGCTAAACCAGCTTACTCCACCAAAAGGCGGTGGAGTAAGCTGGTTTTGCTGACTCCAGGCTCCACCCCCTTTTGACCTCCAACCTCATTGTGAGCTTGGAGGTCCATTCAGCTGTTATTATCAATGATGAACAAAACCTCCTAACTCCACTTTTAGTTTTGTTGTTTTCGTTTCTTGAAAAATGAACATTTTGGAGTTAGCTGGTTTCTGCCCGACAGCAGAGATATACTGTAGGTCTTGATACTCCTATATGTCTAAATTATTGAGGCCTTTTATTCTGAAGCCCCCAAGGTCACATTGGGATTGGAGCTCCACAAACAGAGTAAAAGGTTCCGTGTTTATTCATCCATTTGTAACCGTGAGAGGATTGCAAGAGGACCAAATGGTTACGGGTCCATTTTGGTTATATGAACACCGAGGATTTTACTATGTAGTTTGGATACAGTCCAGTGACTGCACACATGGGAGACAAAGTGAGAAGGCAGAGTGGGAAAAAATAATAACGCTGACACAGATTTGGAAAAAAAACAAAACAAAGCACAACCCTAGCAGATGCATAACGGACATTTTCAGGCCAGGGTGTGGGTGCGCCACGAGATGTGATCTTAATACACATCTGACTTTCATGATCACATCGAAATGAGGGTGGCTGTAGTCTTACAGACCGGGCGCTACAGTAGCACTTTTATTTCTCATTCTCAGTCTCATGAATAAGGGATCTGATTTCTATGATCAAAATTATACTGAACTGAAAAGTGTGACCGCAGACTTACAGGGCATTGCAATATTAGATACAATATGGGACAGATAAAAACTAGAGTCTTTATATTAAACAAGCCTTAAAGAATTGATAAAAAGCTCCTCATGACACATTATCATCTGTAGGATACTGAAGATATACCAAAGAAATAAATGAATTGGCCCCTCCTCCATTATGTGACTCACTTGTTTAGTGAATTCTATTAAATCCTCAAGAATATCCTCTATTGTATGGTACCATTTATTAGCACTGCATTCAGGCGGTCAGCTTTCACTGTTAAAGCCCCAACTCAGTGGAACGCCTTACCTGACAACATGAAGACTTTTGGTAGCATCAGTACTAATTAAAACGAAACTTAAAAAGTCAGCCACTCAACGCTGTAACCATTGACTACATTTGATCTCATGGTCTTCTTCTCATGTATGCAAATAATGCATTTAATCACGCCTTTACATTTGTAATTTTAGCCGGCAGTGTGGGTGTGTGTAATGTGTAACTTTGTATTATGTGCAGTTATTTATTCCTCACAGCTATTGTGCTTTTTAATTGTTTCCTGCCAAAGTGACTGCAGATGGAAATAGGTATAAGCTAACTTTGGTGCAGTACATCAAATGGTAACATTTATGTTTAAGCCATTCAATCCGGGAACGCATCTCCGTCATTTTAGATGTCTTTGGCTAATTTTGAAAAATAGTGAAAATGTGTGCAAATCTTTGAATATATAATATTTTTTTAAGCAAACATTTGTAAAATATTTTGTTCCAGGGACCTCCAGAAGCAAAGATTTGAGTTAAAAATGTTCTTAAAAAATATATATGTATTCAAAGATGTGCACCAAATGTTCAAGATTTTTCAAAAATAGCAGATCTACAAGCTCGTAGCGCGGCACTTTGGCTATTTTTGAATAGCCAAAGAAATCTTAAAGTGACAGAGATGCGTTCCCGGTCTTAATGGCTTAATACAGTACATGGCCTCTTACCAAAAAAAAAGAGGAAAGTCCGGTCTCATTTGCATTTCGAGTATATGTAACAATTGCAGAGAATTGATCTTATATAAAGCTCTCCCTGTGTCTTCCCAGGACACGCCTGATGCAGAGCTTCAAAGAATCTCACTCCCATGAGTCCCTGCTCTCCCCCAGCAGTGCGGCAGAAGCTCTGGACCTCGTCCTGGACGAAGATGCCATAATCAAGCCCGTCCATTCCAGCATATTGGGACAGGAATACTGCTTTGAGGTTTTATATTTAAACATTTTCTTTCTGCCATTTATTCAGTGGTGGAAAAAGTACTCAAATGTTTTACTTTAGTAAAGAATGTAGAAATACTCTGTTATGTAAGTAAAAGTGCCAGTATTAAAAATGTACTTGAGTAAAAGTACAAAAGTATTGGTATCAAAATATACTTAAGTACTAAAAGTAAAAGTACTCATTATGCACAATGTCCCATTTCACAAGTTTCCAAATGTATAAAATCATTTGAAAATAGCAGATCTACAAGCTCACAATGTGTCGCATCGCGGCGCTTGTAGATCAGCTATTTTCAAATAGCCGAAATGTAAATAGGGCTGAAGTGGGTAATGTATGTTTTGTAATAATGATCAAAATCTACAAAGTAACTAGTAACTAAAGTTTTTTATAATAATTGTAGTGGAGTAAAAGTACAATATTTGCCTCTGAGATGTAGTGGAGTAGAAGTAAAAGTGTTAAAACATTTGAAATACTCCACTAAAGTTGCACTTAGTTACTTTACACCACTGCTTTTATTCTTTGTCTGTGTCTGACAACGTTATATATATATAGCCATGAATAATACAAACACCAATAGTTGTCAATCCATTATGTTGCACACACACACACACACTTCTCTCATATATTGTTCAAGGCTGGTTGGTGGAGGGCATTTTGCTCTGGCTGGGAATCGCAGAGCCGTGGCTGTCAGAGCTGTGGATGAGAGGAACAGGGTTGAGAAAAGGGCTGTAAGATTGGCAGCGCCTGTGAACTGCTGCCTTTCCCTATAGAGGTGCTGCCTCGCCTGTAGAACAGCATTTTTCCAACCTTTATCATTTCAAGGACCCCTGATAAGCATATAGGCCACGACTCCCGTTTAATACAGTTTTATCCCTGGGACCCCCAATCTAGTCTTTAATCCATTAAGAACGGGAAACACATTTGTGTCGTTTTTTGATTTCTTTGGGCTATTCAAAAATAGCAGATATACAAGCTCATAGCACGGCAGATCTGCTATTTTTTTTTTAATCGTAACAATGTGTGCAAATCTTTGAATATATATTTATTTATAATTTTTTTAAGCGAACATTTTTAACTCAAATCTTTGCTTCTAGGGCATTCTGCAAATGTCTTCTAAATCCTAACAGTTTAAAAAAAAAACATATGTTGCTATAATATCAGTGGTTCTCAAACTTTTTTCATGTCAAGGACCACCCAAGTATTTGGCCGCAAACAAAATATGTTGTTCCAGAGACCACCAGAAGCAAGGATTTGAGTTAAAAATTTATATATATATAAGATTTGCACATTATTTTCACGATTTCTTTTTCCAAAAATAGCAGATCTACAAGCTCATAGCCTAGGAGCTGCTATTTTTGGATAGCCCAAATACATCTTAAAATGACACAGATGCGCTCCCGGTCTTAATGGGTTAAAATGCTTTACGGGTCCATTTGGGACATCTGGGGAGTTATAGACCCGTAAGTCTCCAATTAGCTCCTAAACGAGAGAGCCAGTGCTCTAGAGCACTTGGAGATGCAGGCCCGTATAACTCCTTTTTTGAGTTTTCTTTCTACTTGAATAATAAAACACACCACCATAACAAACTGAACAAATCCAGCCTGAGGGATCATCTCCAGACTTGTCTGTCCAATGCAAAGGGTTAGAGGTGAACCGCGCTCCAAGTCCATGCAACCACCTCCGCCAGCGTTCCGCTCTCACCTACAAACACAAGTCATTTAGTCTGCCCCCCTCTTTCATAGGCTCTAGGAACAGCCATATTGGAAAGAAATGGGACCTCTTCTTACTTCCTTCACAGGTGTTACCAATGATACTAATTAAGGCTGTTCCATTCTAGTCAAACAGAGTCAGGGTGCTGATATTGTGTGTGTTGGATCACTGGAAACCCTCTGTTACACCAGTGGTCCTTGAAATTAAAAGGTGTGAGAACCACTGTGCTACACGAAATGGAACAGAGCTTTCATTAGTATCATTGGTAAAACCTGTGAAGGAAGTAAGGAAGAGGCCCAATTTCTTTCCAACATGGCTGCTGTGCATAGAGCCTATCAAGCTCTGTTATTCATATTGCCTATCGTACTTTTTCCTATTGACTTTTATTTAGGTTTGCAAGCAATCACAGTGGAATATGTAGTAAGGTGTGCGTGTGCGTGAGTGTGTGGGTCCTTGTTATTGTGACCAGAAGGTAAAGCAGAATCATTATATGAAGTTGCCTCTCATTACAAATTCTGCATAGGATCTGTATTCACATTCTTAATTACAGCTTTGCCCCGAAGGGTGTACCTTCTGGAAGAGCAGGGTACATACACATCCTGAGTGTTAATTTAACTCTGAGAGTGATATAATAGACCCGACCCTTACAGGTCAATTGTAACACACTGAGTTCAATTTACTCACCAGATTTCACAGATTTCACAGATTTCAGTGTACTGTACATGCACCCGGGAGCTGCCAGTGGTGGAAAAAAATATTATCTTTTCTTAAGTAAAAGTATCAATACTGCAATGTAGTAACAGTCCGGTAATCAAAATTTACTTGAGTATAAGTACAAAAGTATTGACATCAAAATATACTTAAAGTGCCAAAAGTAAAAGTACTCATTATGCTGACTGTTTCACGAGGTATCATTTGTATAAACTGTATTAACATCTTTTGAAAATGGCAGATCTCACAATGAGTCGCAAAACGCTATGAGCTTGTAGATCGGCTATTTTCAAACAGACAAAGTTTAATTAGGGCTGAAAGGGTTAATGTATGTTTTGTAATAATAATTCAAATCTAGTAACTCAAGTTTTCGAATAATTGTAGTGGAGTAAAAAGTACAATATTTGCCTCTGAGATGTAGTGGAGTAGAAGTAAAAGTATTGCAAATTGGAAATTCTCCAGTACAGTAAAAGTACCTCAAAATTGTACTTAAGTACAGTACTTGAGTAAATGTACTCAAGTGGACACTCTGGGAGTTATAGACCCGCAAGGCTCCATTAGCTCCTAACGATCAATCATTTAGCTGTAGATCATCTCAGAACCACCACTGGGCGCTGCCTTGCATTACCATAGCATTTGACTCATGGTAATTACGCAGCTCCACTGTAGCAGTTGGGAATTGAGTGCCTTGCTCAAAGGGGATCTATGCAGTAGTCACAGAGTTTTTAGAGTGTTTATCATACCCCTCCACACACACTTGCATTTTGTTTGCATTAAAAATAAATACCTTTACGGATATATGTTCCTCAAATTCTGTGCACTTTTTTAAAGGGTCTACACCATGAAAATCACTTTTTTCTTGGTTTTTTGTATTTTTTGGGGTCCCCAGTGTCTCTTACACCCCAAAAAATGTTTTTTTTTAAATTCAGTCATTCCTTCTCATTTCATGGATTTCCAGAATGGGCGTGTCTGAACAGGCGATCTCAGAATGGAAATGTTTATGATGTCATAAACATTGATGATGGCAAACCCAATGTTAAATGAAAAGTGCCCGAATTGCTCCGAAACTTTTTCTACCCCCCCTAAGTGGGGGTCTACGAACAAATACTTCGGGCTCGGATTTTGGCTCCGCCCCCCGGAAGTGGGTGAAACAGGCACCTCAAACACTTGGTGGAATTGTTCAAAAATGTTCAAAGTGTTTTTTTTTCGATTTTGTATTTTTCTTAGATGCTTCTTTTTATGCAGATTTTTTCCTTTTTTTTTTTTTTTTTTAATGTTTTTTTAAAATATTTCTTTTTATTAACAGACAGAATTGCTCAGTAGCCCCCCCCTGCACAAGAGGACGTTTTGGTATTGCAGCTGAAAGTGCTGTATAAGCCAGAGACAATTGACTTGGGATGAGTATATCTGAGTGATGATTTAGGCTCAAACCTTTTGAAAAAGGTTTGAGGGACATACACCATATGATATTAAATATCAAATATTTTTTTTAAATTCATGGTGTAGCTCCTTTAAGTGACTTGAGTAACGTTATACAGTATATCGTTGCTATTGGGCGGAAACCTTGAAAGTAGTCATCATTTTGTCACAAGCTCTTAATACTTTTCATCGCTTAAATATTTATAAAACCCTCAGACAGATTTACCCACTGTCAACCTTTTCAAAAAAGTTTGATCTTCAGGCTCACAACGTGTCAGAATACGTTTTTAGCTTATCGGCTATTTTTGCAACATTTGCGCAGCAACGACGACGTATACAGTATAACAATAATTTGTTTAAAAGAAATAATAATAATATGGACGTACAAGGTTTCTGCCTGACAGCGATAATATGCAGTGTTTGTTTTGTGTCTGCAGGTGACCACTAATTCAGGGACAAAATGCTTTGCGTGTCGTTCAGCTTCAGAGAGGGACAAATGGATTGAGAATTTGCAGCGAGCGGTGAAACCTAACAAGGTACAGTAAACCTTAAGTGGTTGAAAAGAGAGTATACGGGTGATCTAAAAACATCCGAATTAAGGCCAAACATTCTCTCATCTCAAGAGAGCAACCTATCAAAAAACTAAGTATTTAGTGGGGAAGTAAAACCATTTCTAATGACTTTCTTTTAGGATAACAGCAGAAGAGTGGAGAATGTGCTCAAACTGTGGATCATCGAAGCTCGGGACCTTCCGACGAAGAAACGTTACTATTGTGAGCTGTGTCTGGATGACATGCTGTATGCACGCACCACCAGTAAGCCCCGCACAGACACAGTGTTCTGGGGAGAGCACTTTGAGTTCAACAATTTGCCAACAATCCGTAGCCTTCGTTTGCACCTCTACAAAGAAACGGACAAAAAAAGACGCAAGGTAAATGAAGTCAATTCATTCATATAAGTATCACACTTAGTTTCCTTTTATCCAAACGCTCTTTTACTGTGCCATATTGCACAATATCTGTGCAAAAGTGTGCTTACTATACTGCACTGTAGTGAACTACGTTTTACTGTTGCATCAGGCACATTTAAAACATTCTTTTTTGTAAGATTTCAACTTTGCAACTTTGCATTGTGGTTGGCAGAGAGGCATTGTAATCAGCGACAACATCCGCTTTATTTACATTACAAAGCAGTTTTTTTGTTTCCATCTCATGAATATTAATAATGAAATTGTGGTGTAATTAATAGCAATAATACACACTAGAGAGTAATTTAGTCCCCCAGTCCTTTGGGGTATTTTTTTTGTCCCTGCACATTTGCTCACATTATGTGAAATGTGTCCTCTGCTTTACCCATCCTTACTATTCGCAGCAGTGACACACCGTTTGATATTGGCACTGGTGTGCGGTATCTGGCTCTCTGCCTTCGGTCTCATGCTTTGGACCACAGCACACCAGTGCCTACATCTTACAGCAGTGGTTCTCAACCAGTGGTCCGGGGACCGCCAGTGGTCCTTGAGGGGGTTCCAGGTGGTCCCCAGCTAGATGATGGAGAGTTGGTAACCCTGGTCCCTAATAGATCTTTATGAGAGTGTAAAATGAAACCATTTGGTTTCATTTTACACTCTCAAGAGTTAAATTATTGTTAAACATCTGCATTACTTTATTCAATAATTGTTATTTTGATCAAAGTTTGCCTGTTATCTCTCATATGATACCAACATCAATACAGCATGGAATTGTGGACAAAATGTTATCCAACGATAACCATCAAATGGTGGTTCGTGGCTCAAATGCCAAATACGTACATAATGGACCTTGATATGTAAAGCGTTGAAAACCACTATCTTACAGTATACTATAGCTCTCCTCATCGTCTATTATTGCCAGGGTTCGATTTATAAAAAAAACGAAAAAAAACAAACTGGTGGGGTACATTTTATTAACCACTTAAGTCCTATATACTTCTCGTAGGTAGGGAAAATAGCTGATCTACAAGCTCACAACACGTCGCGAGCAACATGTTGTGAGCTTGTAGATCAGCTATTTTAGCTTTTTGTGTTACTAAATTACAAGATACATTTACCGAAAATATTGATGCCAGGTGTTTATGCGTTAAACAAAAATGTTTAATCAAATAGTTCAATTGTGAAATATCAAATATATCAGACAGTGTACCTTTCCCAAAAAAAATTATTCATGTATTTCAATCTGTCCAGAAGCAGGGATATAACATGTCCCTACCGGCGAGAAAAAATAATGATCAGAGCAATTATTAGCATAATTGCTAATGTAAATAGTTAATTCATCTATTTTATTGTGATTTTCCCAATCAAGGAAAAGAGCACATACCTCGGCCTGGTGAGCATACCGATCTCCAGCATCACCGGCAGACAGTTTGTAGAGCAGTGGTATCCCGTCATACAGTCCAGCGTCTTGGCCAAAAGCGGCGGGGTCGGAAGTGGCAAAGTAATCAACGCCTCGCTCCGTGTCAAGTCCCGCTATCAGACAATGAACATCCTCCCAATGGAGCTGTACAAGGAGTTCGCGGAGTACACCACCAACAACTACCGAACACTGTGTGCCGTTCTGGAGCCACTGCTCAGCGTCAAAAGCAAAGAGGAGGTAGCGTTCGCCCTGGTGCACATCCTGCAAAGCACGGGGAAGACCAAGGTAAGGGGGTGGCACGGGTCAAAACATTGCTGATGGCCGCATTGTTGGTTTTGGTTCTGAGGGAGGACATTTGGCCAACCGTAACATGGTGTGAGAGCATGAAAGTGATATTGGAACGTTGTGATTTTTTTTCAACAAAGGAAGGCCATGTTGAAAAGTTTGAATTGAAATTAAATCTTTTTTGCGTTTGATTTTTTTTTCCTTCTTTATTTTATTAATTTTCCTCTCTTTTCCAATTGGTGCACCTGGCGCCCCAGCTTCCACTTTGAAAACCTGTGGCTTAGAAGAGAAAGCTTTTTATCCATAATTCTTGTTGCAAACAACTAATCCTGCACGCTGTCTAACTTGCAATGATATATGTATTGCCGCATTTCAGTACTGGACCTTCGTCAGGCAAATCAACCCAGAAACATTGCAATATACCATACTGTCATATCACTGTGCAGGATGTTTGGTTTGCAAGCTGTGATCCATTTGTCCTTCTCCTACGCACCAGTCTCAAGAAATAGATGAAGTGTTATTCTGATCCAACATTAGTGCACCAAAAATTCTATTTCATGTCAGAGAAAGTAAGAGAAAGAGAAAATCATACTATGTTAAGAGACTATCCTATATACACAGTTCTAAGTGATGGTGATGGTGAAATTGAGAGATATGGGACAAAACAAGTATCAGTGTTTAACCTTTAATATGGGTTGAATGTCCATGTTGTGAATGTCCTATATCCCATTATAGCATATTGTAATAATCGGTGGGATTCTTATCTGAAGAAGAAATAATTACTTTCTATAGGAACACCGTTAAATTCTTTATGCTGCAAGTGCTCCTTGTAAACGGCCCTCTCGCTCGTAGTGTCAGCCAAAAACACGCATGCAAAATAAATGGTAAATAAAAAAACGAAATTACATTAATAATTCATAAATTCCCCCCAATGTATTCCCATAGCGAATAATAACACAATAAAACAACGATTGCCATTGGGATAATATAATATATATTTGCCACACAGCTTGATAAATCACAGGTTATGATATTTCTATCCAAGACATTCACTTGGGTCAAGCTGTATACCATGAAATTATGATGAGTCTGAATCTGTCCAAGACCTGCACTGACCCTCATTCACCTTTGTGACTCTCTACATTAATTTTGACTGTTTTTTTGTGTGTGTGTGTGTGTGTGTGTGTGTGACTTTTTTGTGACTGATATCTTTTCAGGAGTTCCTGTCTGATATGGCAATGAGTGAGGTTGACCGATTCATGGACCGGGAGCATATGATCTTTCGGGAGAACACCCTTGCAACTAAGGCTGTCGAAGAGTACCTCAAACTGATAGGTCACAGATACCTCAAGGATGCCGTAGGTAAAACATAACACTGTGTTTTGTAGTGTAATTCACTGCAGATGTCTAATCTGTCACCATGGACAAAACGGCAGCAAGCTAGTCTAGGAGTGGAAGATTGGGGAATGGGCGGTGCTTACCTACTGTCTGTTGTTCAGCCTTCAGGTCACAGAGTCCTGTAAGGCAGTGCTTCTCAAACCTTTTCATGTCAAGGACCCCCAAATTGACACATATTAGCCCACAGAACCCCATTTGAAAAGATATGCGAGGGGCCCCCATACGAGAAGATTTTTAAAAGATTTTTTAAAGCTATTGCAGTGATTCTCAACCATTTATTTATTTAACCCATTAAGACCTGGAACTGTGTCATTTTTAGATTTCAGCTAAAAATCATTATTTTACACTTTGGGCTATTCAAAAATAGCAGATATACAAGCTCATAGCGCGGCACCGAGTGCCGCGCTACGAGCTTGTATATCTGCTATTTTTGAAAAATCGTGAAAATGTGTCCAAATCTTTGAATATATATATTTTTAAAGCAAATGTTTTTAACTCAAATCTTTGCTTCTGGGGGTCCCTGGAACAAAATATTTTGATCGGGGTCCGCGGCCAAATACATATAATTTTGGGGGTCCTTGACATGAACAAGATTCAGCACCACTGATATAGAAACATACGTTTTTCAGAAAACTGTTGAGATTTAGGAGACATGTAGAATCGGCTTCAGGTCTCAATGGGTTAATTATTTCAAGAACCCCCAATTTGATATGCAATTAGGCCATGGACCTTTCACTTTGAGAACCACTGCCGCAAGGGTTTCAGAGAGACCACATGTAGTCTGTCTGTCTTCTATCCTACAGGGAAACTATCCTACAGGGAGAAAGGTTTCCCTGTAGGATTATTACCCGTAGCAGTTACAGAAGCGGTTTTGCATCTTAATTGCATGAAAGCAACAGTACAAATCTCAATAATGATGACGTGTT
This sequence comes from Gymnoscopelus braueri, assembly GCF_963280865.1. Taxonomy (NCBI): domain Eukaryota; kingdom Metazoa; phylum Chordata; class Actinopteri; order Myctophiformes; family Myctophidae; genus Gymnoscopelus; species Gymnoscopelus braueri. The sequence continues at coordinate 42,824,227 of NC_137613.1, forward strand.
CATCTTATAGGGGATTTCATTCGAGCCTTATATGAGTCTGAGGAGAATTGTGAGGTGGACCCCATGCGTGTCCCCCCCTCAGTCCTTGCGGATCATCAAGCCAATCTTCGCATGTGTTGTGAGCTGGCACTCTGCAAGGTCATCAACTCTCTGTGGTCAGTATTATGATGACAGTCATACAGCAAACTGTGCATTTGTTTTGTGGTAAAACCTGGGGTATTCACCATAGATGTGGTCTCAAACAATCAGGCTAATCTTTGAAAAGTTCTTCACAATTGGATACAAGTGCAATCTTCCCTGTTCAAAACATCAGATTTTATAGACGTAATTTGGCAATACATCGGTTTATGTAAGCTTATTTTGTTGATTCATCTTGTAAACAATGTAAGTTAAGCCAATATTAGCATATGTATCTACTCAGTACATCAACTGTCACACATTTTAATGTCCTCATGTCACTGCATTTCTGCGGGCCATGTATGAACTAGTTGTAGGGTGAAGTTGCCTTTAGGGTACGACTTGGAGGATTGTCAGCCTGCCAGGCTGGGCAAGCACAACCCTCCAGCCCAACCAACCAGATCACTAGCCACCAAGAATCGTGCCGCCTCGGATAGCAACCCCAAGTCAATTTCAGCTCAATTTATTTATACAGCGACAACTGTAAATTGTAAATATGTAAAATAATGCTCTACTACCACTTTGTCAAGCTCACAAGTATTTAGAGAGAGCCAACACTCCCCCTCATGAGCAAACACTTGGCCACGGCCCCAAGGTCAAGAAAATACTCCTCTTTAACAGGAGGCAAACTCGAACAGAATCTGGCGGCTTTCTGCCGAGAGAGAGAGAGAGAGAGAGAGAGAGAGAGAGAGAGAGAGAGAGAGAGAGAGAGAGAGAGAGAGAGAGAGAGAGAGAGAGAGAGAGAGAGAGAGAGAGAGAGAGAGAGAGAGAGAGAGAGAGAGAGAGAGAGAGAGAGAGAGAGAGAGAGAGAGAGAGAGAGAGAGAGAGAGAGAGAGAGAGAGAGAGAGAGAGAGAGAGAGAGAGAGAGAGAGAGAGAGAGAAAACTTACAGTAGTTTACATCACTTAAAAAAAAGGCAGGCATGCCAACAGATGCGTGCTTGAGCACTGTGAAGCGCTTAAGCCCACGTCTGAGTTGCATACCGATAGGGTGGGAATCATTTACAATTTATTTAGAAATTGTACACTAGCTTGTGCAGCCTGGCGGGCTGACCAGCCTCCAAGCTGATGTCTAAAGGCAACTTCACCCCGGAGCTAAGAATGACTCCATTTTGTGCTGAACATTTTTTCCACGATGATAAATAAAATGAAAGGCAATCTTTTTTTTTTCTCCAGCATATTTCCTCGGGAGTTAAAGGAAGTTTTTGCCTCATGGAGAGCCAGATGTGCTGAACGGGGGAGGGAAGACCTTGCCGACAGCCTCATCAGCTCTTCCCTCTTTCTTCGCTTTATGTGCCCCGCCATTATGTCCCCTTCCCTCTTCAACCTCACCCAGGAGTACCCTGCTGAACGTACCTCTCGCACACTCACACTTATAGCCAAGGTGATTCAGAACCTGGCGAGCTTCAGCAAGTGAGTCACTACCTTCTTTTCCCACCGTTATGGCAGCTAACATTCTAAATATATTCTACTGGGTTCATTTTTTACCTATGGTATGTTGGACTGAAATATTCTTGGAATTCAGTGACAGCTTACAATGTCAGCAAACTCACATTTCACAGACTGCTACTGCGTCATAGACGGAGGGTTTTCTTTTCAACTGCCATGGCCTAATGCTTAACTTTTACCATGACAAATAAATATGTTGTCAGGTCCAAAGTGAATAGCACTACTAGTTTGTTGCCTAATGTTTGCAAACAAATATTTGGAATGGAAATACAACTTAAAATAATGAAATATGTATTTACTTAAATGCTTTTGGCACCCCGAGAAGTACAGACAAGGTGTACTTTGGCTATTAAAAAATAGCAGATATACAAGCTCATAGCGCGGCACCGAGTGCCGCGCTATGAGCTTGTAGATCTGCTATTTTAGAAGAATTGTGAAAATGTGTGCAAATATTTACTTTTAAAGCGAACATTTTTTTACTAAAATCTTTGCTTCTGGGGGGTCCCTGGAACAACATATTTTGAGATGGGTTACGCGGCCAAATACATATAATTTTGGGGGTCCTTGACATGAAACAGTTTGAGAACCACTGATTATAGCAACATAAGTTTTTTCTAAAAAGAAATTGTAGAATTTGAGTTACAAAGGTTCGCTTAATAAATAATATATTCAAAGATTTCCATGAAATGTTCATGATTTTTCAAAAATAGCAGATCTACACGCTCATAGCGCTGCACTCGGTGCCGCGCTATCAGCTTGTATATCTGCTGTTTTTGAATAGCCAAAGTATAAGATAATGGTTAAAGTGGTTAACATCTATAATGACAGATGCTGTCCCGGTCTTAATGGGTTAAATGCTTTTGGCACCCCGAGAAGTACAGACAAGGTGCAAAAATGGCACTTAATGTACAGTAAGTCAACAGGTACTGACACCGTCCTATTAACCATTATAGTAAATGTAATGTTTCTAGGCATGTTAATAGAGTTCACAACCACCACAACAAATGTAGAACTGGAGAGACTGCACTCAGTATACAGTGCATATTTTACCTCCTCCAACAATATGCAGTTGTCAAGATACCATTTCCAACTGAGATATGATAGACCGGTATGACTCATTTTGTATTTTTGTATGATATGATAAGCTGGAAGCCTTTACTGAGTAGATATGAAATGCATACGTTCTGTTTTTAAACATTTACAGAAAGACGGTTCTTAAGTAACTATTGACGGAGAGCAGATTGGATTAGTTATTAATAGAGTGTACTGTATACGTGTATTCTACATACATTATGGCTTGTTTTGAATGACAAATGGCTGACATTTCATTTATATGAAAAGAGAGAAGGGATGCCAATGTATAAATAAACAATATGCATTAATACTGTAGCCTCAAATAAGCTACATTTATTGTTTGACTAGATTTTCAAACACGATAATAATCGCTGCATACAGTACAGAGTAGACCACTTCATCACACAAGTTAATTTATATATAAAATGAACAGTGAACACCCCTGAATATCAGCTGCATATGTTTTTTTTTTTGTGTTTATTGCTCCTAGAGGCTATTCTCATCATCATGTTAAAATAAAACTATTGTGCTTCGGCAGTGCTATTTTTCAAAGTTTGTTTCACTTGACCTTTTAAAGAAGGCAAGCGATCTCCAGTTGAAAGCCGACCATATTTATTGTGCATCATGAAAAGATTATGACTCTTTAACTCGGCTGCCCATGTTATGTTAACCCATTAAGACCTGGAACGCATCTGTGTCACTTTAGATTTATTTGGCTATTCAAAAATAGCAGATATGAGCTTGTAGATCTGCTATTTTTGAAAAATCGTGATTCTTTTTTTTTTTTTTCTCAAAAAACTGTTAGGATTTAGATTTGTTTTTTAGAATCGCCTCAGGTCTTAATTAAACGACTCCTAATCCCACACACTGAAATTTTAAAAATAATATTTATTTCCTCTCCTTATTTCCATGACTTAACACTGTCTATGTGTCATTTATATTCTAAAACCTGTAGATTTGGACCTAAGGAGGAATACCTATATTTCATGAATGAGTTCCTGGAGATGGAGTGGGGCTCCATGCAGCAGTTCCTCTATGAGATTTCCAACATGGAGACGGGGGGCAACGCGGGCGGGTTCGAGGGCTACATTGATCTGGGCAGAGAGTTGTCCATGCTCCACAGCTTGCTCTGGGAAGTCATGGGCCAGCTCAGCAAGGTAGGTGAAATTCTCTAATAGAAGGCAGATTATTTGTTAGATGGTTTTAGAGCCTTGCATTGGAAATGGGGTCACACGGGACCAGCGGTGGAAAAAGTACTCACATTTCTACTTAAGTAAAAGTTTCAATATGGTGTTCAAAATGTTACTTGATTAAAAGTACAAAAGTATTGGCATCAAAATATACTTAAAGTACCGAAAGTAAAAGTACTGAAATGTTTGAAAATAGCAGATCTACAAGCTCACAACGCGTCGCGGCGCGTTGTGAGCTTGTAGATCTGCCATTTTCAAATAGCCTAGGTATAAAACAGGGCTAAAGTGGTTAATGTGTGTTTTATAATATAGTGATTTATATCTGCAAAGTAACTAGTAACTAAAGTTTTCAAATAATTATAGTGGACTGTAAAAGTACAATATTTTTCCTCTGAAATGTAGTGGAGTAGAAGTAAAAGTATAGAAAATTGGAAATACTCCAGTAATGTAAAAATACCTCAAAATTGAACTTAAGTACAGTACTTGAGTAAATGTACTTAGTTACTTTACACCACTGCACGGGACCCAACGTAAATCTCGCCGAAGCGGCGTTTAATTTTTTTTTTATAAATAGTTGCAGACGGGAATGGGTGGTCAAAAACAACCCTGCAAAAAGAAAAAAGAAACCCTGCAGGGTTTTTCTTGTGGGCACCAACTACATCTGGAATAAAGCAGATGTTGCGCACCTGAAGCATGCAACTGTGTGGGTGGAGCACAGTTACAGCATGGACGAACGTCATTCTGAAACGTGCTTCAATAATTCAACCGAGGCTTACTGCTTGAACAGTAGGTTATTTATCAATTATTTATTAATAACCTACTCTCAAGCAGTAAGCTTAGCCCAGCCCACCGTGTCGCTGTCTGTGGTGCGGTAATGACCATCTCTCTGTCTCTCTCTCTCCGTTTGCAATGTTTTTGGGTCCCAGTGGAAATATAGCAGGATTATGCAGGACTAGAGGGTAATATTGGAGGATTATGCACAGGTCTAAACTGTGCTTCTGCTGCAGGGAGGAGCGGGCCGGGTGGTCAGAAATTAATTGCAGGTGGTCAGAAATGATACCATTGTGGGCGCTGGTAGGAATGGTCAGAAATCAAACTGGATCGGGCGGGAGTGGGAAGAACCAGTCCCAACACAGGGCTCTACACATCATATAAACATTCTGCATATTATTTAGGAAAGATCATACAACCAGAATTTCTGGGTACTTCAATGTGACTTTATTAAAATGACAAGGTAAAGACAGGGATACAAACTCCAAATACACTGAGAATAAAAGTCCCTCTCAGCCACACTTTTTGACCAATGTATGCATGTACTGTAGTACTGTGGTTTGTTTGATAGGGACGGATACACATGCACATTAACACACAGAATTCACAACAATCCGATATTGTATGTTTACCGTAGTATTTGTAGCTCATGCTAATTTACAACACTTGTCCCAGCTCCCTAGGAGGGCTTTTGATATGATGGAAAGATACAAAGGCTAAATAACTCAGGATTAGAACTTGAACTATACTACATCACAATCATACTCATGACATTTGCACTTACTCGGATAAAAAATAACAACTTCTTTTTTTTTGACACTCCTCAAAAATTCAAACTCCAAAATTCAAGCTTAAGTTTGAGTTCAGTCGGTTCAGTTTGAGTTCAGTCAAAACAATATTTCAGAACATATACATATATATATACTGTAACATTTATGGTGGACTATGGTGGTCATTTTAAATGGGGACAGACTTAGCTGAATGGGTAGAGAAACCATCTGGGAATCAGAAGGCCCCTGGTTCACCCCCCGGCCCGGCCTATGTGTGTTCACATACAGTATGCGCAAATATACCATGAAAAGAAAATGTACCATAGATAAGATTATTATTATTATTATAAAGCAGCACTATGTGACTTTTTTTTAAATGAATACATTTCAATGTAGTCCTATTTGTATGGTAGAGTATGTTAATACAATATATAACGTATAATGTACAATTGGGGTGGTTGTATTTTGTCTCACTGCTCTTCTATTGAGACATTTATATGGTGTCAAAGGTCATGTCTCACCTGGACACAGGATCTGACACGAATTTTGACCTGATGGTCAAGATTCAATGTATCCCCCGAGCAAGCAGGCAGGCTCTATTGGTAAAAACTCAATGGTAAAAATGTCAGCACAGGAAACTGAGATCAAATCTGGGGTAGAAGAGGAAAGTTCCATAGTGCTGCTTTAATCATAAAATCTGATCTTGCAGTTGGTACACTAATGCATTGTCAAAAAAAAAAAAAAAAATCCCGTTAATAGCACTACTACTGCTGGAATAATTATAATTATAATTATTTTTAATAAAGGACTCACTTGCTCATTATCTTGTCAAACCTCCTTCAGGACGCAATTCTGAAACTTGGACCTCTGCCACGGCTACTGAACGATATCAGCGTAGCCCTAAGAAACCCTCAGCTCCACACGCCAGCCAATCACCAGCCAGAAAGACAGAAGGATCGATTCTTCTCCCGGCCATCTTTCAATCGCCTGATGTCTTCAGATTTCCAAAACCTTATGATGCGTGACTTAAACAGGTGATGGGATTTCTGCTCAATGCGGTGTGTTCGTTTGTTTAGCTTCTTTTATTGAGTTGCACAAATATCACCCTTGAAATGAAAATGAAAATTAAATGAAATCTTTTTTTTATTTTTATTGGTTGTGATATCCCCTTAGTATTTCTATTCTGGAATAGACGGCAGAAAAGAGTGCAGAGAGTATTTGGGAGCCGTAGGAAGAAGCTAATAACAGGATTCTATCTAAGCCCAGAAAGGCTACATTTGGTCCCAACAGAGAACATCGTGAAGCCTGAGTTATATTTAGTTGTGCCCCAGTGTCGCGCACTGAAATTAGCCGATCTACAAGCTCACAACGCATCGCGCGGTGACACATTGTGAGCTTGTGGATCGGCTATTTTTGGTGCCCGACACCAGCGCGCAACAACTACCGTACATATAAGTATAAATAGCCATTAACCATTGAATTCCTTGCAAGATTCTAGTGTGTGATTCTTTCGGTTCTGGTCCCACAGCTCTATAGACATCTCCCGCCTGCCCTCCCCCACAACCGGGGTATCTGCTGTGGAAGCCCTTTCGTCTCATCTCAACATGAGGCGCCAGCCGGAGCGAGACCTCCGCTCATCAAGGGAAGTGTTCTATGTCACCCGGCCGCCCTTGGCTCGATCCAGCCCTGCATACTGCACAAGCAGCTCAGACATCACTGAGCCTGACCCAAAGGTACTGTGCTTTGTCTAAATAGGCAATTTATCATTGTTCCCGCCGCGACCCTGTCTGAGCATCTCATGACCCAGTTTTGGTGCCAAACACCAGACAAAGCTGTAAATGTTTTTATATGGTTTATTATTATTATTATAATTATCATAATTATTATTTGCATTATGATTTTTATCATTATTATTATTATTTTTTTTTTAATGTTAAAGTTATCTAACCCATTTTTTGTTTCTTCTTCTTTAAATTTCAAAACAGAAACTCAAGACTGCACTGTTACAATAAATATGACCTTTCATCTTTCCCCCCAAGATCCACAGTGTTAACAAAAGTGTCTCCATGATGGACCTCCAGGACTCCCGGATGAACAGCATCTCCAACCTCAACTCGGTGGGAGACATGCTCACCTCCTCTCAGGCCTCCATCGCCGGCCTGGGCCACAGCTTCGGGAACCTGGTGGGACCGGGTCCGCTTCGTATGGGCGGGCATATGCCCGCGGGCACGGGGGGCTCCGCTCACCGGCTGAGCCAGATGGGACACATCGGAGGCCCCACCGAATCCCTCTCCCAACAGCAGCAGCAGGCGGCAGCGGCCATGCACTACCCTCTGTCCTTCCAGAACCCCCTGTTCCATCTGGCCGCGCAGAACTCCCCGGCTCAGGCTCAGCCCCCGCCTCATCCTCCTCCTCTCCTGCTCGCCCCGGAGCCTGAGAACGGCCACCACGACTACACGCAGGGCTTTGGCAACAGCGCCTTCTCCCGCAGCGAGGACCTGTCGGCGCTGCGCTCGCAGAGCAGCCTGGTGCAGCCCAGCATCGTCCACTCGCACAGCTACAGCGATGATTTCACCCGGCAGAATCAGAGCAACGATTACGCCTGGCGCCAGCTGTCACTGCAAGTGCAGGTAGGTGTATTTTTGTGCCCGCGGCATAAATTAGCCGTTTCACTTCATTAGCATTGTGTGATGGACAACCATCCGTGCGGTCGAACTAAACCCAGCAATATGCTGATTTTTTCCAAAAGCAGATATTACATTTTAATTTCTTTCCTCTTCAGTTTAACAGGTTATCTTCTCTCTTATGGTCCGATAATATAATATATATGAGTCGGGTGACAATAGTCGCATCTTTTCATAATGTCACAACACATACATTTTGTGTTCCCTAAAATCTTTAATGTTGTTTTTAAGGATAACTTGTAGCTAACGTTAGCAATACAGTACAACTTAATTCACACTAAATTAGAAAGGGGATGATGCAGCTACATCAAAGGTGTGCAGTTATCTGAAAATAATGCACACCCTCCTGCCATACAGAATCCATTTATTTTCAGTGGCCATGCAGTATAGACCCCTTAACAGATGACGTCACACTGATAAGAACCAGTATGCGCGCGCAGGCCGGCACCAAATGAAACCCATTCTGTCATGTCTCGCTAGGACGCGCCTCACTAGCCAACACACAAGAGGAGGTTGAATGAACTGAAACCAGCGCACCCCGAAACAATATGTTGGGAATTGATTGCATGAAACAATCACCTGTGCGTCCAGTCTCAATGTTGGTAAACAAATAATTGGTCTATTAAAATCATGAATCCACTCAGATAAAAGACCTATTTCACTAGGACTGAAAAGGGCTGTATATTATTTTCCTATTAAAGGTGCTCACCTTAAGGTCTAAACCCATACTGTACAGATGGATATGCTATGTGTAAATATGTAGATACATTTTTGTTTCTTGATTCTTTCTTCTTCCTCCTTGCTGCCCCCCCCCCCTACTATTTTTCTTTCTCTTGCTGGAAACTGCAAAAACGTTTTACATCTGTAAATCTGTGATGTGACTAAACCTAAATCCTATAAATCTACTTGGTGTCACAGGTTTGATAACAGTTCATGTATGCCAATAAGATGCATTCGTCCACTGGTGCAGGAATTTCCATTACTTTGACAGCCGCCTGGATACAGACTGACAGAGGATGTCGGTAGTACCCACAGTTTATCATGCATTGCATCTTATGCGAAATGCTCTACAGTGCATTCAGGTTTGAAGACATGATCACAGGGGATTTCATGATGCCAGTTTGATGTCAAAGTGGTGGAATTTGACTTGCTATAGATGAGGCAGGATGATTGTAATGTTATCACCAATGTGTTTGGCTTTACAGGGAGAGAAATGACAACTTCATTTGCTGTTTGCTCTCAAAAGATACAACATTCATTTAATTATCACTGTAGCTGTCCAAGCCTGGTTCCTTTTGTTCCCGTTACATTTTTGCACCCAGCGGCTACTGGCTTGCCCCCCCCCCTCCTCATTGCCTGAATGAAAATGTATTCAGTGACCAGATGGATTCTTTTTGGGCCAAGTCTGTCTACTGTAACTTGCTGATAATTTCTCTGTTGGTTCATTGTCACTTTCTCATCTTGTCTTCCCCCAGGAGTCTCTCCAGCAACAGCTTCTTATGGGCCTGACATCGCAGACGCCCACGGGCACGGGCACCCCCGCCTCCTTGGCCACGCCGCCTACGACCGTCCATCCCATCCGCCACACGTCCGTCGTCCCGCAACACCTCAAGTCACAGCGGTCCTTTAACACGCCCACAGCCACGCCCCCAAGGGCTCGCCCCCAGAGCAGGAACCTCCTCCTGGAATCTTCGGAAGCGAGCTTTGGCGGCGGCGGCGGCCAGGCGCTGCCGCGTCCACTGCAGCCTCAGCCATCGCTGCAGCCACAGCCGTCACTGCAACAACAGCCATCGCTGCAGCCACAACCATCACTGCAACAACAGCAACAACAGCAACAACATCAGCAGCAGCAGCAGCATCAGCAGCATCAGCAGCAGGAGGCTAAGGTTCGTATAGTTTTGCATTGGTCATGGTTTCTGCCAGGAGGTACGGCCCAAAAGGCCGTACGGTTCGCACACATTTATCTCTGGGGTCATGTGAGCAACATTCTGATTGGCTATGGCTGCCTTCCAAAGTTTGCGGGTTCATGGAAGTGGGTTTGCTAGTTTAGTTTGTATTTTTTTTGTGTTAGTTTTAGTTTTTTATTGTAATGTGGAGTAATCATAGTTGTACTGTGGAGTGATCATAGGTGGGAAAAACATTTGGAAACATTGCGGAAAAAAGCCAACCTCACAATGTGTGCGATGCGACAAAGACTAAAACTAAGGACATTTTCTCCATGTTCGTAGTTAGCTTTGTAAACACACAATATGGTTTCAGTTAACTTTATTTTTGTATAGTCTCATTTAAATTTTTATTTCAGTTAACTGAAACTTTTTTTTTTAACAATTTTAGTTTTCATTATTGTATTCGTTTTAGTTAACTCTAATAACCCTGCAGGAGCCACAGTCGTTGTCGCTGACAGAGAGCCCGGCTCCTGGACTTCCTTACCAGACAAGCTCTGCCAAGGAGAACCAGAACCAGGGTCCGCCCGCGGCGGCAGAGGAGTCCACTGACACACCCACCAAAAGCACCAAGAAGCCTCCGCAGTCACAGCTGCAGCCCCCACAGCCTCACCTGCTCAAACCAGTTGTCAACAAACAGGTGAATGTGATGAAGCCTAATTTATGCCTCAGCCGCACTGTTTCCCAAACAGTGGGTCGCAACCCATGTTGCACCGTTTCCCAAACAGTGGGTCGCAACCCATGTTCGGATCCCTTTTTTCCCCATTTCCTACGTTTACAAAAATATATATATTATTTCAAAAGATTTAAAAAAAATGTAACAATTTTTTTTTTACTTTTCATCAATTAAAAACAATTATAATATTTTTCTAAAGTATTTCATCAATAAAAAAGAATGATTAAATAATTTCCATAAAAAAATCATGTTTAAGAAGTAGTGAAAATAGCAGATCTACAAGCTCACAACGGGGCGCAAAGCGACACATTGTGAGCTTGTATATCTGCTATTTTCACTAGTTTGGGTCCTGGGCAAACGTCTAATATCTCTTTTGGGTCTTGAGCCAAAACGTTTTGGAACCACTGTGTTTATTCTCACTGACACATGAATTAGAGTAGACTTTACACAGGACCTTAAAGGGGAAGGTCCCTCCACTGTAAGGAACTGCGTTTAATAACATTCTAAATGGAAATAGTTAATGTGGAGAAAATTTTATGTAGGGCAGTAACTCCCAAATAAAATGTATCTGGAGTGCTGCAAAGTTTGAATGATTTATAGTGAGACGGGTACTGTCATTATGGAGTGCCTAATGAAAGATGTTGACATTTTGAATAGTCGTTTTGGGGGGCAGTTTCATCATGAAATTGCGACATCACCCCAAAATAATGATTATGTATTTTTATCTGGAGTGCTGCAAAGTTTGAATGATTCATAGTGAGACAGGCAATGTGGTAGCGGAGTGACTAATGAAATATGACGACAATTTGAATACTTTAAATTTTGTATTATTTTCATTAGGAAATTGCGATATCACAGGGAAAACTTTCTAACTTTGTCCTAATCATTAGCATGTCTCAATATATAAAGTCTACCCTAGTGGGTAGCTAGGAAGTGCTAACAACAAGCAAAGACATTATTATTGTTACAAGCTGCCTTTTTACTGGAAATACAACAAAAAAAAGCTAAATCTCAGGCATTGGTTAATTGCAAGAAGAAAATGAAATTGACACTGTTTTTGTATTTCAGGGTTCTCAGTCCAATTTAAGTACCCCGGCTATGAACGAACGGACGGTAGCTTGGGTCTCCAACATGCCACATCTTTCAGCTGACATTGAGAGTTTGCGGCCTGACCGCGAGGGGCAACTGAAAGAGTACTCCAAGAGCATGGATGAATCGCGGCTTGAAAGGGTCAGTGCTCACCCCACGAAATATTCATACTAGTATAAATCATGATGGTACATAATATAATATATTATATTATACAGATTGTAAGTAAGTCAACTTTATTTATAAAGCACCATTCAAAACTAGAGCAAAAGCATTGCATAAATATAGAATTAAAAAACAAAACAATAAAACCTACAGTATAAAAGCATTAAGAACTACACGTAAGGCAAAACAAACATATCAAACAAAGTGCTTAAGGAACAAGTGAGTTTTTAACAACATCTTAAAACAATCCAATGACTGTGCATTTTTTATAACGTATATACTGTGTATTTTTCTTTTTTTCTTTCTTTCTTTCTTTTTTTCTTATTTTTCTTTCTTTCTTTCTTTCTTTCTTTCTTTCTTTCTTTCTTTCTTTCTATCCTTCAGGCGAAAGAATATGAAGAAGAGATCTATTCCTTGAAGGAGAGGCTGAAGATGTCTCACCGCAAACTGGAGGAATATGAGCATAGGCTGTTTTCACAGGAACAGCAAACCACCAAGATCCTGCAGCAGTACCAGCATCGCCTGGACGACAGTGAACGTCGGCTGAAACACCAGCAGCTGGAGAAAGACAGTCAGATTAAAGGCATCATCAACAGGTGACATATTTAGCAGCTTTTTGAGAAGAACAAATGGAGAAAACATGTTTAGGGTATTGACAGCATTAAAGGGAAGTCTTTTGCACACCTAGAAAGGCGACAGGTGCTTAGGAGAAGTACAGACGAGGCCCCCGACGTACTGAAAGAAAAAACTCCCGCACGCTGTCTTCAAATGCAAGAGAAAGATTTAATGGGAATACAACAACTGGGACCAAAATTCAGCCCTGGCATTTTGGCCCAGACCGGCCCACCACAACCGACGCGCAGATAGCAGATACTCTACCGCCCCACTCCGTCGAGGCACATACAAACGCACGTTGTTAATACCACCACTTTTACTGAAAAGCATCCCAACCCAAACATTACAGTAACTAATAATTGGGCCGCGCAACCCGGAAATGAGCGTAATAGTCCTAAAACGGGAGCAAAAATGTAAAAAAAATAAAAATAAAATAAAGACTGGCCCAGCGGCCCACCGGGCATATGACCGGTATGCCAAATGGCCAGTCCGCCCCTGACAACAACGTTTCGGTTTATTAGACCTTCATCAGGTTATCTTAAAGGGACTACACCATGAATTAAAAAAAGAATAATAATATTTAATATCATATTGTTTATGTCCCTCAAACGTTTTTCAAAAGGTTTGAGCCTAAATCAAGCCTCAGATATACTCATTCCAACTAACTTCTCTCTGGCTTATAAAGCACTTTTACCTGCCATACCACATTGTCCTGTTTGGCACGGGGCGCTATTGAGCCAGTTTGTATGCATGTTATCTCCTGGTTCTGTGTGGAAAAAGTAAAAAAAAAAACTGAAAAACGGGAGGAATTGTTCCCTGACGTGACGTCACGTCAGGGACCAAATCAGTTTGGCCTGTTTTGAGACCAATTTACAGAAAACCCCAGATTTGCTATGAAAGCCTGAGTGTTCAAACTGGGGTATTTTTGAGGATAGAAGAGAGGTAGGGGAGACCAAAAACACACAAAAAAGAAAAAAAAGTTAAAATTCATGGTGTATTCCCTTTAACCCATTAAGACCTGAGGCCGATTCCACAAATGCCATCTAAACCAGTAGTTCTCTTCATGCCAAGGACCCCCAAAATGATATGTACTTGGCCGCGGACCCCCAATCTGAATTGGTTTTTTTGCCAGGGACCCCCCAGAATAAAAGAGAGATTTTTCAAAAATGCTCCCAAACTTTTCCATGCCATTGCGATGAAATGTGTTGTAAGCTTGTAGATTTTGTATATTCACTCTCTTTGAAAATGTGTGTGATATTTTTGAACATACACTGTACATACTGTATATTTGTATTCATCTTTTTTCCACTTTTCCTCTCCTTCTCCAATTTCCCCCCTTGCGGCTCCCACTGTGAAAAATAAATAAAAAAGCTGTAGGTTTCAAGATCATTATAAACAGGCAGAGGGGATGCTGCATGAGTTCCTTCTTGTCTTTGCCAAAAGCAACTTGTCTAATTCCAAACTTGCTGCAAGCAAAGATGGAACCAAGTTCCAAAGAACGTTTACGCTCAATTATTATGTATCTAACCTCCAAGCAATTGAAGCAGCTTTCACACTTCAGTGTGTGATGCCGTTTTTAGAAATTATGCTTGGTTAACTCAGTATTTTGAGGCTGTAAAGCCATAAAGATAGCTACAGTATCTCCATTGGCCATGTAGTGCTAACTCAGAGATATTCATTTCAGCACCACATAGTGCTACTGTAACTCAAAGATATTAACTTCAGCAATGATGGATACTCGTCCCATATAGTCAGTGGTGGAAAGTAACTAAGTACATGTACTCAAGTACTGTACTTAAGTCCGATTTTGAGGTATTTGTGCTTACTTGAGTATTTCCAATTTCCAATACTTTTACTACTTCTACTCTGCTACATTTCAGAGGCAAATATTGTACTTTTACTCCACTACAATTATTTGAAAACTTTGCATTATTGTATTATAAAACATACATCATCCACTTATTTTAAGTCCTATTTTATACATAGGCTATTTGAAAATAGCCGATCTACAAGCTCACAACGCGTCGCATCGCGTGAGCTTGTAGATCTGCTATTTTCAAACATTTTTGTACTTTTACTTTTGGTACTTTAGGTATATTTTGATGCCAATACTTTTGTACTTTTACTCAAGTAACATTTTGAACACAGGCCTTTTACTTGTAACAGAGTATTTTTATATTGTGGTATTGCTATTTTTACTTAAGTAAAATATCTGAGTACTTCTTCCACCACTGCATATAGTACATTAGTCGTATTGGTATGTGTGAATCAATGTGTGTTGTTTTGTATCTTTGTGTTTCCAGACTCATGGTAGTGGAGGACGAGCTCAGAGGGAGTGCCGATATTAAGGTTTGAATCCTGACAGGTCTGTTGTATTATTTGTGTTGCATGACTTCTGGTGTCTACACCTTTATAATGCTTGCTGTACTTCAAATTCAAACTTTTATACGAGGTCATATCCGAGAACAGATTCCATTGTCTTTGTTATGTCCGGGGCTTCTGTGCTGAAACCCTCATTATTCAGCTACAGGACCAAGGGAAATATTATCAGTGCTTCTATGCTAAATAAAGTAACACTTAACCTTATGTTTACACTAGGGGTATAAAGATGAATTGATATGAATAAGAAACCTGTTTTAACGTTAAAGTTGTACAATGCAAAATCACAAATAACGATTTTTAGCAACCTCTGCTGGTCACTACCGTCACTGCATACAATTTCCCTAGTCCTCGATTACCCAGAATTCCATTCGTTTTCACCGGAACCCGGAAGCGTTTCAAAAAGCGATCTTTTAATTGTTTTATACTATCTACGGATCGTTTCTCTTAGCCAGTGGAGCATTAGTTACCATGAGCTGTGCTTTCTTTTTCTGTTCTTTTTCGATCTCCCAATCCTACATTATCTTAAAATCAGCGTGAGGTTCCTTTTTGTTAATAGCGCGGTAGTTCCTGGCCAAACAGGAAACCGTTGCGGTAGTTCCTGAGGACGTCGGCCACGACGTCATGACGTTGGCCAGGAACGTCATTTTCCCGGGAAAGTCCCCCCCGTACACGTTCAATAGAAAATATATAAATAAAAGGCTTCCGGGGGTGAAATTCACGGAGTGGGTGTTGTGAAACTTTTGCCACTCGCAAAAGATATACAATTTAACTTTAGTTTTGTTGAAAACGTTACCTAGTATTACTTTAACAATGCAACTTTAGGCAGACAAAGGGATAGTTCACCCCCTAAAATGACTTTATCGATTAGTCACCCCATGGAAGTTTCTGTCGCATTCCTAAGCCAATAGTTTGATGACCGGCAGCGGTTCTGGTAGGAGACACAAAGAGTCTCCTTTGTGTCTCCTACCGGAACCGCTGCTTACGGGTAAGCTGGTCATCAAATTATTGGCTTAGGAATGTGACAAAAACTAAAAAAATATCCATGAATTCAAGTCTCCATGGGGTGACTAATCGATCGAAAAAAGTATTTCTGGGGGTGAACTATCCCTTTAAGTTCAGTTGACTAAAGCTTTTCTGCTAATTCAACAAGTAAAAACTAAGATGCTTTGGAAGACTTTGTAAAAGCAAAGCCACAATCTGTTATTTCTTCACCTGATTGGCAGTATGTACTGTAGAACAGCAGGAACAATGTTACAAAAACATAATCATTTTACATATTGTGTTAATGGTTTAGGAAACGGCTCCTTTCACCCGGTTTCCCAAATCGCACATTATTTAGGACTTGGCCATATACAAATTTTTCAGCCGTGATATTTTATTTTGCTTTAATCCATGAGTATGTACTGTACTGAATTACTGCACACTGTTTACTTTGTACTGGCAGTACACTGCTTTTAACCACACTGCACGTTGTTTAATGTCTACTGACAGTATGCACTGCATACTGCACAATGTTTACTAGTTAACCCATTAAGACCTGAAGCCAATTTCTACAAAATGTCTTCTTAATCCCAACTTTTCTGAAAAACCTATGTTTCTATATCAGAGGTGCTCAAACTTTTCCATGTCAAGGACCCCCAAAATGATATGCATTTAAAAATGTTCGCTTTAAAAGAATATAAATATATGAATTTTCACACATTCTATCGATTTTTCTAAAATAGCAGATCTACAAGCTCATAGTGCGGCACTCGGTGCCGCGCTATGAGCTTGTATATCTGCTATTTTTGAATAGCCAAAGTGTAAAATAATGCTTTTTAGCTCAAATGAAAAAGTGACACAGATGCTTCTTCAGGTCTTAATGGGTTTTAATACAGCTTTTTACTTTGTTATCAAGTTGATAACCACTTTTGTTTAGGATTGGCAAATTGTAATTGATAATGGAAAATGAATGACCACTTTAATCAAATGTTAAGAACATCCTCATATCACAGTGTATCCCATTGAATCGCAAGTCACAATGAATCGTTCCGTATTCAATTGCATCGTCGTAAAGAAGATATGTAATTGTTCGTCTTAACCGCAAGTTTCCTAGGGCATGGTGGACATCACTTCCTGTCGATTTGATCCCTGATACCTGATCAAATCGACAGGAAGTGATGCCCACTATGCCCTAGGAAACTTGTGGATAAGGGAGAGATGCACACCCCTGGTTTTCACTCATTTGTTTCCCCAAGTTAATTGACATCTTTGTTATGTTGACTCACCTCCATGGCAGTGACCTACAGTAGCCTAACCTAGACTGGTGATAATGACCATTAACCTGTCAAGTCATTACTGTGAGCATTTTGCCTGAGCTTGACTAACATCAAGAGTAGTCACAGATCAACGATGACTGCAAGCTTGTGGCAGCAGTGGCTCAGGAGGTAGAGTGGCTATTTGGGAACCGGAAGGTACCCGATTCGATTCCCAGCTCCTCCTGCCTTAGTGTCGAAGGGTCCTTGAGCTAGACACTGAAGCCCAACTGCTCCCCGGGCACAGGCCAAAGAACAACTAAAAGGGGACACACACTCTACTCTACTCCCTGTACACGCATGACTGCACAGCCACACACGACTCCAACATAATGAAGTATGCTGATGACACGGCAGTGATAGGTCGGATCATCAACGATGAGTCAGCCTACAGAGATGAGATCAGTTTACTGGCACTCTGGTGCCAGGAGAACAGCCTCACCCTCAACGTCGACAAGACCAAGGAGCTGATCGTGGACATCCAGGAGGAGCTAAAGTGGGACACACAAGAGGAAAAAGGGCCAGCAGCGACTATACTGGTTTCTCCTCCTGAAGAAGTACGGAGTTAGCCCCCACATCCTCAGATTGTACTACAACAGCTCCATTAAAAGTGTCCTGTCAGGCTGTGTTACAGCCTGGAATAGAAACTGCACTGCCAGAGAAAAGAAAAACCTACAGTGGGGTGCGGTCCACATAATGAGGAGGCGAGCTCCTCCCGTTCCAGGAACTGTACAAGAAGACATGCGTATAGGCAAAGCTCAGCCCATCAACAAGGACAGGCACCACCCCAGCCACAAACTGTCTAGGCCTAGGCCTACCGTAGTATCAAGGGCAAGACCACCAGGTTTATGAACAACTTCCACCCGGCTACCATCAGACTGTCATAAGGCTGGCCTCGGAATTTGCTTTCCTCATGGACCTACCTGAGGATTATACCAAAAGCAACCTTTTGTGGACTATGTGGTTGAACTTGACACTTGCCGATACTCTGCACCTTAATCTCATGTACACCGCACTTATACTCTTCTTGCATTATTGTCTCCGCCAGGCCGAAAGGCATGGCGAGAGAGTATGTTTTACCCCCTGTCCGTCCGTCCGTGTGTCCGTGTGTGTGTCCGTGTGTCCGTCTGTCACCAGCTAATCTCCGGCACCGTTGGCCCGGTCGCTCCGAAACTGTGCACACACACTCCCTGGATGCCAATTCAGAACTTCTGCCCCAAATCTTTCACATGGGCCTGTTATAGCGCCACCAGGAGGCCGATTTGTGCAAAACCAATTTCTTTATATTACTCCTACAGATTTTATTCAAACGTCATGCAAATCAGTATACAGTATCTCTATAGCCATGTGATGAACACGGATCTGTCCGATTTCCCATATTCCATCCTCATTGGCTAAGGCTGGCTTCCAAAGTTTGCAGGATTGGTCCGTTTTGAACAAAATGCCTCAAATTATGCACTCAGCTTGCGATTTCCGTGAAATTTTACACACACATTCCCACTAGGCTGAGGAAGAAATGCCACCCTTTTAACATTGGCCTGTTATAGTGCCACCAGCAGGTCTAATCTAGCAAAACACATTTTTGGAACAAAATGCCTCAAATCATGAATACAGTGTCCGATTGTCGTGAAAGGCCTAAGAAGAAACGGGCACCCTTTTCACAATGGCCTATTATAGCACCACCAGGAGGCCACAATAACCTACCTGACCTGGCGGAGACCTGTGCTCCGAGGAGCACTTTTTCTAGTTGTCTATGACATGAACAGCATACCAGCTGCTACGCTCATGCACCTTGTTTTTAAACCTCATGTACACCATGTGTACGAGCTAAATGGGGTTTATATTTGTATTTGTGCACTGGATTGGTTTATTGATTTGTGATAGATGTAGGCACGGCATTGGCACTTTGATAATGGGAGTGTCTCTGTGGATGGCCTCCAGCAGGTTACAAATGACGGTCCTCACCTGCTCACCTAGCTTAAAGGGATAGTTCACCCCAATTTGTTTTTGTTTCTATCGATTAGTCACTACTTTTTGTCGCATTCCTAAGCCAATAATTGGATGACCAGCGGACCGGTAGGCAGCGTTTCCGGTAGGAGATACAAAGGAGACTCTTTGTGTCTCCTAACGGAACCGCTGCCGGTCATCAAATTATTGGCTTAGGAATGCAACAAAAACCAAAAAATATCCATGAATTCAAGTCTCCATGGGGTGACTAATCAATTGAAAAAAAAGTCTTTTTGGGGGTGAACTATCCCTTTAACGCTGGTTTGACCATGGGGGTAGGGTGAGCTGGGAGAGATATTTTTTGCTCACCGTTTAATTTATTTCTTTGCACATATTTATGTATCCATGTTTATTGGAAATTGTATTGTAATTGGTGTCACTGAAGAAAAGCATTTTAAACTTGAGCTTTCGTTTGGACGTGAGTCCTTTTAGTGTGCACGTCATACAAGTTCTCTTTCTCCCAGGCTCCCAGGATCGATTTATTGGAGATCGCTATCAGCCGCAACACAATGTTTGGATGGATATGCTATGTGTAAATTAGTAGATTCCTTTTTTCTTTTTTTTTTCTTGCCCTGTTTTACACCTGTAAACGTGTGATGTGACAATAAAGATGCTTCTGATCATTTACTACAGTATATCACAATGTGTCGCAACACAGTGTGTTGTGAGCTTGTAGATCTGCCATTTTCACTGAATGTTTGCTCTAGAATAGGGACATAACCTGTAACTACAACAATACAAATGTGAGATGTGGGCTAGAGGGAGGGATTGAAGGACATCTCTCACTTTTGCAAGCATGAACATTTCCTGTCTAACATACTGTATTTGTTAAAATTATATTTGTTTCACTAGCCTTTCAAAACATAAGTGCGAGATGTGAGGATGGGACTCCAGACAGTTAAATAATTAGTTTTATGTAAAATATATAGTGTGCAATGAAGGAGCTTAATGTTTGCAAATTCGATTAATTAATTTAGTAAGCTAGCCTTGACTTATCCAAAGCAGTCCCTCAGCCCCGGGGTAGTTTTGAATTCCCTTGATGCAGAGTTTTAAATACTGTCTCATTAAAGAGGAATACTGCTCCAACTAAGATTTCACGCATGCTGGTCCTTCCCATACGCCCAGGGAGAGCCCAATTAATATGTGTGAACGGCAACAACTCTGTCTCAAAGGCAGTGAAAGCACAGAACTAAGATCCATACTTCTTCTCTCCCTTTAGCCTCTCAACCAGGGCTACGGTGGCCACCCAGGATCCTGACTGCCAAATAAGATACAAAGCAGAGCTGATTATGACCCAAGTTCAAGAAGGCTTCGATCCTACCGCAAAACACACGATTTTAAGAGATGCTCCACCACAGTGATACCTGCCTAGTTCTTGCTCGGAGACCAGCGGGAGTCTTTGAGCGTTTGTCTAACACTTTTGCACATACTCAAACTTTGCCTGCACAAGAACCTGACAATCAGCTTGAGGAGAGAGAAAAAAAAACAGAAGAAATAAACATGCAGTAGATGTCTGCATGTATTGACTGAAATATAAGCCAATGCCACAACCATGGCAATATTGAACCTGATATTTGTCTTTATTTAAGCAGACAAATACAGTTTGTGTGAGACACTGGGGATGAAGATGGAATCACCATTTCCTCTGCTCCAAGGAGAAACTGGCTTCTCACGTAAAGGGACTGTCGGAGGAATGTATACTCTTTCGTTTTTTTTTTTACTACTGTCCCCCATGGCGATGCCTAATAACATGCAACGGCATGTTATTAACCCATTAAGACCCGAGACCGATTCTACAAATGCCTTCTAAATCAGTAGTGCTCACACTTTCAAGATTTTTCAAAAATGGAAAAAAAAACAGATGTACAAGCTCATAGTGCGGCACGTCACATGCTTGTACATCTGCTATTTTTTTTTATATATAGCCAACACAACAATATAAAATGACACAGGCGCTTTCATGGTTTTAATGGGTTAAATCATTTACTGTCTACAATGCTCAAATAGAGGGCCCAAGTAAGGAGCCGTGCTCACACAATCAAACGTGTTGTATTCAAATGCAATCATTTAGAAAAGCTACTTTCATTGAGTAATTGCTTGCTATGAAATATTGTATACATTTATTTCTTAAGATGACTATTTTGAACAAGAATACAATTTCACTCAAATATAATAAGTTCTTCAAATGTAGTAAATCTCAACCACCTTGCTTATCAATATTATATTTCTTCCCTGCTGTTAATTCTGACCCAAAGCAATGTGTTGAATTCAGCTGTCTCCAAGTCTCCAATTGCAACTGAATACAAATTTCTGAGACTGTATACTACATTTTTAGCGTATTATCATGGGACCCAATATTTCTGAATGGCACTGTAGCTGCAATTGAAGCTGGCATCCATCTCCTCCCCCTCTTCCATATTTTATTAACAAGAAACGTGGACTTAATTCTAGATTTTCATGAAAATAATTGTTTCTGAAATACACTGTAAAACAGTGTGTCTTTAACAAATGATTTTGTGAGCCTCAACTCTTTGTGCAAGATGTACCAAAGTCAAGGCACCCAGACAACAAATGTTTTTCTTACAGTACCACTGGTCTTGAGTCTGTACTAGGAGGACCCTGGGTCATTATAATTTAACTTTTGCTTGTTATATTAGGCAATATTATTTTTAATATAATCCTCTTTTTCATGTCTGGTATTTAAGTGTTATTGGTTTTCACTAATTTATTGTGCAGCAAATTATAAACTGTCAGTGTTTATTTCATTTATTTATTTTTTCAATTTAGTCATTCCCTTCATGTTTATAGTCCCTGTCACTTGGTCTTGGAGTAGGGTGTAGACAACAACCACGTCTCTTCCGATACACACGCTAGCAGCTTCTTTTCACCCGACTATGAGTTGTTCACCGAGAGGTTGTGACACATGCAGAGGAGCATGCTATCCCTCCACTGCCTGCGGAACCAACCTGTAGAAGTTTACTAGTGCGGTGACAGAGAATGCCTTCCCCTGCCGGCTTCACACTTGTGAACACAGCCAGTTGTGTTCATTGGAGTGCCCGGCTAAGCCGGAGGCACCGCAGAGGAATCAAACCCCAGTGCTCTCCACAGAGGTGGGCAGGAACTTTACCCCTGCACCATCCGGATGCCCTGTACAGCACTTTTTTTTTGGAAAACATTACTTTGAAAAGTGTGACATAATTTAAATCTCTTAATTCTAATAATAAACATGCTACAGCGAACACATATTTACTTTAGCAAGTAGCAAATTACTCATTGTATATTTAATGTTAATTCTGCAGCGTAGATGTGCAACAGTTCTGCATGTGCTTTTTTATGCGAGGAAACATTCAAAGGAGTTCCAGAACATTCTGGAGAATTTCAGAATGTTTAAGTGGTATTCAGCTATAGTATGATTGTACCAGCTCAAATTTGACAATGACCATTTTGTTTACTGAACCTGACAACTTTTCCTTTTTTTGGAAGAAGTTGCTCATTATACAAGACTATATTAAAAGATGTAGTGAAAAAGAAAGGGAGCCAAAAGAGAGAGTGACACAAAGACCAAGAATAGCACAATAATGGGTTTTCTTCTCCGAGCAGGGACATGTACTATATATATGTACATATGAATTGACTGCCTTATAGTCTGCGCCACATGGCCCAATACAACATACTAATACAAATTTGTAACTTGTAAGGCAATTTGTATATTAAGTGTATTTTAATAGTTTAGTGAATTAATAAGCAGTGTGTTGGTTAACTCTATGTGGGCTGGAATAATTTATATTGCAGATTTCATGGTTGATATTACTAATCCTAACCTCTTGCCTTTAAAAAGACTATTTATTAACTGAATATGAATAGAAAGTTATAATTTCATGATGTTTTATGTTGTTTTTGTTCCTTTTCTTTTATAAAATCTTAAGCCTGCAATCCAGAGTCATTCGTGTGACTATGCTGCTTATGGGATGGAAGCTGGTGTAAGCTGAGTAACCCACGTCATACAAGCTTTCTACTCAAGCTAGCAGTGTTGGGCTTGTTACTGGAAAAAATGAATATATTACTCGTTACTCTTTTCAAAGGTAATATTACTTTACTTATTACTACCTGACAAAAGTAACTTGTTATATTACTTTCCCGTTACTTTGGTTAAATGTGTACCTTCATCGGAGTTAAATGAATACTATCTCAGACTGGGATCAAGGCGAGTTGCAGCGTAAGAATGATGGGATGGCGTGAAACTGGATCGAGGGAGTCTGGGATAATGTTATAGGCAACTTGGCAAGGAGATCGGAACGGATCCATTCACTTTCTGGACTTTCAAATATAGTTGAGGGACACTGTAACTTTTTATTCACTGCGGGTAAAGTTAGACTTGAGTCCTCAACTTACTGCACCGTGTTGTTTGTTAGGTCGGGGCTGAGTCCACTGCCCACCCAGGCATGTTTTCAGTGCAGTGTAACCTATGTTTTGAATGTCTTCGAAGGGAGAGTCAAGGTGTGCTGGAAACACCAACTGTACTGTAAATCCTCCCAACACGCGGCAAATTGCGTTGCACGTAACGTGCTTGTCCAAGGTACAAGAAAATTGTAACAAGTTACTTTTGGGGAAAAGTGACTAATATTATTACTCAAAACTTTGTAGTAATTCCTTATATTACTACTAATAATATAACTTTTTCCGTTACTTTACTCTCGTTACTTACCAACACTGCAAGCTAGTATGTGCAACAGACATGATACTAGATTGCAGTTTTAAGACATTTTATTTTGACATGCTTTTTATCGATGCACATTGCAATACAGTATTTTGAAATGTAATACTGCACTACTGTTTCCATTTAATCTACAGTGGGATGAAATCTATAATCTGGAGAAGCTTTTCAGTAGGCATCGGTTGCTCGAGAGTTAAACGAAACACATTCTGAATTAGGGTGCAGTAGTACAGTATGCTACCTCTCAAATCATGTCATCTCCCTTCTCTGTTAAAATGAAAGATTGGGGTTTTACTGTATTTCATACAACAGCCTGGGAAAATACTTGATTGTGAATGGATGTAGAAGTTCCATTAAATTGTGTTTACCTCATGGTAACACGGATAATGCTAGCTAGCTAAACTTTGGATTAGATATATTATTTAATAAGAACTTGTTTATTATTGTCTGAGAGTAACTGTGTTCCTGGTGTTAGTCAGACTCTCAGGTGTTACCAAGTCAAAATGTTATATTTGCAAAATGTTCCAATTATGAAAGTTGAATGCCCACAAATACTAAGGCACATTCCTTATTAGTTAGTGTTTGACAAGTGGCCATGGTTGAAGCAGGATAGTGCCCCTTGAGGGTGTATTGAATAATTTGGATGGATTGTGCAGTCAGTATTTAAATGTCATCCATTTAAATGTTGTTGTTTTTTTCCTTACACAAGTGATAAATAGTTCCATTCCAAAGTGGGATATCCATCATTTGAACACATTAACCAATTTTGCCTAATTTAGCGACACCGCATCAAATGACAGTGTCACGCCCCAAAAATGGCTCACAATGCGTTGCGATGCAATGCATCCATTGTGAGTTTCTAGACTCGCTCATTTTGGTGCGGGACACCTGACAAAGTATAAATCAAGAGTCACAGCTATCACAGAAATTAAGGTCTGCATTAAATAATTCATATGAATACATAAGGTGAACACCTTTACTTACAAAATGAGATGTATGTGATTTGTATGTATATTTAGAATAATAATCAATTAATAAATACATACAATGCATTTTCTTCGAGTGGATACAAAGCATTTATGGAGTGAAACCCTTAAAAGTATTTTTCTTGGCAGCTACTACTCTGCACAACTGATCTATTGTGTCACAGTTGAGCCAGTGTGACTTTTCTTTTTTCTTTCTTTTCCACGTTGGGCCTCCTGGATGTAATATGTTAATTTATTTGACATTTGTTTTGAAATAAGCCATGCCCCTTGGATAAGCCATATACTCCAAAACTCTGATATTGTATGGTGGATGTTATATAAATGTTGGTAGTTTAATTCATAATGGTAATTATTCTAGGTATGCATACTCTTGTAATTATTATTATTAGTGTTACTAATATTTGATCGATATGGTTTGTTTAGTTTGAACACGGAATGTATTATTTTTTTCCTCAGGTGTTTTTTTTTCCTCTCCAGTGATTTCAATAAATTCATGAATCCCTAAATCCATAACTTATTTTCTTTAGATCACCACATCTGATTAGTTTTCAGTCAAATCTCACCAACAACGTGAAAAGCTCATTCATACTCAACCATTCCAAAAGAGGACACCCTATATAGCTACATGAATTACAAAAGTTGACCAACAATGCTACCTTGTGGCAGATATGTGTCTTAGATGTGTACTAGGATAAGCAGATGAAAATTAACTACATAGAAGAAGTGTTGATGTAACCTCATCATCAGCTTTCCAGAACAACACAATAACAGTAATAAAGAAAGAAATACTTCCAAAAGCTCATGCAGAATACCATAATGCTGTATAGTAGATTTAGACAATATAATATAATACAACTTATGTAGACAAATGCTCAATCCACTGTTGAATACACAACAATATGCATAATTTACTAGACACCTTGCCAATATTTGATCCTAGTAATGTTGAATAACACATTGGGTATGCCTTTCTATACATAGAAATACAGTACATGGGTCAAGGACACTAGATGGCGTCAGCGTGGCTGCTATCACATGCTATCTATTCTGTAAGTGCTCTATAGTGTCTAGTGGTGTATACAGTACATGTACAGTACATGTACAGTACATGACTCGTATTAGCTCTGGAGTTCTTGCTACTAGCTACGTGTATGCAGATCTTGTATTCTATAACAGCTCATGGCTACTATATAGCAATTCTTCCAAATAACAATTATTCTGAGACCATCTTCTTGTAATCAGATTTGTGAATGATGATGAAAAAGAATACAGTTAACCCCAAAATAATACAAATTATTACAGCAACAAATGTACTTACTCTCTTACTCTATATGGCATTTAAGGAATAACATAATCATACGCAATTAACAATATTTATTAATACAATTAATACATTATTAAATGAGGCTAAAGTAATTTATTTCTCCCTTGGTATTATGTTTAGACAGTTTTGCCGTGGTATGAGAGATGTGCAGTACACAAGTTCATTAACCAGACATGTTCTTTATTTACGTACTGTAACTTAATATAAATTATACAATCCTTATACAATCCTTATCTTTATCGAGTACGGGTGCACTGTGCACCCGTACTCCAAATAATAGTCATAAACATCACCTTACACCTCATTATCTTTTTATTTTAGTTTTTTTAAGGCCGTACTTGACATTGCATGGCATGAAGGATGAAATACAGTTTTATGGTTTAGGAAATAAACTAATACATTCACACGATAGAGAACACAAAACATTTAAAGCACAGATGAGTGACGTAGAACACACCTCAGACCAATCCACAGTTCTTTAGAGAATACCTGCTCTCTAACTGAAGTTATGTCCTCGACAACAGGGACTCAAAACTTTATGTACAGTAATTTTCTTATTCTCCTTTTAAAGATAGCTAAAACTCAAAAACTAACAGTTTCACTGTACAAGCCATTTGTTCTTTAAGACAAGCATAAATAATTATGCTACTGGCAGGAACTGGCAGGATATTAAATGTTTCTTTTTTAATAAGAACTTTATTGTTTCAAAGTAGATACACTTTACACCAGATATAAGTTCTTCTTGTACCCTTTGAGAAAAAGACAGAAAATACAGGTAGAGGTATACAGCATAAGTTGTATTCTAAAATACAAGTGGCTTTATATAAATTATGGCAAGTGGCTTTATGGCATATTCAGTGATGGAATGTGCTACACACTGTACTAATATCTCTTTATGTCAGATTGGACAGTCTGACTGTCCATGGTGTTGAGAGGAATGGCCAGTTGTTGAGCCTCTCTCTGGCCCTTGAGATTCATTTTGCCCAGGCAGATAATAGCCACCAGATTCCGAAGAGCCACGCGATATTCTTTGCGAACTAGGCAGTAGATGACAGGGTTGAAGCAGCTGCTGGTGAAGGCCAGGCAATTGGCCAGAGGGAAAAAGTACGTTTGAACAAAAAAAAACGAGGGACTGATGTCTGCGATGTCGAGTTGGATCAGGACACTCCAAAAGGTGAGGACGTTGTATGGGAACCAGCAGGCACAGAACGACAGCACCACTATTGCCACAGACCTCGAAACGTGGGCCTTTCGCTGAGTGTTGATCCCCTTCATTTTATGCCGACAGAGGAAACGCAGCAGAAGCAAATAAGAGAGAATGATGATCAGGTAGGGCAGCAGAAATCCCAGCACCACCCTCAGGAGCTGGTTTATTCCGAGCCAAGCCGTACCATCTGGGAAGCGGAGCAGGCATGCTGTGTCGTTGCCCATAATCCCCAGCTCGGCAAATATGGCTCTAGGTGCGGCGGCTACAAGTGCAACAGCCCAGATGATCACCACGGCCAACTGGGAACAGCTAACCGTGCCGCTGCACATGGGAGCAGAAGGATGGAGGGCGGTCACCACGGAGCAGTACCGAGTCAAGCTCATGGCGGTCAGGAAGAAGCAGCTGGCGTAGACGTTAAGCGCTGTGAGCAGAGAGACGGCCTTGCACGTGACCAAACCAAAAGGCCAGTTGTAGTCCAGTGCAATATCAACCGCCCAAAACGGCAGGGCCAAGGAGAAAAGCAGTTGAGCCACAGTCAAGTTGAACACAAAGAGATTGATGGTGCCCTTGGTGATGGTGTGCGTGGAATACAACAGGTACATCACCAGAAGGTTCCCCAGCATCCCGGCTATAGCCACGACAAAGTAGACCACAGAGATGACCGTCCGTAGCCAGGCGGAGCCATCGCCAGGAAAACTCAGGTCATAAAAGCTGGTGTTGTAAAGGAATTGAGAATCGTTGCACGGTGGCTCTTCACGGCATCTGTTGAGTTTGTCGAGGAAGTCAGACATTTCTGTACCCCTCAGGCAATCGTCTTGATGATTAAAGTTGCCAAACTAAAGTGGTTTCTCGTTTTCCACTTGTTCCCCCTTGTGCCACAAATATACAGATTAATGTTTTGGTTGTCTGGTTACTTTCTGATGAATGTTTTGGTTGGCTCGTTACTTTCTGGCAGTCATTAGTCCCTGCAAGGAGAAAGGAAATTATTACTGGAGACAGTGCAAGCTTGTGAGAAAATGAATACATTACATAAGGCTTAGAAAAGGGAATGCAAATTTCAAGACCTTAGAGTGGCAGCAGGTACATTAACAAGGTAATGAGTATGTTTATTCAACAACCACAACATCTTGCATGTGCTAATTCGCACCTGCCAGTTACAACTCAAAAACGTAAATGTTCTGTAGTCATTTGGAGAAGAAAAACATCAAACTACTACAATTCCCATAGGTAACATTGCCACTTTTGCTGTGGCAAATGCAAAACATAATTATAGTCGGTGCACCCTTTGAATCACTGGCTCAGTTACAGTTTACATAAGCAAATGTCTCTCTCTGCTGTTTATAGAGGTGTAGCTAAATTACTACCAATTAAATTATGCAAGAGGCTGTGCCAATAAAAGATCACAATAATGTACTTTCACTTTTTTTAAACAGTGTGCAAAAATATAATTTAAAGTCAATCCGGTATCCCCAATAATTTGGTAACGGAATGGTAGATTAGATTTGATCGATAAAAAGTGTTGCACTTATATATGTATTGATATGAAGAAACGGTTTATCTTGTTGTTTTATAGATTAAAGAGAAACTGAAAAGAATTGTGTTCAAATGCAAAGAATCTAATTTGAACACCCCAAACCCCTACAATTAGAAATCAGAAAATGTTAATGATGTAGAAACTGGAGTTGTGTGATACTACAAAAAATGCCATTAGTCAGTCATATAGGCCTACTAGCACATAATACAGTACTCAGATTAACAAATAATGGCATAATCCCAATTCTTTAAAGATCATAGCAAATGCAAAGACTATGTCAAAGGAAGAACCCACATATTCCATGATTTAGATGTGATAGATTTGAGTCAGTTATATTTAAAAGGGAAATTTACCAAACAACAAGAACCTTTTTTTTATTTTTTTTTACAGATGCTAAATGCATGGTATCCCATAGTTTCTTGAGGCAATACGCTCTCCCTGCATTCTATGTATTTGAATATTTACCTTGCTTATTTTAAGTCACTCTGGATATGAGCGTCTGCTAAAGCCTAAATTGAAATTGTAATTGTTTCTTGTGCAGAATGAGGGATAAAGCAACTAGACTAACTCCAGCTCTGAAAGGACTAATTCATGAAAGGAATGACGTGTTACTGACCTGTATGGAAGTATTTCATTTAAAAATCATGAAATGTAAAATACATTTAACTTAAAGGTATACATAACTACAGATAGGACAGGTCTAGTATGTGGAAGGTTCTTACCTCATTCTCATACACTTGCTCAATATTCAGTATTCAACAGTTATTTTCAGCCACAACTTATATTCCACAGCACGACGGTCATCTAAGTTACAGTAGTGTGGATGTCACCCCTCCTGTTCTCATGCTCCACCCCATCTGTAAGAGCCATATGAGCCATGTTGTTTCTCATTTTATGACGTCACTGCAGGGCATGGTCAAGGCCAAGGTTGCCAGGGTTACAGGCAAACAAAAAGGCAATGATCATGGACTGTACAGTGCATAGAGGAGGTCTTCATGAATCTGCTGCCTTCTCCTGTTCAATGACTTCTTTGTTGGGCAAGACGTTTTTCTCTTGCATCTCATCTTCTTGTCTTCTTCAACTGGGCCTTGTCAAATCCAGAAATCTCCTTCATGTCTGGTTTATCAGCCATGTTTGCATGATAGGTATTTAACCCTGTCCCTAATTAGGCGCAGGTGTTGCCAGTGGCAGAGGCAAACTGTTTTTGACTGTGATTCATGAGAGCTGGTGGTCTCTCGGTCTGTATCCACTGCGTTTGAATGTTTATTGTCTCCGCCAGGCCGAAAGGCATGGCGAGAGAGTATATTTTACCCCCTGTCCGTCCGTGTGTCCGTGTGTCTGTGTGTCCGTCCGTCCGTCCGTCCGTCCGTCCGTCCGTCCGTCCATCTGTCTGTGAGCAGCTAATCTCCGGCACCGTTGGCCCGGCCGCTACGAAACTGTGCACACACACTCCCTGGATGCCAATTCAGAACTTCGTTTTTCACATGGGCCTGTTAGAGCGCCACCAGCAGGCTGATTTCTGCAAAACCCATTTTTTAATATTACTCCTACAGATTTTATCCAAACGTCATGCAAATCGGTACACAGTATCTCTATAGTCATGTGATCAACCCGGATCTGTCCGATTTCCCAGATTCTATCCTGATTGGCTAAGGTTGCCTTCCAAAGTTTGTAGGTTTGGTCCGTTTTGAACAAAATGCCTCAAATCATGAACGCAGCTTGCGATTTCCGTGAAATTTCACACGCGCATTCCCACTAGGCCGAGGAAGAAATGCCACCCTTTTCGCATTGGCCTGTTATAGCGCCACCAGCAGGTCTAATTTAGAAAAACACATTTTTGGAACAAAATGCCTCAAATCATGAATGCAGTGTCCGATTGCCGTGAAAGGCCTAAGAAGAAATGCCACCCTTTTCGCATTGGCCTGTTATAGCGCCACCAGCAGGTCTAATTTAGAAAAACTCATTTTTGGAACTAAATGCCTCAAATCATGAATGCAGTGTCCGATTGCCGTGAAAGGCCTAGGAAGAAATGCCACTCTTTTCACATTGGCCTATTATAGCGCCACCAGGAGGCCACAATAAGTACCTGACCTGGCGGAGACCTGTGCTCCGAGGAGCACTTTTTCTAGTTTATTTATGTATTTATTGTATGCCGAAGTAAGTAAGTAAGTAAGTACATTTTATCTATATAGCACATTTCACATTTCACAGATGAGTCTCACAAAGTGCTTTACATACATCAATACAAACAACCACACGAAACAAAAAAGGCTGTACAAATTTCTCTCAGGAAAATAAAATCATGTAACGACAACAAACGCCTGTTCAAATAGTAGCGTTTTGAGTTGGTTTTTAAAAATGTCAACCGAGGCTGCGTCTCTCAGGATTTGGGGGAGAGCATTCCACAGTTTGGGGGCTTGAAAGGCCTTGTCACCCTTGGTTCTTAAATTTGTGTTTGGGGTCTTTAACAGACCCTGTTCAGCAGACCTTAGGGCCCTTTCCGGGACATAATCGTGGGACCAGATCGGTCAAATAACTTGGAGCCTGACCATGTAGAGCTCTATAAGTGAGCACCAGGACTTTGAACTAGACTCTGAAATTGATAGGGAGCCAATGTAAGGTGGCTAAGACTGGGGTGATGTGTGTGATGTAAGACTGTTTGTTCTGGTTAGCAATCTGGCGGCAGCATTTTGAATTATTTGGAGGTGAAAAGTGAATTGCAGTAGTCCAAGCGTGATGAGACAAATGCGTGAATGATCATTTCTAATTCGGGGGTGACAGATCGGCTAGATAATAAATTGTTTGTTATGTACTCAATGGACACTTTTGGAGCACATGTCTTAACTTCTCCAGCAACCAGTAGTACCTTAACTTAGTATAGGACTTGGCCGCTACACTATCCTTTTCTCTGCATATTCTGTCTGGAAATTATATGGGGGCGTTTCTAGCACCGCACCGGATAGATATGGTGTATAAATACGTAGATAATTTGTTTTAGTTGTTCATCTCTCTCCCTCTCTTCCCCTTGCCCCTATACAAAATGTATTGGTATAGCACCTTTCATGAGCTCAAAGTGCTTTACAGGGCAAGAATACAGTTACAGAAAAAGTACAAATAAATTAACAGTAAAGCAAAGAAAAGCATAAAACAACAAAATAATAGCAATAGAAGAAATCTTTCTGAAATGTTCAAAACGTTTCCAAAACATTCAACAATAGTGAAAAATAACATACGTGAGTTTGCAATGGGTGATTTGCAATATTTTCGAAACATTTTTGAAGGTATAAAATAGAAATAAAATACAGTGACTCCCCAGATGACAGTGGATCAGTGTACTCAAACATTAAAAAATAATCAATTTTTTTTTTTTTTTTAAGTAAAGAAATAATGAAAATACAAGCTCACAGCTTGTAGATCGGCTATTTTCACTATTAAACTGGGCTGAAGGGGTTCATTCATAACATAATACGTACGTTTGGGTTCTGGGAAGACGTAAGATACCCAAATGTATCTTTCTGGTCTCAAGTTAAAAAGTTTGGGAAACATGTGTGTACACATTGGAAGTAAACAAGGTCTGTACTCTTATCTTCAGACCTACCACATCACCCATAATCCCGGTATAATCAGCATGTTTAATTCTTTCCTGAATAATATGTGGTAAGGGGAAATTTAAGCTGATTTAAAAGAAAAAAATAATAATAATAAATTAATAATAAATTAAACAATAATACAAATTATAAATAAAAGATCAGGATCTTGGAACAATATCCAAGGCTTAAGATCCTTAAGCCCCCCTCCCCCACCCTACCCTACACTCCCTCCCCATTCTGACTGCATACTGACCCTTACTGTTACTGCACAAAGACATGACTACAGCATATAGGCTATTTAAAGATACAGCCATTTAACATTAATTGTAAAAATAAAAACTACAGTGTGAAGGCAAAAAAGGTGAGCTAAAACTGCATTGGAGAAAAAAAGAAATTGGAGAGTCCACTGGAGATATCTTGTTACATTTTCATATAACATTGTGGAAATACCAGTTGATACATTTAACAGTAGATGAGTGCTTTTATATCAAATGTTATGTCATTTGGAACCAATACTTGGCCCTCCACAATATGCATGGACTGTTTTTTTTCACTCAATTCAATATCATCCATACAGTACGTTTATTATTCAATGTTGAACTAAAAATTATAATGATAGAAGACAAAAAATAAAGGCAAAAAATAAAGGATCAGGCCTTAAAGATCAACTGAATGAATGAATGTATGTCGTTATTGCAGACTCATGGTCTATAGAACAACATACAATTACATACAACAAGGAACATAAATAAAAACAGTCCAAACGAACATATATAATCAGTTTTCTTCTATTTATGTCTGGGTCATTGTTCCAAGATTAGATTGAGCAACATGGATGCCTCTGATTGTAAACTGTTAATAGCGGAAAGCTCATCAGCAATTGAATGAGTAAACTAGATTAGGTTGGAATAGGCGGAAGGGTGGTGCAGTTGATTAATGCTGGTCTG
The DNA here is from genome assembly GCF_963280865.1 of Gymnoscopelus braueri. NCBI lineage: Eukaryota > Metazoa > Chordata > Actinopteri > Myctophiformes > Myctophidae > Gymnoscopelus > Gymnoscopelus braueri. The sequence goes on from NC_137613.1 coordinate 42,857,813, forward strand.
CTTAAATTGTGCCATGTTCATCAAGTACTGTAGCTGGAAAAGAAAAAAACACATTTCCTTGAAACATTTGCTTTTTCAATACAGGGAACATGCTGACCTCAGCAATTACATAAAATTGATCTAGCATGTAGGTTAAAATGTCTTTCATTGTGGTAAGCTGGCCAAGAGAACCTAAGGGCTCTAATGGTTCTTTTGTTTAACTAAAGATTAACAAACTAATTGTACTCTTATGTACTTGCACACAAGGTGTAACAAGGGAAACCTTGAACCTTGAACATAATTTGGAGTCCTTTTATTGGTACATAAAACAAATTCAATGCTATAATCAACACATTTTGTCACATGCTTTATGGAATTAACCTTCACACACACAATAGGCTACTCACAATATCCACCAGAATCATTTAGGAAATGTAGAGACATTTCAGCCTATAATACATAATAAATGACATTTTATATAAGTGTAAAACTTCATAGAAAGGCCATACAAATGTACAATAAGGGTAAGAGTAGTGCAATTTCCTAGAGGTGGTGATGTTGCATGGTGTACTTAGCAAAAAAGCTCTGCTCTGCTAGACATTCTTTGTAGGCTGTAAAAGATAGTCTCCCAGAATGAAGTATGCTCTGAAGGCAAGGTGTTGCATTTTATAGAGTTATATTGTAACTTTTTCAGTTCTTATTTTTATACAGTTGTTACTTAGTATTTATGTAAAAGCACTTTTTCAAGTGGTGTTTACGGATTGAAGGCAGTTTGTTTTGTTTTGTGTTTCTTCTCGTCCTCGTTCAGGACTTAGACAGCCTCAGGGGGGGAAAACCTGCCGAGTCTCTTCATGGTGCCCTTGAGACTATATAGGCGCTTGCCTGTCCGCATCGGAATGAACAGGCTATAGTCCTTCCTGCAGCTGGCCAGGGATCGAATCCGACCCGAGGCTCTTTACTGCAGTGGTTCTCAACCTGTGGGTCGGGACCCCCAGGGGGGTCCCCACATGACTAAATGTAATGCCTCAACTCCAACAATTTCAAATGCTTGTCAGGGTGGGGGGTCCCCAGTTCAAATATGATTATTTTGGGGGGGTCCCCATGCAGTTCAAATATGATTATAATTATTTTGGGTGGTCCCCAGTTCAAATATGATTATTTTGGGTGTTCCCAGTTCAAATATGATAATATTTTGGGGGGTTCCCAGTTCATTTATGATTGTTTTGAGGGGTCCCCAGTACAAATATGATTATTTTGGGGGGGTCGCGGCCTGAAAAGGCTGACAACCACTGCTTTACTGCATGTCATGCCCCTTCTCTCTCCCACCTTTGCTGGCTCTCTGTTCAATATCTAATAATATAGAAATATTATCTGGTTTCATCTGACTATCTGGTTTCTGCTGTTGCTTGAAACTCTGTATAAAATAAATGATTTGCTTACATATGATTCGACTGTGATTGCCTTTTGGTTTATGGTTTGCCATCCCCTAAAGCATGTGACCCTTTGATGATAATTGGCTGCACCTGTTGTAAACTACAGTATATACCTCAGACTGTCATGATACTGAGGAAGATGCAGTAACATTGAAATGTGTTTGTGTTCATTTGCATAAAAAAAAAAGCAACAACTAAGTTCCATATTAGATGTGTGATAAAGAAAAGTACCATTTTATAATTGCATTTCTTGAACGAGCGTCTACAGTATCCTGTCTGTATCAGAGAAACAACTGGCTTTGTACATCAACATGAATTCCCTAGAGGTAGCAATACACTCTTTAGACATCTATGATCCATCATCAGTACCTCAACATGAGATGCATCCTAGGATAAGATAAGAGCAGTCACAGTGGTTTTACTCAAGTACTGTACTTAAGTACAGTTTTGAAGTGCTTTTACTTAACTGGAGTATTTCTAATTTGCAATACTTGTACTTCTACTCCATTACATCTGAGGCAAATATTGTACTTTTTTACTCCACAACAATTATTTGAAAACTTTAGTTAGTTGCTTTGTTGATTTTGATTATTATTACAGAACAAAAATTAACCACTTCAGCCCTTCAGCTATTTGAAAATAGCAGATCTACAAGCTCACAACGTGTCGCTGCGACGCGTTGTGAGCTTGTAGATCTGCTATTTTCAAAAGATTTTAAACTTGTGAAATGGGACATTCTGCATATTGAGTACCTTTACTCTTGGTCCTTTAAGTATATTTTGATGCCGTTACCTTTTTACTTTTACTCAAGTAAATTTTTTTGAATAACAGAATTTCACTTCAGTATTTCTACATTGCAGTATTGATTGACTTTTACTTAAGGAGAAAATTACTTTTTACATGGTCATTCAAAAACAAAGGGAGGAAGAGCTGCCTGCACGGTTCAGTGGCTTTCTCAACAGGTGATCTTCAGTAGAACAAAAAGTAGCCTACATTTTCCACCACTGAGAGTAGAAAATACACTATATGACTGAAACAGGACGACTGCATGCATACAATGGCATCACATCACATTTCTGTGTGGAGAAAAAAAAACATTTCCTTTGTGCTACTTTTTATGTATGTGCATTTGTATGCAGTTTGTATCTTTGTTATTGATGTAGACCTGAAGCACATGAGTCTTAACACAATACTTGATGAGCACATGAACAATTGTAATCTTTTAATCATTTAAAACAAAGCTCTTTATATTGATTGGTTGAATACTTTATTAGTCAAAATCGTGGTATAGTAAAACAATTTAGGCTAAAAGGATAAGTAAAAACACAAAAACACAAAAAAGTCCTGGGGACTCCTTTCCATTATTAACAATAACACTTTAGATAAACATTAAAGGTAGGGTAAGTGATATGATAAAAGGTTAAAAGCACTATATTCTATAATCATTGCAATGGAGCAGGGGGTCCTCGGAGACACTGCAGGGGGGGCCTGCAGTATTTTTTTTCTTTTTTTTTACACTAACCACTTGTACCCTCGCGTCCCTATTCTGGGGGGAACATTAGCCGAAAATAGCAGATCTACAAGCTCACAACACGTCTGCGGCTATTTTCAGCGAAGGGAAAAAAGAGCAGACCAAGTACCGAGCCAAAAGGTCAAGTTTACAAAGTATTGAGGTTGGTTAAATGTCTGCAAACACACATTTAACACAAATCCCTGCTATAGAGTGTTTTTTCAGTAACAGGAGTCTCCCCACCTCTCCAGCTCTTTAATAAACAGAAAATAAATGTTCAGATGGGTTGCCAATTTTAGCCAATGAGGAGAGACTACCCATTTATCAGCTTTAATTTTGTGTTCCAATTCCAATTCTGTCTGCTAGTTTCTTTGTTTCATCACTTCCAATTTAACTTCTTTAATCTGTATCCTGTGTGAGTTTTTTTTGATTGATTGAATACTTTATTAACAGTTTGCAGATTGTACAGAGTTGATATTGTTGAAAGGATAACACAAAAAGCCTATAGGGGCTTCTTTCCATTGTGGTCCTGTGTATTCAATTCATTAAGGAGAGACAGGGGGAGACTGTTATGGAACTAACACTACAGCAATGAGTATAGGCTACTATGAGAATATAGAGCTACTTCACACTTATTTTAACAATATCACTTATACCGACCTTTAATTGTCCAAGCTGAGAACTCACTGAGAATAATGCAGTCCAACGACCAGATTAATAAAATCCAGTGGTGGAAAAAGTACTCAAATTCTTTACTTATGTAAAAGTAAAGTATCAATACTGCAATGTAGACATACTCTAGTTACAAGTAAAAGTCTGGAATTCAAAATGTACTTTAGTAAAAGTACAAAAGTATTGGCATCAAAATGTACTTAAAGTACCAAAGGTAGAAAGTACTCATTGTGCAGAATGTCCCATTTCACAAGTTATTGTATGTCTAAAATGTATTAAAACAATCTTTTGAAAATAGTAGATCTACAAGCTCACAATGCGTTGCATTCAAATAATTGTGGTGGAGTAAAAGTATTTGCCTCTGAGATGTAGTGGAGTAGAAGTAGTAAAAGTACTGACATTTGAAAATACTCTAGTAAAGTAAAAGTACCTCAAAATTTTACTTAAAGGGTAAGACCACTTTGGTAGAGGTTTGGGCTGTGTAGTTACCTTGCCATGATGTAACTCCAAAGGTGCGCAAGAAATAAAAAATAATTGCTCCATTGATTAGAAATTGATAATTCAAAATATGCTCCTCATTGACTTACATTGTACGGTAAAACAGCTCTCAAAGTCACTCTTTTAGCACATAAATGAACCCAAACATAGCTGATTCAGACAATATAGAGCATCACCAAACCCAGTACTGTTTGTTTTTTTAATAAAAATGTCAACTTCCTGTTGATTTTACTATTTGAAGATCTGGATCCGGATCCACGGATCCAGTCCAGGTTTTCTACTTATTAAAAATGGCAAAATCAACAGGAAGTTGACATTTTTATTTAAAAAAAAAACAGTACTGGGTTTGGTGATGTTCTATATTGTCTGAATCAACTTTGTTTGCGTTCGTTTATGTGCTAAAAGAGTGACTTTGAGAGCTGTTTTACCGTACAATGTAAGTCAATGAGGAGCATATTTTGAATTATCAATTTCTAATCAATGGAGCAATTATTTTTTATTTCTTGCCCACCTTTGGAGTTACATCATGGCAAGGTAACTACACAACCCAAACCTCTACCAAAGTGGTCTTGCCCTTTAAGTACAGTACTTGAGTAGCCTAAATGTACTTAGTTACTTTACACCACTGCTAAAATCTAGAATCTATAATCTGTGTATCAGCTCAAGTGAAGTAGAGAAGAAGGTTATCTGTGGGAAGAGTGGATAGCAATGTTGCTTTGTTGCCCCCTTTGGTAAAACAGTGAAGCTACAACACTTCACAGCCTGGCCCAGGCTAGGCTGGATTACATTGCCCTTTCCCACCCTTATTCTCTTGCTTCAAGTGAGCCCCCTGGTGAGGACTGTACTGTAGGCTACTTAAGTAAAATTTGGAGGTATTTTTTATTTTACTGGAGTATTTCAAATTTCCAATACTTTTACTTCTACTCCACTAAATATTGTACTTTTACTCCACTATAATTATTTGAAAACTTTCTAGATTTTGATTATTATTTCAAAACATACATTAACCACTTCAGCCCTATATTTTGGCTATTCGAAAATAGCCGATCTACTGTACAAGCTCATCACAAGGCATTGTGAACGTGTAGATGTGCTATTTTCAAAAGATTTGTATACACTTTGAACTTGTGAAATGGGACATTCTGCACAATGAGTACTTTTGGTACATTTTGATGCCAATACTTTTGTACTTTTACTCAAGTATATTCTTAATACAGGACTTTTAATTGTAACAGAGTAAATCTACATTGCAGTATTGATACTTTATTTTAAGTAAAACATGTGAGTTCTTCTTAGTTCCATCACTGCCCTTTTGTACATCACCAACACTTTGCTGCTTGTACAATACCTGCATGAGAGAGTCAGTGAGCAACACAACCCTGTTGAATCTGTGCAACTTCAAGGTTCCTTGTTCAAAACAATGGATAGTCAACTGGAATGGCTTCTATTTGGAGATGTACGGTAGTGGCCAATCCTGAAGAATTGAAGAAATGCTCCACAACAATGGTAAATGAATATGACTTTATTTGCAAGAATGTTGTGTATTCATTTAACAAAGACACTATCTTATTTTCACACACATAAAAAAGATAGGATAATGCATGTATAGGAGAGGGCCTGAAGGCATGCAGACAACAAACTACAATGAAAACCAACTAAGAATTCCTCACACTGCCTAAAATATAGCCTACTTATAATCAAAACATTTGTTAGAGGAAAAAAAAGAAAGTGTTGTTCCTCAGACCTTCATCAGACAAAATACCAGTCTAAAATATGATGTTCTAAATGCAACTATGGACAGTGTGCATGCTCTCTCTGTTTGTTCCTATAAATTTTTGTTTCTGCAGTTGCCTTGTAGGCTACTGAAATGACAATTGAGTTGTTGTGACCATAGTAGAGTTATAGGCTGCAGTGATGGAAAGTAGGCTAACTAAGTACATGTAATCAAGTACTGTAGGCCTACTTAAGTACAATTTTGAGGTATTTTTACTTTACTGGAGTATTTCCAAATTTCAATATACTTTTACTTCTACTCCACTACATCTCAGAGGCAAATATTGTATATTGTTTTTGTTTTATTTTTATCCCACGATTTTGTAACCCCATTTTTTACACCCAGTGCCAATTGTCTATGTAATCCTGGGCACTACCTTCCCTCTGCCAACCTAGGGGAGGCCAGGGCCGAGCTCATGCCTCCTTCAATGCATGAGAGCCAACTGACCTTCTTGTCACCTGACAGGGGAGAGTTTCCCTGGTTGGACGTAGCGCGTGGAAGGAACACGTTATTCCAACCAGTTCCTTTCCCCTCCATCAGGTGCCCCGGCTGGCCAGGGGGAGTCAGTATAGTGACCAGGACTGCTGCATGTTTTTGTGAGGGTATCGCTAGGAGACACGGGGAGAACATGCAAACTCCACACAGAGAGGCCCTTTCGCCAACCCCACCTAGGGTATGGGCACTGATGACGCGGAGGAGAGAACACGCCTCCAGCGCCCAGAGCGTCCCCTGCGGGATTCGAACCCAGGACCTTCTAGCTGTGAGGCGACAGCGCTACCGACTGTGCCAAATATTGTACTTTTACTCCACTACAATTATTCGAAAACTGTAGTTACTAGTTACTTTGTGGATTTTGATTATTAGGCCTATTACAAAACATACATTACGCCCTATTTAAACTTTGTCTATTTGAAAATAGCCGATCTACAAGTAAAAATTTGCTAGCTGATCTACAAGCTCACAACACGTGAGCTTGTAGATCAGATATTTTCAAAAGATTTTAATACATTTTTGACATAATGATAACTTGTGAAACGGACATTCTGCATAATGAGTACTTTTACTAGTACTTTAAGTATATGTTGATGTCAATACTCTTGGACTTTTACTCAAGTAAATGTTGATTAGCGGACTTTTACTTGTAACCGAGTATTTCTAGATGGCAAACATGTGAGTACTTTTTCCACCACTGTCAACAAGGTTACTGTTACTGTAGCAATGGGATGAGCAATGGTTGTCGAATGCAAGCAGAGAACCACAGGGTGGCGCTCCTGTGCAGCAATTAACACCTGTGGCTTGATAGCCTCGCACACTTTAGAAGACAGTCAATCAACTCTACTTCCCTGATCCTTGTCTTGCAGGGAGACTGATACTGGGAGACTTTCATAACAACATGGCTGTTATTTTTCCATCTAGGTATCTTGGGAATTTCCCCTTCGAGGAGAGGTGAAGCTGAATTCAGATTTTGACTCCTAGAGATTTGATGCACTGATATATTTGAGCTGATGCATGTTTTTTTTTGGACAGGTTTTCAAGTGCAATATGTTGAAATAAGAGAACATTCTGACACCTTTACATACAGCCCACATTTACAGCACTAGGCAACACAAATAAAAAAATATCAAAAACAAAGCCCAGCAAGAATGAAAATGTATTTTAAAATGTATTTTAGTGTAGAAAAAGAGAGATTCAGAATGCTTAAAAGCATGGCACATTTGCCAGATTGTAGAAAACAGTGGTACTTTAGAGCCTAAAACACAATACCGAATATAATGGAATATTTCAACACAATTGACAAAGCACACTCTACTTTCAGTTATTACACACTTGTACACTTTAGTGTAGGGGTCTTCAACAGGGGGTCCGGGGTCCTCAGAGTTACTACATGGGGTCCGCCAAATCTTTGTGTGATGGGGAATAGCAGATCGTAGCTTGTAAATCGGCTATTTTCGGAGAGACCAAGTACAGAGCCAACGGTCAAGTTGACTAAATATTGAGGGTCTACGATCTGAAAATACACATTAGCATGAATAAAAGGTTTATCTGCAACACAGTTTTATACAGTATGTAGTGGGGATCCCTGCTTCATATCTCTGAACATTTTTGAAGACTAGTGCAATGGTTCTCAATCTGTGGGCCGTGAGGATATAGCAAGTGGGTGGGCCCCCAAATAATTGGCAAAACTGCTGCCACTGCTTTAGTGCACATGGAAATAAAAATTAATGTGTCTACTAGCTACGTCTCAATCTGCAATAATACTCAGTAGTCTGACTAGTTTAGGCTATTGCCTTAAAGGGAATTTATGCACAACACTTTATTTTCCTATGTGCTTATGGAGAATCCTGCCTTATTTCATAATGTACCGTAACTTATCCTGCACACAGAATCTTACGCACATCACCATTTCAGATTGACATGTCACGTGGAACTAAATAGACAACATCTATATCAGTCCGTCCGTCCGTCCGTCCGTCAGTCAGTCAGTCAGTCAGTCAGTCAGTCAGTCAGTCTGTCTGATTTTTCAATTACACTGGCTCCCTCCCTGTATGTCAAAGAATTGATTTCAAAATACTACTGTTGATTTATAAAGCATTGAATGGTTTAAACTTTAGGGCCTTTTTTTTCTTACTTGTTTTGTATCATGAACCATCAAAAAAGAGCTCTCAAGTCATCTGGGACAGGGTTGCTTTCTGTCCCACTCACAATCTAAACTAAACGTGGAGAAGCTCTAATGTTCAGTTGTGCACCAACATATCGGGAACAAACTCCCAGAAAACTCAGTTTTTTTTATTTAAAGCAAAAGAAAACTGTTCTGTTTGCCGCTGCCCTTTTATTGAGTTTTTTTTATCATTCTGCTGCACATCTTACTCTTATTTTTCTGTTACTTATTTTTATTGTATTGTATTCAAAAGCCATTTTATAATAATGATGTATTTGTTTGTATAGCGCTTTTCCAAACAAAGTAAATGTTTTTATTTTGCTCTGTCTCTGACTTAATGTCTTAATGCTTAAAGTTTTATGTAAAGCACTTTGCCTTGTGGTTGTAATGTGCTACACAAATAAACTTGCCTCCTTACCACAGGTGGGGAGCCCCCTGGAATGTGTGGGGGTCAAGATTCTGGGCCCTATTCCTGTTATGGAGCCGCTACATCATAGTATTGATATACTTCACCAATGTGGTTCCAGACTAGAGTACTACTACCACAACAACAGAGAAACTAGATGTCGATATGTTCTGCCAGTTTGGTGTGCTTGAAGAGTTCCACAATGGCAGGGAAGCAACTTTGAGGCCCACAGGTGATTTAATCAAAATCAATGGGGGGTATAAATTAACTCACCACACACAATTACCAAGACACATGGTGTGTCTTGGTTGATGCTGTGCGCTTGGTTTACCACACCACCTCTTGTGCTGTCATTTATTTACTATTTACATTGAAATAATTGAAAACATAGAGATAGCTAGAAATGACAGTGGCACACTAAAAGTGCCTTCTGTCTGTCTGTCTGTCTGTCTGCCTGTCTGTCTGTCGGTCTGTCTGTCTTATTTTTCTTCTTTTAGAATATGTTGTATATGTATATACAATATGTAATATATGTCTTTCACATCAGGACATTGTAATGATCATTAGGAGTTATTAGAACATTAGAGTTCAGAGTTGTATGAATGTAGAATCATGTGCAGGATGTAATTTGCATACAGATGTGAGGGAACTTAACTACATTTATTTTATACATCTTATTTTAAAAGAAAAGTCCTCTCTCACACACTTATGCCAGTGTGCCAGTGATTACCCTCTCCTGTGCCAATGTTGGCACCTGTGCCACGTCGGCTGACAGACTAAATGCCAACTTTTGCCAACCAAATACCAGTCTGTTGCAGTCTGAAGTAGTCTGAAATAGTCTGAACGAGTCTGTTTGATGGAGAGTCACCTTAAGGTTGCCGACCCCTGGTATAGGATGTTAAAGCTGCAATTTGAAATTTTCATGGTTCATATTTTCTAACTGCAAAAAGGGGTTTCACACCTAACACAATTAAAGTTATTATTTAGCCCAGGGGTCTTCAACGTTTTTCAGCCCAAGGACCCCTTAGCTGAGACGAGAGACGAGATGAAGCAGGGATCCCCACTATTGTATAAAATTGTGTTGCAGATGTAACTTTTTTTTATAGATTTCATAGACAGCTGCATAGACTTGTGTATGTTGGATTCATGTTAATGCATTTAACCAACCCTCAATACTTTGTAAACTTGAGCTTTGGCTCTGTACTTGGTCTGCTCTTTTACACCAAACGTCCTCAGAATAGGGATGCTAGGGTTCAAGTGGTTACTGTAAAAAACAAAAAAACTATCCTATCAGTGATAGGATAGTTTATTTTTTTTACAAATCTTTGTGTGATATGCTATCACACAAAGATGTGGTGCCCCCCCTGTAGTAACTCTGAGGACCCCATACGCCTATACGGGTCCCAGACCTGATTTAGATCCCTGATTTAGCCTGTATATTTATTTGGGGGGGGAGTTGATCTCGCCTATAGGGTTCTCTCTCTCTCTCTCTCTCTCTCTCTCTCTCTCTCTCTCTCTCTCTCTCTCTCTCTCGTCTCTCTCTCTCTCTCTCTCTCTCTCTCTCTCTCTCTCTCTCTCTCTCTCTCTCTCTCTCTCTCTCTCTCTCTCTCTCTCTCTCTCTCTCTCTCTCTCTCTCTCTCTCTCTCTCTCTCTCTCTCTCTCGTGTCAGGTATTTCAATCCTCTACTTTTTCTTTCAATCTCTCTCTCTCTCTCTCTCTCTCTCTCTCTCTCTCTCTCTCTCTCTCTCTCTCTCTCTCTCTCTCTCTCTCTCTCTCTCTCTCTCTCTCTCTCTCTCTCTCTCTCCTCTCTCTCTCTCTCTCTCTCTCTCTCTCTCTCTCTCTCTCTCTCTCTCTCTCTCTCTCTCTCTCTCTCTCTCGCTCGTGTCAGGTATTTCAATCCTCTACTTTTTCTTTCAATCTCTGTCCTCATCGCGCGATTTGCCCTTGGCTTTTGTCCAGACTAGAGAGCCGGTGTTGCCATGTCCGCTTATTATAAGCGACTTTGGGCTTCTTTTTCTGTAAAGTTTTGCTTGTAAATATTGGCAGCTGCGGTAGCGTAGCGGGATGTGTTTTATTTGGGCTTGTTTCTAAAGTGTAGTTGTTTATATGGGCTTGTTTCCTAATGTCGTTTAAACCAGTGGTTCTCAAACATTTTCATGTCAAGGACAACAGGACCCCCAAATTAATATGTATTTGTCCGTGGACCCCTCATCTGAAAATGTTTTATGCCAGGGAACCCTGTACAAGATTTGTATTTTTTTAAATGTTTCAGAAATATTCAATTTTTTCCACATTTTCTTCAAGATTCTTTTTGAAAATAGCCGATTGTGTTATGTCAAAACGCTCGCCCCAAAACACAGTCGCCCCGGGGCAAATCCGGCGACCTCGGAACGGTCTCAGTAAACTATGCCTAAAACTATTTAGCCTAGTAGGCTAAACCCAACCTAAATGTAACCTCAGTAAAACTGTGCCAAAACCTAACCTTTATATTATTCCTAAACTTAACCTCAGTAAAACTATGCCTAAACCCTAAATGTATTTCTAACCTTAACGTCAGTAAAACAAATACAAGAATACAAGAACTGCTGGGGGTGGTGAGGGGCAGGGTGTTTGGAGGCGAGTCTTCCGGTTACCGTTTAAAGGGCAAAGGGGCTTGCTTCTTTTGGGCTTGTTTCATAGACCTGGTTGCCTATGTCTCTCGCAAAACCTGGCAACCCTGTAAAGTGAGCGGCTCAGCAGCAGTGTGCGCTCTGCTGGCCAGTGGCTCCGCGCCGCGCTGAAACCAATCGGTGTCAAGTATGAACAGGGCTTTAGAATTGTTGACCTCCCGACCGTTAAACGTAGACTGTGGACGGACAGATGGACGGACGGATGGATGGATGATTAGGACCGAATAACAAGACAGGGAAAACTCACTGGAAAGCTTCAAGAAATCGGAATCGGAGTGGTGGAGGATGATCATCTAATGTTGACAACTTTTACAGCCTCGATCGCTTCCCCGATCTGCTCGAATTCTCCCCCCATGGGCTGATCGTCTAAACACAAGGTAAGGATAAGGAATCCGCGTACAATAGGCTGATCTATGCAGTGAAGTTAGCCGCTCGGATCAAGACGATCGTAGATGTGTTTGATCGATTTTTGACACTTGCACATCTATCATAGATACGAAAGTAGAAGTCAGGCTCGATAAAATACATCTACGATGGATGGTCTTGATCCAAGGCTACAGTGAAGTACAGGTGAACCTAGCCCTAGAATGTCTGTGATCTTACATACATTTCAAGTATTCCAAATACACAGTCATAGATCTCTCTCGGTCCCCCACTGTGTAGTGCCTATCTGCGCGGCCATAAAAGTGCTCTAAACTCCGTCTGTACTCACCCAATAATTAATTCCTAAGACGTGTAGTCATATTTTGTCCTCTAGTTTCATATCCATGTGAAAGTTCTGCCAGAAAACGTGTGTTTAGTCAAATATCTCCACTTTTTCACGAGCTGCACACGGACGTGTTTCTGTACGACGCGAGGGGCCAGGAATGATTGCAGCACTGAATATACGTAACTTCCTTTAGGACGCACAAATGTTTGGGACACACAATTGGCAGGTGATGATTCATTACCCCACAGCAATCACAAGCACCTGTCAATTGTGTGTCCCCAAACATTTGTGCGTCCTAAAGGAAGTTACGTATATTCAGTGCTGCAATCACTCCTGGCCCCTCGCGTCGTACAGAAACACGTCCGTGTGCAGCTCGTGAAAAAGTGGAGATATTTGACTAAACACACGTTTTCTGGCAGAACTTTCACATGGATATGAAACTAGAGGACAAAATATGACTACACGTCTTAGGAATTAATTATTGGGTGAGTACAGACGGAGTTTAGAGCACTTTTATGGCCGCGCAGATAGGCACTACACAGTGGGGGACCGAGAGAGATCTATGACTGTGTATTTGGAATACTTGAAATGTATGTAAGATCACAGACATTCTAGGGCTAAGGTGAACCCAAACAGGCGGTGCTGTGCCATGCATGCAGTTTATACAGATCGAGATCATTGTTTTGTACTTAGGCTACTGGTTCAAGGCAGTGCATTGTAAGTTCGGGACGGGGGTGATCACTGATCAGGCCAATGTTTTATGAGGGTGAAAGTTGTGCTCCCACATCAAACAGTGAACCAGCAAGCCAGTGATCCTCAGTAAATAACACTGGGACAATGTCCTGTGTGTGGAGGGCAAGGCTGCAACAATCATGCTCTATTCACTTTATTATGAACACAAGTGGCATGACATGTTTGTCTCTTTGCTCCCTATACTAGGGTGGCACATTGTAGATTTTGTTCTCACACACACACACACACACACACACACACACACACACACACGTTCTTATTTTGATCATAAGACCCAATTACTGAATGTCTAGTCTCCAGGTTTTCTTCAGAATATGTACATGACACTGATTTACTATGACACTATGGCACATTAGGAGTCCACCAGTATAGTGGGTTCTCAAATGTTTTATTTTCAAGAACCCCATAACTCTGAGCGTGTACAAATAGAACCAAATGGACCCCATAACTCTGAGAGTGTACAAATACGGTTCCATTTGGTTCCATTTGTACACTCTCCGAGTTAGAGACCTGCATTTGGACCACCTTCAAGGAATGCTCAAGGTCCCTCAACCCACTTTGAGGACCGCAGCTCTAGTAGTATACATTTAGGGCTATAGCCCTGTTTCTGGACATAATGTGTATGTCCATGGCAAAAATATTATTTTTTACAAAAATGTCCACCACAAGCCAGCATGGCGATGACCCTGGCCATGACATGATGTTGTCCCTTTGCTCCCATACCTTTTTATTATTGGGACGTGGGACACAATGAGTGGCATAGGCTGATCGGTGTGTACAATGTCAAGGCTAACTTGTGGTAGTAATGAGAGGCTCAAACAGGACAGACAAGGCTGCCATTGTACAGGATCAGCAGCAGGATTACTAGAATTCCTTTTCTGTCCCACTGTCTGAATGGCCTCTCAGTGTGTGTGTGTCATGATGACTGCCTCTGTTGGTAACGTCTTTATTTGTCTCTCTTCTTGTTGGAGACATACTAGAACTGCTCGTTGGCAGCCCAGGGGCCCCATGACATGATGCTACGGGTCCAGGACAACGTTAGATGTCCATCGGGGGGGGATAACATTAGACCTAAAAGTGTCAGTTGTTGTTATTAATAATGCCCATAGTATGGGGATACATAGCCTACAGTCACTTGCTGTTTAATTATTGTGCTCATATACTGTACTGGGCTTTTATACTTGTATTAACCCACAACCCAAAGATATAATATAGATCTCATCTGTTGATATCTGATATATCTGTTGTTTATCTATTGTCTGATGATAAGGCTGACCATCAGTGGATTAGCATTTAAGGCCTTGTCAACACTGACAGGCTGTAGATTTAAAACAAATATGAATGACTTGAATCATACAAAAGCAGGCATGTCTTTTTTGATTATACCATAGCCTAATATACTTCAGGGGGTGCAGACAAACGCAAATAATACTCAAATAAGTACAGACTTATAGGGTGTTCACCCCCACCATATCCCTTCACAAACACACGTACCCCTCCATGCCCCGGGTGGCCAACATGTGGGGAGGTAATCCCAGCTATTAGAGTAATCTCCTCAGCATGGCGATCAAGAGTGTGTGTGTGTGTGTGTGTGTGTGTGTGTGTGTGTGTGTGTGTGTGTGTGTGTGTGTGTGTGTGTGTGTGTGTGTGTGTGTGTGTGTGTGTGTGTGTGTGTGTGTGTGTGTGTGTGTGTGTCAACTGCCAGACAAGAGTGGAGGGGGACAAAATTTGTGCCAAAGAAAAATGATTTAATCATCCAGATTAGGTCAGGAGGACTAGGGGTCTGGGGGAGGACATGTGTGTTTGGGGTGGGGGGAGAGGGGAGTAGGGAGGTCAGACATACAATAGAAGGTTAAGACTAGGGAGGCTATTCCATGTTGCATCAGCTCCTGGCTGTTGAGGTGTAACATAAATGGTTTCCTGTGTAGATAAATGAGTGTAATAGAAACGTGAATGAAGGTTTCTTGTTGTGTAAAAAAAGAAAAGAAAAACCTCAGTCACAGTGAATGAAGGTTTGTTGTTGTGTAAAAAAGAAAATAAATTGTTGGAAAAACCTCAGTCACATAATCTCAGTAGCAATGCTTTTAAATGTCCTTGCTCCCTAGACACACAACCCTTCCAGACACTTTAAGTAGAAGACACTTAAAACCTTTTATAACATCCTTAATGTGATATATTAATATTTAGTTAACATAACAAATAGTCCTGCTTGGCACGCTGTGACACAGCTGAGGAAGTGGCATCCTTAAGGGGGGGGGGGGGGAGGTGTTCTGATGCTGTAGTAGTAGTACCATACAGTATGGCGTCCAGTCACATGCTAACATATGCTAGCTAGTACCCCTGCTATGTAGTCTCTCTCTGTGGTATGTAATGTGATGTATAGAAGCTACCTGAAACTGGCAAACTGCTTCCGATGGTAAATGCAATTATTCTTGTGTCCCATGTAGCATTATTATTCTATGCACTGCTTCCTGACGGCTAATGCTTTCATATTAGATGTGAATACTGTTAATATGAGCAAATTATTCCTTCTGATAATTCACTGAAACTAGCCATTTCCCACTGACAAATGAATGACTGATGTTGTTTGTTTTTTTGCGTTTACTTGCTGCCAAGCCTAGACCTTAAAACAAATTGAGCGCTTTCTTTGGCTAGGAAACCAGTACGTTTGCTCTGTTTATTTATTATTATCAGTTGTATATTGAAGTGATGCCTTGATATCTCTGGATGTGGATAGAAGTTCAAACAGTGGCGGTGACATGCGCATGGTTGGCATTTTGTTTTGTGAGGGAAGAGCTTAAATTACTCTTTTAAGTGCATGATAAAAGCAAACAAACAACAAAAAACAACTGTCCCTTTAAGTCCTCGGAGCATAACAGGAGTTGAAACACAGTTGAAATGTACAGATGGGAGATGGGAGAGATGAGCAAGGCGTCCACAGATCCCTCCTGTTTGGCCCCTTTGAGACAGAGGAAGACGAGATTGGATGGATCTCAGAGAGTCAGGTTACTATAGCTCCATTCTACTCCACTGAGGCGACGGTGTAAAAGATGCAGTACGCTATGGGAAACCTAATCCAGACCCTGCTGCCAGCTGTCATTCTTTTGCTCCAGGGTGAAATCGCTAAGCACATATCACTTTACTCTTGCTCAATCCTTACCTTAATCATAGCAGGAAATGGGAAAATTGCCCCCAAGGGGAACATGTATTTTGTTCTGTTGTACATGTTGAAAACAAAGGAAAGATCTCTGGGCACTCAAAAAAAAATGGGAGAAAAAAGGTAATACCTCTAATAACTTAAAAACATTAATATATGGCTAGTATGCCAACACGACCACATGCAGTCTTCATCACTTTGCCCTGATGAAGACTATGCGTTTCCCCCTCCCATTTCGTTGAGTGCCCGGATCATTCCTTTGTTTTTCTACAGATTTTCCCATCTGATCCAGGATCACCACCAATACTTCTAATAGTACTACTTTATTACTCTCCGTAGAGCACCCGGTTGTTTTTCTCATCTTTCTCTACTGCTCATCATACTGTATGTGTCGATGATCCATTCAAATTGACACACAAGCCAACACATGTGTCTTCAGGATTGATATTGAAACGAGATATGACACCGGTGTGTCAAGTTCTTTCAACCATTGCATTAGTTAAAGATTAGCCTAATGCAATAGTGTCTATATCAATAGGCTCTATGCACAGCAGCCATATTGGAAAGAAATTGGGCCTCTTCCTTACTTCCTTCACAGGTTTTGCCAATGATACTAATGAAGGCTTTGTTCCGTTTCATGTAGCACAGTGGTTCTCAAACCTTTTAATTTCAAGGACCCCCATAACTCTGAGAGTGTACAAATGGAACATTTGGTTCCATTTGTACACTCTCAGAGTTATACACATTAAGGAGCCATTTGGAACCCCCTCAAGGATCCATGAGGGTCCCTGGACCACACTTTGAGACCCACTGGTGTAGCAGAGTGTTTCCAGTGAGCCAAAATGCACAACATCAGCACCCTGACTCTGTTTGACCAGAATGGAACAGAGCCTTCATTAGGATCATTGGTAACACCTGTGAAGGAAGTAAGACGAGGCCCAATGGTGACGGCGGACTGGATAAGCGATTAGTGGTACATCTACTGTACTTGGTCATAGACGACAACAGAGCTTCATCATGAGTTCTTAAAGATGATCTTATTAGGCTAGATAATGCAGGTCAAAGAGACACACGTACTGTGGGGGGAGTGAGGGAAAGACAAACGACATCCAGAATGTCACTATTAGGTGTGTGCATTTGTGGCACGTATACAAACACCATGGTTACTCCCTCACCACTGTAGGATTAATCACATTTGGGATTCACCCATTAAGATTCTACAAATGCCTTATTCTAAATTAAGTCTTAAATCTAACTTTTTAGTGCTAAGGACCCCCAAAATGATATGTATTTGGCCGCGGACCCCCATCTGAAAATTATTAATTATTATTAATCAAAATTATTCAAGATTTTTCAAAAATGTTCAAAAATAGCAGATGTACAAGCTGGCAGTGCGGCACGAAGTGACGTGCTGTGAGCTTGTAGATCTGCTACTTTTGAGAACCACTGTTCTGATCTCTCAAAATCCCCTGGTTTCTGTCTTTGGGTGAGAGTTTGTTGCACACAGATGGAATGAATTGTCATCATGAAAATATTCCAAATTCAGTGGTTAGTGGTTACCCAAGCACATACTTTAATTCATAATTTCTGCTTCATGTGTTGTTTTGGCTACTCTTGTACCTTATGGCCCATGCAGCCCTATACCTGGGCAGAGATTGGTAGAGAATCAAGGCTGTTCAGATGCTCTTGAGTGGCACGGAACAGTTTGATGTAGAGAAACGCAACGGGAGACAAGGGAGGGAGTCTGAGCCGACTGCACCATGATAATCTAATCCCTGTCCAGAGTGCTTTTTTTAGAGAGCAAGTTAATGCCAGCAGATTATACTCCAGTGTCTCCCACACTGGCCAATCCACGCTGAAATGAGCGCGGGTCCATATACTGTGCTCTAAAAGGAAAACCCTGCTGTGTCGATCAAGGAAACATTGATTACCAATGGTATTATTATAGCCTATGTGACGTGACATTTCAAAAAGGATTTGAATGTGCCCCTCTGCGTGTTGTTGCATTTGAGTGATGACCATGCTTGGTATCCAAAATTGGCACTTTTTTGGATTGCATAATGTGTATGTGTGTGTGTGTGTGTGTGTGTGTGTCTCTGGGTGTACTCATGTTTGGAATATTGTTTACCTGAAGTATAAATATGGACAACATAACCCATTAAAACTGGGATAGTATCTGTGTCATTTTAGATTTTAGCGTTGGCTATTCAAAAATAGCACATGTACAAGCTCACAGCGCGTGCTGCGAGCTTGTTCGTCTGCTATTTTTGAACATTTTAGAAAAATCTTGAAAGTGTTTGAAAAAATGTTGAAGTTTGAGAACTAGTGATTTAGAAGGCATTTGTAGGTCTTAAGCTGTCTATTGCCTTCTGTTGGGTGAGGCACATCTTTGATAAAAGGCCACTCACTGAGCCGCTCATCTCATGCAGTGAAGAATAATCCCTGTATATGTTGTGTAACCCAGGGGACAGTCGAACAGGGCGGGGGATGGGCCGGGATGTGTACAAGTTTGTGTGCGCGTGCGTGGCTGTTGAGCTCATGGCAATCTAATCTCTTAGGTACATTAGAGCATTTGGCCCTAATACTGTGCTATTTTACTATTTTTCACAACATTTAAGTCATTAGGGAGTACAACTGTCAACCATTACGAATCTGCTTAACTTCTCAAAAAATGGCAGTTGAGCTGTGACCCATAAAATACATAAATTAAAAACAATACAAAATTAAAGTAAATCTATTTAGTTTTTTCTGCACAAAGCATAATTACACTCTCAATTAAACGTATACTGCATATTACATATATTTTGCGAGAGCTGTTGAGCATGCTACTCATGCACTATTTGGAGGAATATCTGTAGAATCTTTCTTATTTTTTGTATTTTATGAACAGGAAAAAAGATGAAACGGCAATGACACGTGTTACAAGAGAATAAGACAGGAATAACGTTAACACTCCGAACAATAATTATAGTAACCAATCCTTATGAGTACAGTATAACAAATCAGTAAGGGTAAAAATATGTCACCACAGGTGTCACCAAGTTGCAATGTTATTTAAAAGTTCTTTTTTTTTTACCCTACCCTGATAAATGCTGGAAATCCAAATAATGTGAAAAACTGTCTGCGTTATAATTTGGGTTTCTCATAAACAATAAATAGGTACATTTTGGAAATAATGTGTGAACAGCTAAATCCTCCATGCCCCAACATTAAGAAATCGTCCAATATATTGTGTGATGTCAGGAGAATAAGAAGTTCTCCCTGGTAAACTCAGCCAAGAAAGCTCTGTATAAATAAATACAAAGATATCATGAATATGCATTTAATTTCACAGTATATTGGTAATATATCTGGTTTTGAATGCTAGACATTTACAATGTGCATTTATAGGCCAATACTATGCCAAGTACATTCAATACAGTGTGTACAGCAACTTCCTCCTCTCATGATGTCATTACTTTATTCATTTGAAGTCATTTCCATATCATTTATTTATTTTGAATAGCCACTGATGTTGTTGTCTACATACGGACTAGTATATACATATCTGAAGTTATCTGTTGCCCTACCTTTTTTAAAATGTTTAGCCTAAACCAGTGGTGGAAAGTAACTAAGTACATGTACTCAAGTACTGTACTGTATAGTTTTGAGGTATTTTTACTTTACTGGAGTATTTCCAATTTTCAATACTTTTACCTCTACTCCACTACATCTCAGAGGCAAACATTGTCCTTTTACTCCACAACATTTATTTGAAATCTTGAGTTTCTAGTTACTTTGTAGATTTTGATTATTAGAAAATATAAATTAACCACTTCAGACATACAGTATGTATGCTTCCTTCGGCTGTATGAAAATAGCTGATCAACAAGCTCACAATGCGTCGTAATGCAACGTGTTGTAGATCGGCTATTTTCAAAAGATTTTATACATTTTGAAAACTTTTGTACTTAAAGTACAAATGTACTTTTACTCAAGTACATTTTGAATACCAGACTTTTAGCAGAAAGTAGCAGATCTACAAGCTCACAACACTAGTTAAGTGGTTAATCAGACCGTGTCATGTCGATTCATTGACATATAAGATATTACAAAATAAATATATATAAACGTCCTTCTCAATTAAGCTACGGTTATTGGTTCTAATTCTAAATGTCGGTTTCAAAATATTTTCGATTAACTGCTCAGCGCTAAAGAATACCCGCTTGTGTAGCTCAATGGTCTGGGACGGTCAGGTCCAAAATATTAGATACTGTAACACAATATTCCTCTATCGTCTGTGATCCAAACATTTTACCTGCAGTTCGCAATCACTGTCATCCATGTGAGCAATCAAGATGTTGGTACTAGAACAGTGGTTCTCAACCAGTGGTCCTTGAGGGGGTTCCAGGTGGTCCCCAGCATGGAGAGTTGGTAACCGAATGGACCCTTTAGAAATCTTTAACTCTTGAGAGCGTAAAATGAAACCAAATGGACCCTTACGGGTCCATTTGGTCTCATTTTATGCCCTCAACAGTTAAATTATTGTTAAACATCCGCATTACTTAATTAAATAATTGTTATTTTGATCAACGTTTGCCTGTCCTCTCTCTAGTCCTATGGTACCACATCAATACAGCATGGAATTGTGGATCGTATCCAACGATAACAAAATATTCTTTGGCCATAAATCTTTGGTCTGAGAGTCTAAATCTCCATCAAATGGTGGTCCGTGGCTCAAATGGCGATTTTAAATAATGGACCTTGATATGAAAAGGGTTGAAAACCACTGTACAGCTACCTGATAACTGAGTATACCTACTGCACGTTTTCCAAACAGTGGGTAAATGGACAGTACCAATTGTTATGGGTTGCGAGTAAATATCCCTAACCGTTTAGACCTGAGACCGATTCTACAAATACCCTCTAAGACAGCAGTTCTCAAACGTTTTCGTAATTAAAAATTATTCAACACTTTCAAGATTTTTCAAAAATGTTCAAAAATAGCAGATGTACAAGCTCGCAGCACAGCACGAAGTGACGTGCTGTGAGCTTGTAGATCTGCTATTTTTGAATAGCCAATGGCAACGCTAACATCTGAAATGACACGGATGCTTTCCCGGTTTTAATATGAAATATATATATATGTATATTCAAAAGATTTTCACTCAAAGGAAAATTAAATAATTCTTTAATTGTTCAAAAGAAATTCATAAAAAATCAAAATGCCACAAATGCAATGTTAGTGTAAAATAACAGATCTCACAACACGTCGTTGTCGATCGGCTGTTTTCACTAGTTTGGGTCCCGGGGGAGACTTATTATCAAATTATGTTTGGGGCCCCGAGCTAAAAGGTTTGGGAACCATTGGCTGCCGACTGCATGTGCGCTGCATGGGGTCAGGGTGTGTGTGCATACATTACACACATTTCACAAACATTTAAGGAATGAGAGTGTTATGGAAATGCCTTTTATAATCTATATAAATCTGTATAACTATGATACAGAGACCTTATGTCTTTGCAATGGATGCCAGACAAAATAAGCCATGTCCAAATGTACTTACTAGTAAATAAATACTATGATGGCCCATCATATGATTTCTCAGACTAGCAAAAAGTATGTTAAACAGTTGATTGATCATCATTGCCCTACATTTTGGGCGCATTCGCTTTCTAACTGTGGCCTGAGTGTGACAGACGTCCTCATCCTCACCTCCATAGAACAATAAATGAGTCTCTGGGCTGAAACTGAACAGGAAAGGTCCTTACACACCGGGGCGATTTTTTTCATGCGAATAATATGTTTTTTTTAAAAACCTTAAATAAAGTCAATGCAAGCTTCCACACCAGTTTCGCGGAGCGAAAAAAGCGTCTTTTAAAGGATCTACACCATGAATTAAAAAAAAATATTTGATATTTAATATCATATGGTGTATGTCCCTCAAACCTTTTTCAAAAGGTTTGAGCCTAAATCATCACTCAGATATACTCATCCCAAGTCAATTGTCTCTGGCTTATAAAGCACTTTCAGCTGCAATACCAAAACGTCCTCTTGGGCAGGGGGGGGCTACTGAGCAATTCTGTCTGGCCAGCATCAATGCAATGGCAATGCAAGTGATGTCACTTGCATTGCCATTCTGAAATGGCCTGTTCAGACACGCCCATTCTGAAAATCTCTGAAATGAGAATGAATGACTGAATGTTAAAAAAATAAGATTCATGGTGTGGCCCCTTTAATTATTCGGAACGAGTCCGAATTTTGCGTATATTCGGATATTCGCCGGTGTGTAACCGCCTGAAGGGTTGAGTAAGATACTTGTAATTAATTCCACGTGACGTTACTGATGTCATCACTAACCACTATTCACCGGAATATTCTGACTAAGTAACTAAATCAGTTTTATTTTAACCCATTAAGACCTGAAACGCATCTGTGTCATTTTTGGATTTGAGCTAAAAAAGCATTATTTTACACTTTGGCTATTAAAAAATAGCAGATATACAAGCTTGTAGCGCGGCACTCGGTGCTGCGCTACGAGCTTGTATATCTGCATTTTTTTTTAAATTGTGCAAATCTTTGAATACAGTATATATATTCTTTTAAAGCGAATATTTTAACTCAAATCTTTGCTTCTGGGGGTCCCTGGAACAAAATATTTTCAGATGGGGGTCGGCGGCCAAATACATATCATTTTGGGGGTCCTTGACATGAAAAAGTTTGAGCACCACTGATATAGAAACATAGGTTTTTCAGACATCTGTTGGGATTTAGAAGACATTTTGAACTGACACGGTTTTACTATTCAACTGAGAAGACCGTTTTTAGATGAGATTTCATCTACAATATGTAGCCAATGACTGCAAACACAGGTCCATTTTTACACTTCCAGAATTAACGTTTAGCCACGTTTTCAAGACTGTCTTTCTTCACTTACTGTAGGTTCATTGTAAAGAACTAAACTGATGAGCAATTTTATTCATCTTACTGTAAACCTTTTTTTTAAAAATGTATTTGTGTTTCTTGTTGGTTTTTGGCAGAAACAGGCAGGGCTAACTGTGCAGACACCATTGAAAGGTAGCCTACTAGGTGAAGCTTAGTTACTGCCTATGGCTTGGAACACTGGCATAAGGACGGTCACATGCTATCTCCACTCAGGGGTATGCTGGCACATGCTTGTTACTGGTTGCATTTGGATGACTTCAGCACGGACGCACGCGTGCACAGCGCACACAAACAGACAACACATGGTGCACTCAAGCATGGAGGCACGCGCATTCACACACACACACACACACACACACACACACACACACACACACACACACACACACACACACACACACACACACACACACACACACACACACACACACACACACACACACACACACACACACACACACACACACACACACACACACACACACACACACACACACACACACACACAGTATGCCAGATAACATATTCTGTGTGAGGCTCCATCTCTGGCAGACGCTATTCAAAGCAACTTGCAGTGCAGTGATTATGGTACAGGTTCTTAGTGCCGAGATTAGCTATTAGAAGACTTACTGTTCAGTCTCAACAGTATTGAAGGAGTAATTCACAATGGCAATTTGGCAACAACAAAAAAATGACACATTTGTGTGCCTCAGTCAAAAGCATGCAAAGTGAATTAAGAGGAATTGCTATTTCCAGTTCCCAGCCGGGGAATTAGACCCATAGTTTTGGTGCATCAACAAAGCACACATGTGTGTGTGTGTGTGTGTGTGTGTTTGTGCGCGCCGCAGACACACACACACACACACACACACACACACACACACACACACACACACACACACACACACACACACACGCGTGCACGCTCACAGGCTCTCAGCACCAGTGCCCTGACCATAGGGAGTTTGTGCTGAGCTGGTTTGGGGACGTCAGGCTGAATCAATGTGAGGACAGCTGACTGGACATGGCTATTCATCTGCCAAAGAAAAGAGGTAGAAAGAGAGCGAGAGAGTGAGAGGGGATTCTGAAAGAAAACGGAGCGAGAGCCCCCCCCGGAGCAACATGTTTGGATATCTGCATCTCGTTGCAGATCCCTCTGCAGGGCTTTTCCAGTGTTTGTAGGGATGAGAGCTGACAAGGTGGGGAAGATGTGGTTCGGCAAATTATAGGAGCATACAAAGGAGGGGGGAAATGGAATGCTTAGGGCATTTTTTACATAAGATTAATACTATTATCAAACGCAGCACCAAGCAAACACAAGCATTACACAAAGTGTGTTGTGGTATTTTATGATTGGTTGGTTATAAACCACTGTAACACAAGACGGTGGTGGAAAAAGTACTCGCGTGTTTTACTTAAGTCAAAGTATCAATACTGCAGTGTGGAAATACTCTGTTACAAGTAAAAGTCCGCAATTCAAAATTGACTCGAGTAAAAGTACAAAAGTATTGGTATCAAAATGTGCTTTAAGTACCAAAAGTAGAAAGTACTCATATGCAGAGATGTCCCATTTCAAGGTTTCAAATGTATTCAAATCTTTTGAAAATAGCAGATCTACAAGCTCACAATGTGTGGCATCGTGAGCTTGTAGATCGGCTATTTTCAAATGGCTGAAGTGGTTAATGTATGTTTTGTAATAATAATCCAAATCTACAAAGTAACTAGTAACTAAAAAAAAAAGTACAATATTTGCCTCTTGAGATGTAGTGGAGTAGAAGTAAAAGCACTGAAAACTGGAAATACTCAAGTAAAGTAAAAAAAAACACCTCAAAATGTTAAGTACAGTACTTGAGTAAATGTACTTAGTTACTTCACACCACTTCACACAGGCTGTATCACAGCCAGGGCTGCTCGCACTAACTAAACACCGACGAAGCACATACTGTAGGAAGTTGCCCGCAACTCCATTCTGATGGCCCTCTCTTTATTCCCATCTGTTGCCCTCGGCTCTCTGACTTTATCCCCATTGTGTTAACTCATTATGTTCGCCTTAACCTTAACCCCTTAATTGCCACCCTCCAGTTTCTCCTGTACAAGCCTCCCCCCCATTCGAGACGGCGTTGCCACACAGCCCATGCACTAATCTGATGGCGTCTGCCTACCAAACACCTGCCACCATCTCTGGAAAAAAAACTCTGCTCGCTCCTCCCATTTTTTTCCCCCTAGCACCCATTCTGGGCCTTAGTGGAAGCATGCACACGCATGTGTGCATGCGGGGCATGCATGACATACAGCACTGCGCGTAGTACAAACGTATTGCTATGTGTACATACCGCATGCAAACACGGATATAGATAATAGATGCAGTGACACAGACACACCCCCCACTCCTAGGAAATCATTCCAAAGTCAGTGGTGAAAAGTAACTAAGTACATTTGCTTGAGTACGAACTTGAGGATTTGTTTACTTTACTGGAGCAATTTGAATTTTCAGTACTTTTACTTCTACTCCGCTACATCTCAGAGGCAAATATTATACTTTTACTCCACTACAATTATTTGAAAACTTTAGTTACTAGTTGTAGATTTTGATTATTATTACAAAACATAGAGTAACCACCTCAGCACTATATACATTTTGGCCATTTGAAAATAGCCAATCTACAAGCTCACAATGCGTCGCATTCTGAGCTTGTAGATCTGCTATTTTCAAAATATTTGTATACATTTGAAAACTTGAAATGGGACATTCTGTATAATGAGTACTTTTACTTTTGGTACTTTAAGTACATTTTGATACCAATACTTTTGTACTTTTACTCAAGTACATTTTGAATTCCAGACTTTTACTTGTAACAGTATTTCTACATTGCAGCATTGATACTTTTACTTAAGTAAAACAATTAAGTACTTTTTTCCACCACTGTTCCAAAGTCAGTCAACCTCTCTCTCTCTCTCTCTCTATCATTTCTGCAGATGTGTGCACATTGAGTTTTCCCCTTCGCATTCAAAGACCCAACTCTTCTCATTTGCAGACGAGAGTTGTCCTTTGTGTCCTCAACCTTGGGCCAGACATATATTCCAAGACGCTGACACGTAGGCCTGGGCCTCTTTACTCCAACAATAACTATCTCGGCCCCCCAGTGAGGGGTGGAGGGCCAGACATGAGGCGATGTGACAGTTCTGGTGCGGCCGACACAATAGCCATTTTTTTCCCTCCTGTGGCTGCCTGCCTGGGCTATAGAGCATGGTGCACTCTCCCTCACTATTGAAGCTTTACAAATGGCCGTGTTTTATACATTTTATACCGTTTTGCTAACCTTCTTTTAGGTTCTTCTAACCATGAGAACTTGTAATTGTTACTGGCTGACATACATTTTAAAGCCACATTATGTTACAGTCTATTGCAATACAACAGTAAGGCTAGTCATTTCACTTATTACATATTAAGTCTAGCAAATGCATAGTGACAGAATCGGTACTAGTATGTGTGTGTGTGTGTGTTTGTGTATTTGTAAGATGAAGTTAGTTGATAATGGAATATTGATCGTTGAATTAGGGTAGACCCGGACCCTGGGGGCTGAGCCTGATTGGGCAGGAATGAATACATCTCTTCATGCTCCACCTCACACACTCAATTTAGGCATAGAGAGAGAACCAAGGACACTCGTGTGGAGACACACTCACCCACGCTCTAATGCGTACGGACAGTCATCGCTCATCCAGCAAAGGACAATGGCTATTCTAGATTCTTTGTAATACAATTGTACAATCTATCTCTCACTCTCTCTCTCTCTCTCTCTCGTTTCTTACAACGTCAAATACATTACATTGCCTAAGCAATATATGAAGTCAATATTAGACACATGCTTTGTTGTGAAAACGAGCTGGAATCACCGGGAAATATGCACATCATGGGCAACTAAAGCTTAAAGCAACAAATACATTGATTTGCTTGTAGATAGTAATACTTTGATAGCTTTTACAAGTGATCTTAAATGCTCACGTTGCATTCATGTTGGTGTCCCCATCAAAAGTGGGAGAAAAGAAGAGAACTCAATACTTAAGAGAAATGTCCAGAACATGTTGTGAAACAGCACTTGTTTTTCCTGGTCCCATGAACAGGCTTAAATCTCTCTCTCTCTCTCTCTCTCTCTCTCTCTCTCTCTCTCTCTCTCTCTCTCTCTCTCTCTCTCTCTCTCTCTCTCTCTCTCTCTCTCTCTCTCTCTCTCTCTCTCTCTCTCTCTCTCTCTCTCTCTCTCTCTCTCTCTCTCTCTCTCTCTCTCTCTCTCTCTCTCTCTCTCTCTCTCTCTCTCTCTCTCTTCCCCCCCCCCCCTTCTCTCTCTCTCTGTTGAGGTGGGGGGAATTTGAGGAGTCAGCACTCTGAACAGTCATGACCTTAATAAAAACGTGAAAACGACTCACTGTCAGTACAACAGGGTGCCAAATTTGCCAATATTTCACCACTTTAGCAGTTGAAAAGCCTGACTTTCAGATTTAAAGGTGCTTTAAGTGATATTTGTGGGTTAGAACAAAACGTTTTTATTTTTTTGTTAAAAAGTTAATAATTACTGTAGCGTCTGTGCAGTATCAGGGGTATCCCCGTCTCTACAACTACTTTAAATACCACTTACCTTACTTACTACCTAGAATACTGCTTTTAACTACCTAAAATATCAGATCTACAAGCTTACACGGTATTGCGCCGCAATGCGTTGTGAGTGAGCTTATAGATTATGTTATTTCTGCTATTTGTCGCACGACAAAGTATGTAGGGCTTAAGAGCCCTGTATGCCCCCAAGTCACCAATTTAATTCAATCAGGAAAGAGAACCCATTTATCAGCTTCGGTTTTATATTGTTCCAAATGCAATTTTGTCTGCTCATTTATTTGTTTCATCACTTCCAATTTCACGTGTTTATCCTGGTATCCTGTATGAGTTCTCTCTCCTGATTGGATGAAATTAGTATCTTAACCCATTAAGACCTGAGGCGATTCTTAAAAATGTTTTCTAAATCTTAACAGTTTTTTGAAAATAAATCTTACACGTACCTTTTACGTTTCTCAATCAACTTCACCACTAACTGCATAAATCCCAGGAAAACCTGGTCTGATTTCATTGCATGCTATTTATTTTGATGGGGTTCCAACTGGAGATAGGGCATTCAACAGCATTCCTTGTTGATTGAATTAGGAACACATTATGTTTCTCTTCAATAGTGAATGTTTCCTATGGGATGGATGCAACCCTAGACTGAACATTGTAACTTCTAAACCTTCTCCTTCACAGAATTGTTTCACTGAACCAGTTGTGATGTTGTCTTGGTGTCTTAATGTTTAATGTAAACTTTTAATTGCCTTGTTGTTGAAATGTGCTATACAAACAAACTTGCCTTGCCTTGTTAAAGTCATTTTGATTACTGATCCGGTTTTCTGTCTGTTTCTTCCAGATTTTCTGGTCAAGCACGAACAACAGTATGATACACGGACACCAGGATGGACGCTAAAGCCGTTTCTAACTCCCCCTTGACTCCTGTTTTGAGAACTTGATGACATTTAATACGCACTCGTTGCAAAATTAAGGATTCATTGCACACACCTGTGCTATTTGAGCTACCCCGCACTCTGGCCCTAACAATGGAGGGAGACCAGAAGGAGGGCGTGTCGGAGAAAAGCACAGCTGTCATGAAGACTGAAACGGAGGACGATGACACGTCGTCTGGCCATGTGTGTCGAGTATGCGGCCGCAGCTTCCCTCTCCTCAGCTCCCTGTCCCAGCACATGAGGAGGCACACGCGGGAGAAGCCGTACAAATGCCCGTACTGCGAACACAGGACGGCCCAGAAGGGCAGTTTGAAGGCTCACATCCGAAGCCATAAGCTAGGCCTGCTCTCTCAGAGCTTGGCCGACAAGGCGGGGGATGGGGAGCGCGGGCGGAAAGACGACGCCAAGACCCTCGACGGCTCTCCCGAACGCGTCGAGAGCACGTCGGACAAGGGCCGCCAGGTCAACGGGAAGGTGACGAGGAAAGGGCCCAAGAAAAAAGCCAAGTCCAGAGATGCAGAGGCCGCCGCGGAGGAGGAGACATCGACTAATACGGATCAAACATCGCAGCAGGTGAAGGAGGAGGCTAAATCGGGGCCCTTTCCCTGTAGTCAATGTAGCCAGGTTTTCCCGAAGGCGCTGCTCCTGAAAGCACACATGAAGAGACACAGGGGACCCCAGGACCACGGCTGCCGGATCTGCGGTCGGCGCTTTCGCCAAGCCTGGTTCCTGCAGAGCCATATGCGCATCCACAAGGCCAAGGCCCAACTCAGGAGCAGCAAGGACGGCGGGTTGCCGGCGACCATCAACGGGGTTCCCCAGGACCCGGCGTCCCTGACTAACGAAGACTGCATCTACGAGCTGTGCGCCGGCTGCGGGAACTTTTTCCACGACCGCAAGGCCCTGCGGACACACGAACGGTCGCACAAACAAAACCACGGCCGCCCTCAGAGCGAGCCACAGGAAGATTCGGATGACGTGGAGATTGCTAAGACGCATTTCTTAGACGGCTTAAATCTCACGCGCGTCACATCTGGGGAAACCCCCGAGGGGAGGAGCCAGGGCGGACGTATACCTCAGCTGGACCCGGTTTGTAGTTACCAGGCCTGGCAGCTGGTTACCAGGGGCCGAGTAGCGGAAGTCACAGAGAAATACCTGGGGTGGGAGGAGAGACTTACGGATGCCGAGGCGGCGTACGACAAAGACGAGGGCGAGTACGTGCCACTGAAGCAGGAGAAGAAGAGGAAGCAGAGCGATGCTTCTAGTTGCAGCGTCAAGAAGAAGAAGGGCGGTGTAACCGCAAACCACGACCGCGCGTCAAACAGCTTGGCTCACAGCATTGGCGGCAACAGAGGGATACTCAACCGCAACAGTGACCGCATCCTGTTTAACGGCCTTGGACATGCCTTTTACGGGGCGCTGCAGAAGCAGACGGTTAAAGACGGTTCGTCTGCTACCAAACCAGTGAACAGTATCAGGAATAACACCAAGGAAGGTGAGACTCGCATAACAGTGGTGGTAAAAGTACTCACAATTCTTACTTAAATTCTCTGTTACAAGTAAAAGTCCAAATTTCTAAATGTACTTGAGTAAAAGTACAAAAGTATTGGCATCAAAATATACTTAAAGTACCAAAAGTGAAATTACTAAGTGCAGAATGTCCCATTTCACAGGTTTCATCAAAATGTCATTTTTTTAATCTTTTGAAAATAGCAGATCTACAAGCTTGAGTAGATTGCTCGTGTAGAGCTTGTAGATCGGTTTTCAAAATGTTCAAATAGCCAAAGTTTAAATAGGGCTGAAGTGGTTAATGTTTGTTTTGTAAGAATAATCTGGTGAAGAACTACCACTTTTTGCTCCATATTGAATAGTGTGTAAATAAATTCAAATTCTAGTGTGAATTAACTAACACAAAGGGAGGGGGGGACCTCTTGTGGTTTGTGCGTGAAATTACATCTTGACAGCAGTTGAGGTTTGGATATACATATGTTAGGAGAGACACATGAAGACTTTAACTTTATCCATTGTTTTGTTTTGTGTTGTTTTTTACTTGAAATTAATCAGGTTGCAGCCTAATATTTAAGAATGCAAATAATGTAACCTTTTTTTCCTCTTTTTTTTAAGGATTACTAGTTTTATAAGTAGAGCTCTTAAATGACTCATAATTTCAAGAGACACCGTGTATTTTGGAATAAATATCAGAAAATATCTCAAGTATTTTTATTTTTTTTACCTGAAATTAGACCTGTTGCAATCTGTTTAGGAACCCTCGCTGATATTTGTGAGAGGTGAATATTTTCAAATCTCAATTCTCTTTTGTTTTTGTTTTGTTTGCCACAGAACACAAAAAGATCTATGCATTCATGAGGCTTGAACACATATTCTAAGTTACAAATGCTTGCTTATGATCACTAGCACACAAAAATAATGCTGGATAGTTTGTGATAGTGGTACTACTACACATAACTACAGTATGTTTTTGGGAAAACCTGGCTACACATATACTCGCAAGTCATAGCGAGCTTGCATAGCAAGAGTGCTCAACTCACGTGTTAATGCGTGTTTTCATGACAGTAGTATGATACTAAACATTTATATTATTACTAGTGAAAGGAAAAAAGTTTGATATTTTTTGATAGATTTGTTTGGTTTGATGAATGCTGTAAAAAAATGTATGTTAAACTAAAACAAAAACTGACAAACAAAAAAACACTTAGTTTCAAATTAACAACAGTGAACAGGGTGAAAGACAGACAATGAAAAGTTTCAGCAACATAAATAAAGAGATTATCATTATTTCAATCTTCAGCTGCATTATTCTCATAACAGTTTTGCCTCGCACCAAATTCCATTGTTCACTCTCCTCTATCCCACAGATGGAAAGAACCAGGACGTCATGGGTCCCCCCCACAGCAAACAGACCACCCTTTTGGATAACCTTAGCCAAAACAATTCCAAAGCCTCATACATGGACTACCTCAGGAACAGGAGCGCCCTGCTCAGCCAGCCACACTGGAATCCATACACGGGTCCTGCTGGCCAGGAGAGGGCGGCGTCGAGCACTAGAACGGAAAAATCAAAGGGCACCAAGGTCAAGGGGCAGGGAGATGCCGCCGTCGAGTCCGCTAATCTACTCAACTTGTCAGCGTTATCCGAAGGTCAGGGAGACGGCACCGGCGATCATTCGGCGAAAGCGGCGGGTCTTGTGAGACACCAGTGCCCGTACTGTTCTCACACTACCAATTACCCAGAGGTGCTCTGGATTCATCAGCGGGTATCGCACAAAGTGGATGGCGGTAGTTCCCTGGCACCCAAGTGGGCACCGAGCCCTATCGGCTACAAGGGCCCTAGGACTAGCGGGGCCCTTTGGCGACGCACGGGGCCGCCGCCTTTCCTCGAGGGCAAGGATTGCCCGGCGCTGCCTGGTCCCAAAAGTCAGCGCACGCAGCCTCCGTGTTCCACATCTCACAGCAGCAGCAGCAGCAGCAGTAGCAGCAAGCGCTCTGCTACTAAGACTCACTCGGGTGCATCTACGAATAAGTCAAAGCTCACCGCTCAATCAAAGGACTCGCAGTCCGTGGACAGCTCCTCGTCCAGTGGAAGAACAGCACCGCTACCTCAAAAGAAGAAATACGCGGAACAAAATCGACCGACGGAGACGGGTAGCAAAGGCACCAATGCGCAAGTCACTTCGTCGAGCAGTCGGGCGCACGGCAAGAGCGCTCCAAACACCCAATCGGCAAGCAGCGCTAGCAGCCCCAAGCACAGAGGCAACAGAGTTGCTGTGGAAGGGAATCTGGTTCCACAGGAAGGCCTGGGCTTCATGTTGGCCAGGAATTACGGCAGGACTCCGTTTCACGGGACGGCGGATCGAAGCCATCGCCACCCCCATGGCCAGACGCGTGACTCTCCCGCAGTACCTAAGGGTCATGATGTCTGGTCTGCAATGAACATGTGGGGGATGCACGGGGGCCGAGCATACTTAGATCCAGTCCATTTTGCTCAGGGAAAGAGTGAGTCAGCTGGAGAAATGCCAATGGACATTGATATTTTGAGTCTCTTGAAAAACTACAGTCCCCGTGACCTGGCTGCTCTGTACCAACACTGGGGGTTCGTCGATCCCAGGTTTGATCCACAAGGTGAGGTCGAACTTATTTTGTTTGGTGTTTTATTCTTATTTTATTGTAATCCGATGATTTGCTGAATGCTGCTTTGATCTCCAGCTATTGCTGCATACGTATGCTTGAACAGGAAAAGCCGGCTGACAGTAATTTATTTTCCGTAGATCATTTATAAAAACAAGGAAAACCTAAAGAGAATTATTGATTAATGTGCATTTAAACTTCAATATAATGCTTCTCCTCATTTGTACAGCAATGTTGCAGCTGAATGGAAATTTTGGAAGTGAAGTCCATTCCTCCTCTGAAGCTTCCAAACAAGTAAATAGTTTTTTGTTTGTTTTATTTTTTTTGATAGCATGCTTTCCTAGGTTTGGGGTTTAATTGAGAATGTGGATCAAATCTATCATATACCTTGTTCACACATTGACAGACAAATGCTAAATATATACCTTTTAATCATTTTAAGAAGTCTTTATCCTTAGTGTACTGTGTTTTTGTGTATCACTGTGCAGTACAATGAGCCATTTTGTTTATCATACAATACTTTACAGAACAAAATATATTTTATTTATTTATTAAGGAACTCCTCCAACTACCAACTGTTCATATAAATGGGGAGTGTCCTCACCTTCCAATGTATTAATTCATGTAGCATTATGCTGTTATGCACGCAATATGGGCCACAGCTGGGGGGGGCGCCCGCTGGCCTACCGGTCCAGGTGCTCTAACAGCGCGTCACGGGTTCGAATCTCGATACCGACGGCCTTTGCTGCGTGTCACTCCCCATCTCTCTCTCCCTGTTTCCTATCCTATTTTCACTGTAATACTATCAATAAAGGCAGAAAAGACTCAAGATAGGCCCCGGCTATGGCTTTCTGTACCCTACTGTATTGCCATGGATATTCTTAGTGTGGCCACCAAAACATGTGTCCAATATATTGGACGGGTAGGCAGGTTAACAGGAAGGCACAGACAAATCAAATCCAATATAGATACCATATGATAATGTGTCAATATAAAACCATAAAGAAAGAACACACACACACACACACACACACACACACACACACACACACACACACACACACACACACACACACACACACACAGACACAGACACACACACACACACAGTGTCCTATCTAACCCATATTCTTCATAATTGTCTTGTGCAGGTGGACAGCCACTCCACTTCATCCTCAGGGTCTCTCCAGAAAGGAATGTGAAGACACAGTCCTGTAATGCATGCTTCTGTTGTACAAAGGAGTCAGCCATAACTACTTGAGGACAGAGGCACTCGGTGATGCACGACTTATGCAAAGCAATGAGCCGGACATTTTGTAATTCCACGAAACCGAGAGGGTTCTTGGACTTAAGACTATGCTACTGTTTCCACTAAGCAGTGTTCCATTGTTTGTTAAATGTGGAGCTACATGTTGCATATTGCAACACACACACTGGTGGGTGTTTGTCTGAAGCACTGGTTGAACTGGACCGATTTGGATGGGTCGCGAGCAAATGTCCCTTTATTTTTTTGTTTTCCCGGCATTTCGTTTTTAATTGTTATTTCAAAGGATTTTTTAAAAATGTCCAAAATAATTAAAACATTTTTTAATTAATTCTATAAATTAGAAAAATAAGTAGTGAAGATAGCAGTTCTACAAGTTCACGTCGCGTCGTGAGCTTGTAGATCGGCTATTTTCACTAGTTTGGGTCCTGTAGAGACTTTTGGGTCTCGAGCTAAAAGAATTAGGAACCACTGGTCTAAAGGAATATCGGCAGAGCTTTTCATCCTCACTATGATAGTTGGAAGCAGGACTGGCCTATGTGAGAACTTCACAGTAAATCAGTGAGCATTCATTTGACCATAGAAATGGTTTTGTTGTCCATACTTGTTGTCCATGAGACATGCAGAGTCGAGCCTATTTTGTCTAAGCTATAGCTGAAGAAGTCACATTATATATATATTTTTTGTACAATATGAAAAATCAAATCAAACGAAGTCGGATACCATCGAAAATAATCCGAAATCAGTTCCAACACGTGGTCAGTTGTTCTAGTAGTCTACCTTTCACTCCACTTTTATTTGAATGTTTGCTGTTTGTTTGCATATCACCACATTTTCGCTACAGTACGTTTCATTTTTTTCCTCATCTTTGCGAAAGTTAATTTGAGCCTGTATAGCTGTGAAATATTTGTTTGGTTTAGGGTGGTTAACGCATCCAGAATCTGTGATGAAGGGGTAGAATATAAAGGACTTGTGGTATGTTTTTGCATTTTCGTTTCTGGGCCCTCATGGATAAGGGCTGTGGAGAATGAGATAGCAGTGAAGTTGACTTCGTCCATGGCTCTCAGCGATCATTTTGATAAACAAGGCCTATATTTAAAGTATCATGTATTGTGCCAAGGCCACATTTATCTGAAGTCCACAAATTTAAAACATTTAAAACAATGATGATAATCTGATAGGCAATAGGTTATGACTAATGATATTTGGAATATTCCCCTCTGTTTTTTGCAACTATTTAAGATTGCCGTTTCACTGCCTTTCTGCCCTCAAAAGTTACAAAGCAAGGAGATCTTGAGATGGTGATGGAGAACTTGAAAGATTTATAAACGGACATTTTTACAATACGTCATTTTAGATTTTAACGACTTTAACCATTATCTTAAACTGTACTTGGGCTATTCAAAAATAGCAGATATGCAAGCTCATAGCGTGGCACCGAGTGCCACGCTATGAGCTTGTAGATGTGCTATTTTTTTTTTTAAATCATGCAAATCTTTGAATATATATATATATATATTTTTAAGCGAACATTTGTAACTCAAATCTTTGCTTCTGGGGATTCTACAAATGTCTTCTAAAACAGTTTTCTGAAAAAGACTTATGTTGCTATAATCAGTGGTCAAACGTTTTAATCTACAAGCTTGTTCTAAGCTTGTAGATCTGCTATTTTTGAATAGCCATAGTATAAAAATAATGGTTAAAGTGGCTACAAACGATGCTTTCCCGGTCTTAATGGGTTAAAAATTACCATTAATAAGATTGGTCCCACTGTGGGTCACCTGCAGTGCAGTAAGAGTTCACTGCTTGACTGAAGTGCACCTGAACATCATTCATTGCTAGTTCACACTAATACTGTACACTCTACTGCAGTGGTTCTCAAAGTTGGGGCCGGGGACCCTCAGGGTTCCTTCAGAGGGTTCCAAATGGACCAAAGGGTGTACACAAGGAATGGACCTTTACCCTTACAGGTCCATTTGGTTCCATTTGTACACTCTCAGAGTTATATGGGGGTTTGAAATTAGAACGTTTGAGGAGGTCTTGCCAGGGAAGAAGCAGATCTGTGGCAGTGTGGCATTCTGGCCATTGAATTGATCAATTATTGCAAATACCAAGTATACAAGTTCACCAATGTGGGAGTCAATAATCACTAATGAAACTAGGAAAGGCAAAAGCAATTGATGAAAAAAGATAAGGAAAACGCTAGAAAAAGCAGTGGAAACAAATTGGTTCAGGTACATGTTTTTCTTCCATTCTTGGCTATTACATTATACATGGCATGTGTCATAATAACCCGCTATATGAAGAATGAATGTGGGGTTTAAAAGTTTTTCTTTTAGATTTTAATGCACTCCTCCTTGCACATCCAATTATTATAATAAAAAAAAAGGAATGCTATTGCGATGGTGTGACACGAATCATCGATTTTTTAAAAAGTAATAGCAACATACCAATTCCATCATTATCCTTAGTGGTTAGAACATGTAGAACACAGTCACACATTCACAATCCACTGATATGTCAGGGAAACTCTTTCATTTGCAAAGACTGTAAAGGTAGTTAACATTTTGAAATTCCTTTTGTAGATAGATTTTTTTTAATGTATTTTATGTTTTATGTGTTATATAATGTTTTATGTTCAATATGTTGCTGTTTTACTACCACTCATTTAATGCATTTGCCTCCCAATGGAAAATGACCAGTTACAATACTATAGCTGAGTACAAGAGAGAAGCCATCAATTCAATTCAGAAAGTCACATGGGAGATACAGTAAATTCCATTATTTATTATTTAAGTATTGATTTCAATTGTTTTTCAACCGTTTGTGTGTAAAACAATGTTTTTGTATTGTAAAACATAGTTTTATTTTATTGTTGTTTTTTTCTCCAGGAGTGGGAACTCTGCACTTGACATTTCTAGGAATATTGTAGGAAATGTACATAAAATGTGACCTTTTCCGATACTTACATGCATATACCCATTTTACCACAAGGGTTTAATGCAAGGTTAGCTAGGAACGAAGAACATTAATCAGGGATTGACACAGGTATCAAACCTGTGACCACCCAATTATGAGAAATTCTCTCTAATTACTGGGTCACCCTTGTCACCTGTTAGGATATTGGTACAGTCTACACTACAGTGAAACAGGGAGCTTGTGCTCTGGTTGATTTTTGTAATTGTGTGAATGTGATAGTTCAGAGCAATAAAATTGTTAACTAAATTGCTATTTTCGCTGACTGTGTTGTCTACTGTAGAGCTATGCAAATAAAACTTTGGAAATATTCATATTAACTGGCACTTTTGTCATCATTTGAAAACATTGTAAAATGATCTCTTTGGACTTTTCCGATTTACTTTATGCAAGGTCTTCTCTACAGGCTGTGTAGAGAACTGTAGTAACCATACAGGGGTCTTCAACGTTTTTCAGGCTAAGGACCTCTTAGCTGAGAGAGAGATGAAGCAGGGACCCCCACTACATATTGTATAAAATTGTGTTGCAGATTAAACTTTTTCATAGATTTCACAGATAGCTTCATGGACTGAGATCAGTGTTGTGTACATTTTTTGTTTGTTTGTTTATTTACACACTTTTTAATATTTTGGATTCATGTTTTTTGGTGTTGGTGCAAATGTTGAGCGATTGATTGAACTTTAAAGAGATCATGACGCTACAGGAAAAGCACTGAAGAAAAGTGTATAAATGTGTGGAGGTGCCGTAGGGCAGCGGATAGTTGGTGGACACCTCTGTGGTCTTTGGCATCGAAAGCCACACGGCTTGCCGGGCCACAGGTTCTATTCCCATCTCGGCAAGTAAGGCGCACAGGGTTGTCCAGCCATGGCAGGCACCGAAGCCAATACTCATCGATGTACCTCGGTACAGTGGGGCTGGGGAGTGGTTTAGCTCCCTGGTGTTTCCACACAGTAACAACGAGGGGTTATGGCAACACAAATAACATCCACCTGACCTTTTACGTAACCACGGTAACAATGTCAACTAGTTGAAGTCACTTCCTGAACTGCACTCCTCAATCCTATCACTGTTTGGTGTTGTGTTGTGTTGTGTTAGTTTTTGTGTCAAACTGAACTTGTTTATTCACACATGTGATGGAATACAGCCAGTCCACTAGATGGCGCTCGTGCGCTGTCTTTTGGGTTTGTGGGTTCAGGGTGTTGTGTATGACATCACATCCAGGTCAACAGTCAGTGTTGACCTGTGTTGACCAGGTGTTGACCAGTGTTGGAATAGTTACTACAACATAGTAATATGTTACTTATTACATATTACTTGTTTAAAAAGTAATGTAGTTACTTTACTTATTACTCCCTGCCAAAAGTAACTAGTTACTTATTACTTAGTTACTTTTTTTTTTCTCGCCCCCAGTAATTGCATCCTTTCTCCCCAAAAGTCTGACTTTGCATTTTCAACATTAGCAGTTGTTTTTTTTCTCTTTTCTGCAGCCTACATTGTAAAATCCTCATTGTTGATTTAACTCTGAAAAGTGTTCTGTACACATGACGGGTCCATTTGGTTCTATTTGTACACTCATTTCAATTATATTAACACTAAGACTTTTACTGTGTATGAATTCATAACTTACAGACTAAATGAAAACCATTTGACTATGAATTGAATACTAAGAACCTCAATGGAAACAAGACCGCAAGGACTTTTTTGGAAGTATTTTAAATGTATTTCATGTATTTTTTGCCTAAAAAAGTATTCAAATTCAAACACCTGGGCTCAAACAGATAATGACTCATCATGAGACACAATCTTTGAACAACTTCTTTCAAACTTTCAAAAAGTAATAAATTACTTTTTGAAAAAAAGTAAAGGTAATAATATTACTCAAAACGTGAAAGTAATTAGTTACGTTACTAGTTACTGGGAAAAAGTAATAATATTACTTTAAGTTACATATTACTTTAGTTACTTTCCAACACTGGTGTTGACAGTGTTGACAGTGTTGTCCTTTAGATATCAGATCTGTAAACACACTGAGCGGTGAGTCACAGTTAAAGGTAGGGTAGTCCTAAGTGATATTTTTTGGTTAAAACAAAAAGTATTTTGTTAAAAGTTTAAAGCACTATATTGTGATAGTAATCATTGCTATAGAGTGTTTGTTCAGTAAATTGAGTCTCCCCGTCTCTCAGCTCTTTAATAAACAGAAAATACATTTTCCGGTAGGTGTCAAAATCTCAGCCAATCAGGAGAAAGTACCCATTTTTAAGCTTCATTTTTATAGTGTTCCAGTTCCAATTTTGCCTGCTCATTTCTTAGTGTCATCACTTCCAATTTCACTTGTTTAATCTATATCCTGATTGAGTTCTCTATCCTGATTGGATCAAATTGGAAATGAAACTGAAACGAAAATGCATTTTTCCTTTCATAAAGAGCTGGAGAGACAAGGAGACTCCTTTTACTGAACAAACACTCTATAGCAGTAGAGTAGTACTATCAGAATATAGAGCTATTTAACACTTATTTTAACCAAAGAAAATCACTTACCCTACCTTAACATGCTTTATTGTCACAGCTTTGTTTACGTTGGTTTGGTACAAATGGTTAAACATTGATATTTTTAACATTTGTAAGAGGAACTACAACCACACAACATCTCTAAGGTCTTCCATACATCAAATGGATTCTTATTTCAAAAATATTTTACTGCAAAAGTGTTTAAATTGATTTATTGTTATTATACACCCCTAAACTAATGCTAATCTTGTGAATCACAATGAGAGGATTTAAACAGGACATGCTTGAAGCCAGTGTAGACATGGTTCACATGACGCTCGTCTGTCACAAGCGTCATGGAACCACTTGTTCCTGGTTTGCGAAGTTTGTACATTTACAACTTGTACATCTACAAACGTTCAGATTTCAAATACAAAGTGCTGAACTTACGGCCACGGATGTTACAAGTTAAAGCGCCCTGGTCTAAGTGCCTGTATCTTCCGTATTCTTCAATAAGAAGCCTTTTAATCCGATTGGTGGCCATTTTCTCTGAATGTTCTCTGATACCTTCAACTACGTGACCATATCGGTTGGAAGGTGTATTGCACTCTGATACGTTATAAAAAAGAAAATAGAAAATGGCCGCCGATCGGATTAAAATGCTTTTTATTGAACAATACGGAAGATACGGGTACTTAGACTGGTGCGCTTTAACTTGTAACATCCGTGCCTTGGGGGTAAGCACTTTATATTTGAAATCTGAACGTTTATGTAGATGTGGCAGTTGTAAATGTAAAACATTTGCAAACCAGGAACAAGTGGTTCCATGACTGTCATGGTATGACTGTCATGTTTCAGGGTTAGGTTTTTCCCCAGCACTGGCCAGCAGTGATAAACAGCTCCCCTTACTGGAGAGGAGCTACAACCACACAACATCTCTAAGGTCTTTCAATGACTCCATACATCAAATGGATTCTTATGTCTAAATATTTTACTGCAAAAGTGTTTAAATTGATGTATTGTTATTATACACCCCTAAAATAATGCTAATGCAACAGAAATAAAGCCTGACCGTACGGGGTTTTAGTCACATCAACTCAACGAGAGGATTAAAACAGGACATGCTTGAAGCCAGTGGTGGAAAAATTACTCAAATGTTTTACTTAAAAGTATCAATACTGCAATGTAGAAGTATACTCTGTAAGTAAGTAAAAGTCCGGAATTTTCTTGAGTAAAAGTACAAAAAAGTAGAAAGTACCAATTATGCAGAAAGTCCAATTTCACATGTTTTAAAATATATCAAATTTCAAAAAATCTTTTGAAAATAGCAGATCTACAAGCTCACAATGCGTTAGCTTTGCGACACTGTGAGCTTGTAGATCGGCTAATGTATACACATTTTGAGTTTCCTAGGGCACCTGATCAAATCGACAGGAAGTGATGCCCACAACGCCCTAGGAAACTTGTGGATTTAGAGCTGAAGTGGTTAATGTATGTTTTTTTGTAATTTAATGTAATGTTGATGTGGCACACTGGTTGCAGAGCCCTGCTCTAAATACTCGAAAAAATTGGAAATAGGTCTGATATAGACCACCGAAGTCCTGACGTCACTCGTTCGTAAAGTAATTTAGCTATGGAGAATAATAGGTCATCATAGAATCGTCTCATATAAGAATTGTGGTCCAAAAATAAACAAACTGTCTCTGCGATATTGTCAGGGAGGAGGTTCTGTATCGTTTATGATAGTCATTCACTTATATTTGATACAGTCTGTTTCTGGCAAAAATTTAACTAATTCGGCGGAAGTAAGATTAGCGTTTTCTCACCGTCAGTTGATGCTTTATAAAGTTTATATCCATAAGAGTCAAACCGCCAGGGTCATTTGTTTATTTTTGGAACACAGTTCTTATTTGACGCGATATTAAATACGTCTATGGGATTCAGAATGGGGGTGGAAAACCGCGAACCAGGTAGACAAACAAAGGATGTGTAAATTACGTCAGACTTCGGTGCTCTATAGTCCTTTCAACACATACTGTACCTACAATAGACGGAAAATTAAGTGTAAAATAGATATTCTGATTTTACATTTTATTCTATTGTAGGTGGGTGTTAATAACTCCTAATTCCTTTACATTATTTACTTTGTTTTTTTCTAACATAGAGAGGGATGATAATTTTTCTAAACCTCTCAGAGCGTCCATTGTGAATCTACATGAGTTTGGCTTTATGTATTTATTTTAGCATTGTTTAGTTTGGGAGTGTATAACAATATACACCAATTTCACCGATTTTGCATGTAAATATTTTTATACAAGAATCTATTTCATGTATGGGTAAGCGATGATGAAAAACAACCTTGTGTTTGGTTCTACTACCTCCGGTAGGGGATCTCACATTTTTGGGGCCATTAATCTGTCACTAGTCTAATAGGCAGTTTGCTACCTTATGGTAAGTTTGATGTTATTGCATTATTTCATTTGAGTTGTTGGGGACTTGACAGAAAGATGTGTAAAACTGCTCAGTGTAACATGCAGGCTTAAATGCTACTGCAGGGGAAATAATTGGCCATTTTATACAATAGACAATATAGCAGATATGTTGATTCTAACCACATTACTTTATTTGAGATATTTCATTATGTCTAGCGTACGTGATTGGGCGACTGATATCTACAGACAGAGTTTAGGCTTAGTTTGGACCAATAGAGAAGGACAGAAATCTAATAAAAAAGCACAAGAGGAGGGCTGCAGTGTTCTTTAAGTCTTTGTAAGATAGATGGTAGGAAGGTGCTCTTTGGTTAGAAAAGCGGGGAGCCTTCAAAGTTTAAAAAGCTTTAATATAAAAGCTAGTTCGTCTTTGAGCACTAAAAGCCAACATGTTTCGGGCCTTTAATGGCCTTCTTCAGGGCATGTTCTTGATGATTGGGCATAATGTGTTCATATTATGCTGCCAACTTGTGTAATATATAGATATACAGACAGAGTTTAGGCTTTGGACTGATAGACACAGACAGAGATCTGTTAATCATGTGTGTTACAGCAGTGGTTGTAAAACGTTTTCATGTCAAGGACCCTCAAATTGATACAATGTGTGGGTATTATATATACATTGTGAAGCTTGAGCTTGAGTGTTTTAGTTCGTGAATTATCATGTCGGTTCATTGTTCATGTCAAATGAAATGTAAAAGTGTCCTGTAAGTCCATATGGGCGGGGCTTCCTTGGAACATGACACTTTAACAAAGAAAAATCAATCAATCATATACTGTGTTATTGTAAACTTTGATTACAGGTCAATCTGTAAACACTGAAGGAGAGCTGTGATGGTTCTTTATCAAGCCGCTGTAACACACGTTATTCATCCTTTCTTCATGTTCTGTTGATCTGTTATGTACAAACTGTATTCACATCAATGTTGATTTTGACAGCAAATTTTGATTTAGTTTTAGTCATAGTCTTTTCAATAAAATTTCATATTTTAGCCATCTGAAATGTTTGAGTTTTTGTCTAGTTTTAGTCGACTAAATATAAGATTATAGTCGAATAAATCTACAGTTGATTTGGTTGACTAAAATGTATCTTGGCGGTGTCTTGACCACAGAAACCATAACATCCTTACACTGTTTCTCATACTTTTACTTGAGTAAGCCCTATACAATTGGCTGGGGGGGGGGGCCCAAATGACAGTAAAGTGACCAAACTATATATACAAACTGGTCAAACATCGGGTCAAATTGTCAAAATGTGAAAATAGCATATCTACAAGCTCACAACGCGAGGTGTTGTGAGCTTGTAGATCTGCTATTTTCTGTAACTCTGAGAGTGTACAAATGCAACAGTTTGTGACCTCTCAGAGTTATGGGGGGGGGGGGGGGTCCATTGAATCTTTTTTTATAAGGTTTTGGAACCACTTATCTAAGGCGTAGTACCTGTTCTCTCCACCAGGTGTACTCGTTGCAGCACAGTAAGGAGGACAGCCTGGCCTACCTGAACCACATCCCTGGAGGGAAGCTGAGCCTCATGCTGCTGGTGGTTGTGTTTGGTCTGGAGGGGAGCTGAGCCTCATGCTGCTGGTGGTCCTGTTTGGATGCTACATCCACCTGGGGCCTGTTCCTCAAAAGGTGAATTAGAGCTAAAGCCTGGCTTTTCCACCTATTCTGGCTTAATTTAGCCAGGATTAGAGCTGAGTCGGTTCCTCAAAAGGTGAATTATCTTGAAGATTAGTTTAGCCAGTTCACCCTGGCTAAGTTTAGCCTTATCCGATTCCTCAAAAGAGAATTGAAGCAAGCCTAGCTTAGTTACCATGGCAATTTAGCTGTGAAGTTAGCCTGGTCAGGAGCAGGCTAACAGCCAAGCTTACTTAATCTAGTGCCTTGTTCTTTAAGTTTTTCCACAGTTAATTCAAAACATGTGTTTGTATATGGACTCATTTTAATGACCCTGCATTCAAATAAAATGAAATAAATACAATAAGATATAATTAATTACTGAAATAGTGTGTGACCATGAATCATAATCATAATTGTTTCGCAATGACTCATGTGATATGTAATTGTCACTCTGTTATAGTTAACACTATAGTTCATCTTGTTGTTAGATGTTTGATAATATATTACATTTTTTTTAAAAAATTATAAAAAATGTCTGACACATACATACACACACACATATACCCGTAACTAATCATTTATATATATATATATATATATATATATATATATATATATATATATATATATATATATATATATATAAATTATTAGTTATGGGTTTAAAGGAGCCTCTTTGTAAGTCAATGAGGAGCATATTTTAAATGATCAATTTCTAGTCAATGGAGAAATTATTTTGTATTTCTTGTCCACCTTTGGAGTTACATCATGATGGCAAGGTAACTAGTTACACAACCCAAACCTCTACCAAAGTGGTCTTGCAAATGTGGGGTTATTTATTGCGTGTCTCGTCCCGTCACGGCCCCCCCGCTCATCCCGTCACGGCCCCCTGTCGCGGTCAAACACCCCCCCCCCCCCCCCGTCCCGTCCTGTCCCGTTGTGGCCCCCGTTGCAGTACACCCCCCCCCGTCCCGTTCGTCCCGTCCGTCTCAAACACACACACACACACACACACACACACACACACTCTGTGTGTGCTTGCAATACTTTGCCATGCTTTCTCCCTGGATCTATTTATTGCGGTCGCGTTTCCTT
This sequence comes from Gymnoscopelus braueri, assembly GCF_963280865.1. Taxonomy (NCBI): domain Eukaryota; kingdom Metazoa; phylum Chordata; class Actinopteri; order Myctophiformes; family Myctophidae; genus Gymnoscopelus; species Gymnoscopelus braueri. Next base: position 42,902,576 of record NC_137613.1, read on the forward strand.
TCTTGCTTAAATACATTTTACTTCCTTGTATGATTTCATGAGCTGCTGCAGTGCTGCTATTCAGCCACAGAGAAGAACGCTGCTCTGGTTTTGGACTCCGTGATTGGTCAAGTTCAAGGAATCTGCGCTCGAGTTCATGGTCTTTTATAGAAATACGTCGCCGGCGAATCGCCGCCCATTCAGCCTGGCTTCATTATCCTGGCTGGACACAGCCTGGCTTGACATAGCCTAGCTCGACAAAGTTGCTCCTTTTCAGCCTGGCTTGGCGTCTGAGGAACGGAATAAACGAGGCTTTTCGGACCCGACTTTGTCAAGCCTGGATTTGGCTTAAGGCCAGGCTTTTTTAATTCACCTTTTGAGGAACAGGCCCCTGGCCGCACAGGTCAGTGGTGTACGTACTGTACTTAAGTAACTTTTGGAGTACCGGTATTATGTACTTTACTTTATGTGTAGTGTAGTGGAGTATTATAGTACTCCACTACACATTTCAAAGACAAATGTTGTACTTTTGACTAACACTACATTTCTAGGCAGGGAAAAAGTTCATTGTGAATTTACTCAAAGACCTTTTTTCATGTAAAGTATATGTATTTGGTCACGGACCCCCATCTCAAAATATGTTGTTCCACGGACCCCCAGAAGCACAGATCGGAGTTAAAAATGTTCGCTTCCTTTTTTTTTCTCCAAAAAATAGCACATCTACAAGCTCATACAGTACACACTTTGTGTGCCCCCCCAACACAGGTCCAGGGGCCTGTTCCTCAAAAGGTGAATTAGAGCTAAAGCCTGGCTTTACCACCTATCCTGGCTTAATTTAGCCAGGATTAGAGCTGAGTCGGTTCCTCAAAAGGTGAATTATCTTGAAGATTAGTTTAGCCAGTTCACCCTGGCTAAGTTTAGCCTTATCCGATTCCTCAAAAGAGAATTGAAGCAAGCCTAGCTTAGTTACCATGGCAATTTAGCTGTGAAGTTAGCCTGGTCAGGAGCAGGCTAACAGCCAAGCTTTATTAATCCAGTGCCTTGTTCTTCAAGTTTTGTGAAATAGCTGTTAGTCCAATGACTCCAATCATAAACCAATGAGTTTTTCTACACTTATTCAATTCTTATGCGAAAATCTAAGATCTACAAGCCCGAAATGTTTTTGTCTTATGGCGGCCGGGGGTCCCCGGCCCCCCATGGACCCCCGCCCCCGTGGTCCCCCGCCCCCGTGGTCCCCCGCCCCCCCATGGACCCCCGCCCCCGTGGACCCCCGGACCCCCGTGGACCCCCGGACCCCCATGGACCTCCGGACCCCCGTGGACCCCCGGACCCCCATGGACCTCCGGACCCCCATGGACCTCCGGACCCCCGTTGACCCCCGTGGACCGTGGACCCCCGGCCGCCAAAAGGCAAGCTTTTCCCCTGTAGATCTTCGATTTTAGAAATTAGAAATTAGAAAATTATTCTAAGTGTTTATAATTATAATTCCAACATTCACTTAAACTCCTTATGTTTAAACCTAACTGAATTATATATTTATGGATTTGTATATAAATTAATTGCATATTTTTGGACAACTTGTGCATTTAATTTGTCGGCAATGCTTTGCCACGCTTTCTCCCTGGATCTATATTTATTGCGGCCGTGTTTCCTTTCTTGATTATTATAAATTTTACTTCCTTGTAAGATTCCATGAGCTGCTGCAGTGCTGCTGTTCAGCCACAGAGAAGAACGCCGCTCTGGTTTTGGGCTCCATGATTGGTCAAGTTCAAGGATTCTGCTATCGACTTTCATGGTCTTTTATAGAAATAAGTGAAGCCTGGCTTCATTATCCTGGCTCGACACAGCCTGGCTTGACAAGGCCTAGCTCGACAAAGTCGCTCCTTTTCAGCCTGGCTTGGCGTTCCAGGAACCGAATAAACCAGGCTATACGGACCCGACTTTGTCAAGCCTGGATTTGACTTAAATCCAGGCTTATTTAATTCACCTTTCGAGGAACAGGCCCCTGATCTACAAGCTCATACGCACTTTGTGTGTCAAAAGTATATATACATTCAAAGATTTGCACAAATTGTCACGATTTTTCAAAAAAGAAAATAGCAGATCTACATGCGCGTAGCGCGCCACTCACCATCCCAGAAAGTACTCACCATGCAAAATATCCCATTTCACAAGTTTTCAGATATGTAAAATGTCTAAAAATCTTTTGAAAATAGCCGATCTACGCTTGTAGATCGGTTATTTTCAAATGGCCGAAATGTATATAGGGCTGAAGTGGTTAGTGTGTGTTGTAATAATAATACAAATCTACAAAGTTACTAAAGTTTTCAAATATTTGTAGTGGAGCAAAAGTACAAAATTTGCATCTGAGATGTAGTGGAGTAGAAGTTAAAATACTGACAATTGGAAATACTGAAGTAAAGAATGAAAAACCTCAAAGTTGTACTTAAGGTAGGGTAAGTGATTTACTTTGGTTAAAATAAGTGTTAAATAGCACTATATTGTGATAGTACTCATTGCTATAGAGTGTTTGTTCAGTAAAAGGAGTCTCCCATGTCTCTCCAGCTCTTTATTTAACAGAAAATGCATTTTCAGTGCTCTCTCCTGATTGGCTTAAATTGTGTCACCTACCTGAAAATGTACTACATTCTGTTTACCAAAGAGCTGGAGAGACCCCTGTGATCGAACAAACGCTCTGTAGCAATGATTACTATCAGAATATTGAGCCTTGTCAGCCCCACCCACACTTCTAATTACTTGCAACTTGCCAACTTTACTCACAAGTGTTCTTGTAGTAACCTAGTGTCTGTGACATATTCTACCTCGTAATGATACAACTTGTGTGTGACTATTAAACACAACTTTATATAATATAACCGGACCGCGGTCTCTGTCTGACTGCAGTGCAGACCATGGAGTTATAATACATTGCGACAACTACGCAGCAGCAATAACTCTCTTCTTTCGGTTGTACCTTCACAATAAAGTGTCTCCCATTTACCCCCCAATGCAGCACATTTTACACTGGTTATTATTAACAGGAAATAGGTGTAACTTAACAGCGTGTGACACACACTCTCTCTCTCTCTCTCACTCCCAGAAACACGCACATGCTGTTGAGAGAGAAGCGAGCGAGCGAGAGCGAGCTTGCAAAGCAGAGGATTTGAAATGTGCCTGATTTGCTGTGATAATTAATGAACTGCCATGTCATTGTCAACCGGTCAGGATGTCCGGAGAGATTTATTTTTGCCGGTCTTTGTCCTAAAAACGAAATCGGTCAAAACCGGCAATTATCGGACTAACGCCACCTCTGTCTCAAATAGACCCTAGATAGATTGGTACACTGGTCTAAAAGGAACCATATGGACCCGACCCTAACAGGTCCAGGTCCATTTGGTTCCAGTTGTACGGTCAGAGTTGATGTTGATGTTAAAGTTTAAGAACCATTGGTTTAGATGACACTATGAGCCATTGAAACACAGTGTAGTTTGAAAGAGTTTCGCTTCACTATGTTATAAAATATGCCTCATTTTGTCCATTTCAATGTCATCAATTCACAGACTAGTTCCCCAAACTGAATTATTTTAAACAAAGCTGTTAAATGTTGGTGGTTAATAATGTTTAGTTACCTGCTTGCAAGTGTGGAGAGCTGGAGTTCCATCTGAACTGAACCAAACCTACACCTGGAGTCTGTCTCACACCTGAGCTCTATTTATACCTAATTTATACGAAACTTGAAAGTTTGTGAACATAGCAAATGTTTTGGACAAAAACAGCTGTAAGTATGTATGCATGTTAAACTTACTTCTGTCCAACATTGTAAACAAAAACAAATTAAGTCATTGCATTATGAAGGTAGCCTCGATCTCCAGGCTTTTATTTTCCTTCGCGTGTTGCTCAAAAAAAAGAAAGCCTGGACCAAGCTGTTGACATTCCTGGCATAGGAAGTGGGAGTAAAAAAAAAAAAGTGTATTGCTATAATGAGTGGTTCTCAAACTTTTTCATGTCAAGGACCCCCAAAATGATATGCATTTGTCCACGGACCCCCATCTCAAAATATGTTGTGTTCCAGGGACCCCCCAGAAGCAAAGATTTGAGTTAAAATAATAATCATTGCTAAAGTGTTTGTTCCATAACAGGGGTATCCCTGTCTCTCCAGCCGTTTAAAGTAAACACATTTTCAGGTAGGCCTAGTTGAAAAGGAGAGATCCGAGCGCTCAAACAAATACCGGAGGAGAGGGCGTAATCAAGGTATACTTTAATCATGTCTACAGAAAGTGTTAAAAGCCAGCATGCTTCAGCTAGCAATTGGTCTTCATCAGAGCAAGTACAAGAACATTTTCAGGTAGGTTGCCAATTTCATCCAATCAGGAGAAAGTATCCATTTAGGAGCTTCAAAGTCACACCAGCATAGTAAACTGGGGGACCTTGAAATGAAAGGGTTTGAGAATCACTGGTCTAGTAAACTGCACCTTATAAGAATACAGCACATACTGTTACTTTTGTAATCACCCCTCCTATGCATTTAAATGTTTGGTGGTATTCAAGTAAACAATGCGGGACATTTCATGTCACAACTGCACCTCTTTGACCTACCTGGCTACCTAATGCAGTTGCCTACAACTACCAGTAGATGGTGCACAACAGCAAAGAATAAGCAAGCCGAGTGTCGTTTCCATGCCAAGTCTGACCCTTGGTTATTTAAATCACTCCCAAATGAATAGCTGCATAATATGGCACATTTCTTCTGTCTATTCCACAAACCTATGAATGTCAAACCTTGTATTGTGCCTCTTCTTACCACCCGACAGGGGAGCTGCTTGGGATTCTGGACACCATAAAAAAAAAACATTCTACCGTTTCACGCCAGGCTGCCAATATTTATATAAAACCATAAACAATAGCATCTTTGAGGGCCTCTGTCAGCTCAAGGACCTTGGAACCTTCCAATATTTTCAGCTCCATTTCGCACCTGCTGTTGCCAGCACAAAGACATTGCTATGGGTCTCAAAGCTTACATGTCTGAGTCCGCTTGCTTGATTTATACAGAAAGAAAGAAAGAAAGAGGATCCTACAACCTGGATTGAATAGTATTTGCGAACACCTCTGGTTTGCTTGAGTGATATGCCCGTTTTGGGATGAGATTAATGGGATTTACCTTACATAAAATAATTCCTGAATGTCTGTATGTGACACAGTACACACTTGTCCTTGTACAATATGTCCGAGGCATCAGAGCGACCGGCTGCCTTGTCACTATCCCTCCGTCAGAGTCTGTGTTACCGTATCATCCTGGTGCAGTGACAACATCAGTCAACTGCCTGAGAGACATCAGTCAGAGTCCATGCTGTGCCATCAGTGCTGAGCATTCTGCTGCCCATGGTTTCTGAGACTAGATAATGTCACCAGGCTGGAGCAGCAGAAATGTGGCGGCATATGTTCTTTGACAGAGAAGTCAAGCACGTTTACAGGCAAAGAGGAGTGATGGACTGGTGGCTGATTGGAGTGACAGCCGTCAGAGAACGTCTGCGTCTGCGTGTGCGTGTGCGTGTGTGTGTGTGTGTGTGTGTATGCGTGCGTGTATGCGTGCGTGCGTGTGTCACAGCTGCAGGTATATTATATCCGAGACCAGATTTGTTTAGGAAGGCTTTCCCTTGTGTACAGATGCTCTCCCATATCTTGTGTGACCTACATGTAGCTTTAAAATCTGTTTTCCTCGATGAATTCAACATGAGGGAAACGTTGAAACACAGATACTGCATATCGTTGCCGTCAGGGAGAAACCTTGCATCTCCAAATTTCATCCTTTAATGCCCCCCTTAAATTAACCCATTGAGGCCTGAGGCGATTCTTAAAAATGTTTTCTAAATCCTAAAATCAAGATTTTTCAAAAATAGCAGATCTACAAGCTCATAGCGCGGCACTCGGTGCCGCGCTATGAGCTTGTATATCTGCTATTTTTGAATAGCCAAAGAAAATTTAAGTGACACATGCCATACTTTGCCATAATCTATACTACAGTGTCACTTAAAAGTAGCAAAAATAGCCGATCTACACACAACACGACTCGTTGTGAGCTTGTAGATACACTATTTTCCCCCTTTTTTTTTAAGTGAAAGTGGTTAAGTGTGTCTGTAGCTGTATAAATATTTAACCGATGAAAAGTGTTAACACGAGCTTAATTGTGACTAAATAATTTAACTGCATTGGATCACATGCTTCTTTCTTTTCCATTTTCTGAAAAGTAAGAGGTTTCCACCCGACACCGGCGATTACATTAACGATTTATGAATACCAATCCAGATGTAGAGGAAATGATCATCTTTTACAGTGTGTATCAGTCGTACCCGCTAAGGCCTCCACTGTGGCAGTAATGATTAGACAGCAGGCGAAAATACCGACCGCTGTCGTGAAACAGGTGGACGCGGGTGATAAGAAGATTTCCAAGCACCTACATAATGTGGTCTGTTATAGCTCTGTGGGTTAGGGCATTACACTGACACCGGCGGGGGTACGAGTGGACAGTAAACGAAGTACATTTACTTGAGTACTTAAGTAAAAAAAAGAAAATTGAGTAGCTGTGCTTTACTTTAGTTATTTATGTTTTTGAATAGGCCTACTCGTGACTTTTGCTCCACTACATTTCAAAGACAAATATTATACTTTTGACTACATTTCTAGGAAGGTTAAAAGTACCTGAATTAACCACTTAAGCTCTGTTTCAAATGCAGTGAAAATAACAGATCTGCTATTTTCCTTATTATTGATATTTTTGGGGGAAATGGCAAAATTTCAATACAGCAATGCATTGATTTTAAAAAGAAAATGACTCTGGAATTAAAACGGTTTAATTTAAAATCTTAAAAAAATAGCAGACCTTCAAGCTCGCCATGCGACGTGTTGTGAGCTTGTAGATCGGCTATTTTTGCTACTTTTGTGTGACACCATAGTATGATGAAGTAGGGTATTAATATGGGGTATTAATATACAAAAGAAACAAAGAAGAAGAAAATAAATATGGAGATACAAGGTTTCTGCCTGACAGCACCATAGTATAGTGCAGGGGTACTCAACAACAAATCTTGAAGGTCCACAAATACGTTTTTGAATAAGGCTAGGGTCCGCACATGCACACTCGCGCAGCGCGCGTGCATGTGCCCCCCCTCCCGCGCGCGCGCTTCGTTTTTTCGCGGATTTCGGCGGATTCGGGTACTTTCCCCCCCGTTTTTTGTTACTTTATTTAGGTTTTAGGGTCAATTCGCAGATTAATAGCCTAGAAATAATTTATTGGGGAATTCTTTTTTTTATTTTTTTATTATAATTTTCCCAGGGTCCGCAGAGGGTCCGCCTGTTGAGGACCCCTGGTGTAGTGTATAGGATTGAATGTGCCACGGCCCTCTATAGTCTATACTTTACTTCATTGCCTGGGTTTTCTCCTTTTGTCCCTCTACGTCTACACCAAACCTTTTAGCCAAAAATAGCCGATCTACAAGCTCACAACCCGTTGTGTTATGATGTGGTGCGCACCGGTAGATCTGCTATTTTCGTAGTATGTATGACCTCTGTATTTTCTATGCAGTTAATTTGAGATATACAGTATAGCGCGCACACACACACACACACACACACACACACACACACACACTAATTATTTCAAGAAAATCAACATGTTCTTTCATTCATATATAAGCAGTGTGTGCAATTATTTCAATTGAGTGAAAACATTTAGAATGTATTCTGCATTGTCGTCTCAATCAACAACCGATTGCTCAAATACAGTAATATAGTCTTAATAAAGTTTGGATTAAATTGATACGCTAATCATCTCCAAAACATTAAAGTTAAACTGTTATAATTTGAAGTTGGAGAAACATGGTAAACATGAACTATTATTTGCAGCAGCAATTAGTGGAACAAGTCCAAATGATCTTCTGTAGCAGTGAATCATGTCTGAGCTAAACCCAGGAGAGAGAACTAGTTTATCACAATGGAAAAACACAACTAAAGGTCCTTACACACCGGGGCGAATTCTTCATGCGAATAAATATGTTTTTTTTAAAAACCTTATAAAGTCAATGCAAGCGTCCACATCAGTTTCGCGAAGCGAAAAAGCGTCTTTTAATTATTCGGAACGAGTCCGAATTTTGCGTATATTCGCATATTCGCCGGTGTGTAAGGACCTTTAGAAATCGTTGCTGCCGGGCAGAAACCTTATACATCTCCACAATTCAACTATTTCAGTTTTTTCTTTTTTGTAAAGCAATGCCTTACTTCGCTTTACTACAATGTAATACAAAAGTAACAAAAATAGCTGATCTACAAGCTCACAATGTGTCGCATCGCGACACGTTGTGAGCTTGCAGATATTTTTGTCATATTTGCTATTTTTGAAAAAAGAAATGAAGTGAAAATTAAACTGGTTAATCTGTATGTATGTATAAATATTTAACCAATTGTAAAGTATGAACAAGAGCTTGTGACTAAATAATAATAATATTGTGCTTGTATGCTTAGCATTTAAATTTGATTGACACAGTAATAAAAAGATGCAATGTACACAATACAATCCTCAGTGTTAACTTACCCAGTTGTAACTCAGCATTGTACAAATGAAACCAAATGGACCCACAATAAGGGTCCATTTGGTTTAAAACATGGAGTTAAACTGACACTGAGGATTTTACTGTGTACAGTAAGATAGAGACTCTACAGCAGCGGTAGAGTAGAAAACAGTACCTTACTTTACAGCAGTGGTGTGAAGTAACTACTGTAAGTACATGTACTCAAGTACTGTACTTTTGAGGTTTATTTTTTTACTTTACTGGAGTATTTCCAATTTTCAATACTTTTACCTCTACATCTCAGAGGTAAATATTGTACTTTTACTCCACTACAATTATTGGACAACTTTAGTTACTAGTTACTTTGTAGATTTCAAATTATTACATTAACCACTTCAGCCCTATATAGACTTCGGCCATTTGAAAATAGCTGAGCTACAAGCTCACATGCGACGCGTTGTGAGCTTGTCGATCTGCTATTTTCAAATGATTTTATACATTTTGAAAACATGAAATGGACCATTTCTGCATAATGAGTATACTTTTCTTTTGGTACTTTAAGTACATTTTGATGACAATATTTTGTAAAGTAATTTCTGAATACCAGACTTGTACCTGTAACAGTGCATTTCTGCATTGTAGTATTGATACCTTTATGCAAGTAAAACATTTGAGTACTTCTCACATACTGACAGTAAGTGTTTGAAACCTCACCAGAAGTACAAAACGTGCACAGCAGCAGCCGTTGTTATAAAACTGCGTTCGGCACACAAGATGGAGCGAGTGAGCTAGAGGAGAGACCAAATAAAGACGTTATCCATCACATTAACACCATGGCACACACTTTTGTGGCGGTGTCACCCTGGACTAAGCCCCCCTGTCCCAGCGATATATCAACGTAAAAGTTAATGGCATCAATATGAATCTAACTAAAAATCAATATTTCATTACCAAATTGTTAGTGGAGATGAAGAGGGATGTTGGTTAGTGACGCCGGTATGCCAGGGAGAGTTGACAGAGGCAGTAGTCACAAAGAAGAGGGACATTCTGGAAGGACATCGCAAGGACAAGTTTTAGTCTCTACTTTGGACGTGTCATTAAAAAGGCAATCTCTCCAGTATTACAACATATATCACATTAGATTGAGGGCTGAAAACAGTCTGCAGGGTACACGTCAATCACCACAGCCCCTACAGTGGGTAAAGATCATTCAGCTTTAACGTGATCCCTCTTGTTTCTCCAGGCAATGCTTGAGGTGTTTCTTCAGCGCATCGTGTCGGTGAAAACATTTCCTTTCTTCCCGCTTTTGATTGAGGGCATGCTTATCCGGCCTATGGTAATGTTTTTGAAGTTTACATATCAACTCCCCCCCCCCCCCCCCCACACACGTCTTTTTCACTTACAACTGAGAGTGTTTGCTGTCGTACCGTACGAGAAGAGCAAAACAAAAAGAGTTTATTCGCTCCATCACTACGATCTACGTGTCTCTTGATATCGCTGACATGACGCAAGGTAAACATTTGAAAGGATGCCGACATGATTATTTTAGTTCCAAATAAAAAAAATAAAAAAAACATAAAAGACGACTTCATTGTCTGATTGGCAGTGCAGTTTATCTGCCAAAATAAAAATAAAAAAATAGTCTGGAGCGTTGTGATCTACAGTATAGATACCGATTCCAACTGTGGTTTTTGGGGAAGAATGTGTTGACATTCTTCCAACCTGGTATCATACAGGAATTCCAGGAAATGAGAACAGCTGGTCATCACAATTTGGAGCACTGACATAAGGAGAGCAGAAAATTAGTATTCTCGGAGGACGACTTTCGCTGTTGCTTAAGCTACCCACCACAGGGGTGTTGGTTACCACCACTAAAGGCGTCATGGGACGGTGCAACTGACACACTTGGATCAGTGTTGCTGGATTCGTCGAGAGAGAGATGAGCAACCCGGGTCTATGAAAACAAGCCCAAAAGAAGCAACTAGGCCACATGAGCACTTTAAACCTACATAGAGTAGCCTACAGCAGCTATTTGAAAATGGCCGATCTACGAGCTCACACGACAAAACCCAGAGTGTAAAGTCAACTCTTGAGAGCGTTAAAAGCACAGGTCTAATTCACGGATGATATGGGTTATCTATTACAGTGGTTTTTCAGCCCTTTTCATATCAAGGTCCATCATTTATTCGGCATTTGAGCCAAGGACCACCATTTGATGAGATTTTGCCTCTCAGACCATAACGTAGAAACTGTTATCGTTGGATACGATTTTGTCCACAACTCCATGCTTTATTGATTGTGGTACCATAGGAGAGATAACAGGCAAACGTTGATCAAAATAACAATTCTTCTACATTCTCTAATTGTGTAGACTTCTGTAGTCCATGCAGATGTTTAACAATAATTTAACTCTTGAGAGAGTAAAATGAAACCAAATGGACCCGTAAGGGTCCATTTGGTTTCATTTTACAATCTCAAGAGTTAAAGATCTATAAGGGTCCATTTGGTTACCAACTTTCCATCATTTAGCTGGGGACCACCTGGAACCCCCTCGAGGACCACTGGTGGTCCCCGGACCACTGGTTGAGAACCACCGATCCATTAAGATTAACCGACTTCCTCTGCCACTTGTACACAGTAAAATACAGAGCGTTAATTTCAGACTTTAACACAAAAAACACCACAGGTCCAATTCACGGACGATATGGGTGTGGCAGGTTGTCAGGCTGCAAAGCAGAGAGGGGTGGAGCCACCATTCTTTAGCGTTCTCAACTCAACACCCCTGATTTGACTGCGTGTATATCGTGTTTGTCACTCTGCAGGCCACGGTGCCACGCTGCGGAATGACTCCCTAGCTGGAGCGTCGCTTCACCCCTTCAACCGTTCAACCCGCGGAGCAGGGAACCCTGACGCAAATGTATGCAGAAGCCAATTGTGTCTGTCAGGAATTAGGTGGTACAGTAGGAACTACTGTCCTTACCTATGAAGAAATTAATGCAGCGAGATGCTTCGCGCTCTGTGGCCCCCCCCTAACAGTGACACGTACAGCAGATCTTCAGATGATGTACTACGTTATTTGAGTGCTGGGAAATTATAAGAGGGCTTGACGTGCACACACGAGGGGATGCACGGACGGGAGTAACATTTAAGAACATTGTAAATAGCTACGCACCAGGTGGATTGAAGATGACTTTCGTTCCCGGGGCACATTGTGACGTGGTTGTGATTATTAGTCTCGGACACCGGTTTCACCGTTTTTGCATGCTGGAATTCAAAATAGGACATTGAACACTGACATTGTTAATTAAAGAATAATCAAACCACATTTATAACCTTACCCATTGTAGCACAGTTCGATGTGGAGGAGTGGATGTTCAGAAAAGTCACGTTTTTTCTTAGAATGCAAAAGCCTAAAATGGACTTAGGGTGCTAACAAAACTAAGGGCAGAAAAAAAGTCATTAGTTTATTTTCAGGTTTAGTAGGCATATTTGCATGGCATGGCCCTGGTCTAGTCTCACTGCATGATAGAGAACAGACAGATAGGACAGACTGACTGACTGACTGACAGACTGTGACTGATAGTATTTTTTTGATCATTATGAATTTCATTCCACTAAATTTCTAAGAAAAAATATTGTACTTTTGACTCCACTGCATTTCTAGGAAGTGAAAATGAACATTATGAATGAACTACTTAAGATGAGAAAAAGACAAAAGACACGCACATCCCAGACCTACAAGGTTGGGTGCTGCTGGATCAAAAGTTCAACATGTTTGTCGTGAAGAAATTTGCACTACAGTATAAAACCCTGTTTGCAGAATTTATTTAGTAACGTTTTGAGCCACCCAAGCTCTTCCTCAGACCTTTACAAAAAGTGTAAACACGGGCACCTTAAATCAGTGTGTCATCATCGCCACACCTGAAAAAATATCAGTCATCAGTCCTTTCTTTCTTTCTTTCTTTCTATCCGGGACAGTGCACATTAATGAACACTCAATACACATGATTGCATGTAAATATGCCGGATTTAGCTAGAAGCTAATTTCCATCAGTAGTCCCACATACAAATACACAACAGTGACAACATGACAAATAGATAGAGGAAAAACAGCATACTACTATACCTACAAATTTATAAAGTATCAATGGTCACATGTTTGAGACCTTTTTAACCATTGTTTTAGTTTTGTTTTAAAAATACACAAGGTGGGCCTTTCCCTTAGAGTGACTATATATTTTTTAAATGTATGGAAAATCTTTTTATTCTTTTGGAAAATGTCTACATTTTAATACAGTAACGTGCTGATGTAAAAAAAAAAAAAGGTAATACTGAAGTATTTTGAAAAGCAAGTACTCCAGTACTTTAACTCAAGAACAAATTTGACTGAGCAACTTTCACTTGTAGTTGAGTAATATTTGATAAGGAGTATCTGTACTTTGACTCAAGTACTGGGGTTGAGTACTTCGTCCACGACTGCTTATTGCTTATAATTACAGGTGTGTGCCCTGAACTGCTTCCCTGCTGCTCCACAACACCACAGTGAATTTTTACACATATTACACATTATACTCATGTCACATGGGCACAGCTTTCTGTGGAATAACGTGTATAATGTGTGTGTGCGTGTGTGTGTGTGTGTGTGTGTGTGTGTGTGTGTGTGTGTGTGTGTGTGTGTGTGTGTGTGTGTGTGTTGTGTGTGTGTGTGTGTGTACAATTATTGTGAGTACAATTTTCCTGGTCCTCCTAAGCAAAATGGTTGTTTTATTTATCGTTAAAAACAGTTTTTTAGAGTTAAGCTATAGGGAAAGATTCAGGTTGGGATGCTGCTAGTGAAAATTTTCGCTTCATCAGCGGGTGAGGGGTGCTGCCTCACGCATTTTGGCACAGATTTAGCACTATTCCAGCAGCTCCCGGGCAGTATTTCTGCGCCGTTTCCTGCAATAGTCGAGTCTTTTATTCATTTTGGCCAGGCGTGTGGTGCCCCCGCGAGCTTGGTGCCCCTAAAGCCTGTGCATTAAGCCGGGCGTGACGACAGCATGCAACACTCATGGGGAATTGATGACTATAAGTTGGGGCTAAAATGGAGGAAATTGTAGCAAATAATATTCTAATGAAGATGAAACATGATCTAATGACAGTTCCAAAATGAAAACATCCAACCATAAACCAAATAGTGTTGTCTTCTCTGTATCCTGTTATATTACGGCCCGTATAGCATGTATGCCAATTATATTACACTATGTACATATCCAGGCGCAACCAGCAAAGGTCACTTGACGTATCGCAGCCATACCGTAGTTGTTAAACCACAAAATACACTTCACACGCTAAGATATGGAAGGGGTTGAGAGTGGCAAAGTAAATCTCGCAAGCTCACTAAAGCATTGTCATCCGTTCTTTCGCAGATCTCGACACACACTCGCATTTTTTCGTGTATCTGTAATCCATAAAATGGTTATTTACAGGCTTTGAATCTCCAGCGCCGCCACAGGAAGAGGGGATTGGGTTTAATTGCTGTGGAGCAGAGTACATTACAAGGCACCAGGAACTGGAGAGGGGCCAGCTCTCTCTCTCTCTCTCTCTCTCTCTCTCCACTATCAGGCACTAACAACACATCACGGTGACAGAGACACACCTCCTCTCTACCTTGCTGTATCGATCTCCCATCTCGCCGTTAATAGTCCTGTTAAACACCAGCTCTTGGCTCTTTACCGCATCCAGGCCCACTTAGCAATAAAACTCACCCCCCTCTCGTTCCACCCTCCATTTTAAATGTGTTAGTGATAGAGAGACAGGAGACAGCCGTGGTTGGGAGGCTGATGCATGGCTGCACCCACCTACCTGTTGGGGTATGGGTGACACTTTGCAAACGGTTTCTCTTTTTCTTAAGCGTTTTCTCTCCTGCAGATGCACTATAGTATCGCTCTCTGCAAAAAATCTACTCTCACAGCACAATAAACTGTTCTAGTTTAGGAAGAATAATTAGCCATACTACAGGAGTCAAAGACTGTGCACGTACACTGCTTATGTAAACAAGGCTCTGTTCCATTAGGGAAGAGAATCTGACTTGAACGTGAAGTTTCATAATCATTTGAACGAGCAATGAATAGGCCTTTTGGATGGTTTGTAAACATAGTTTACCCAGGGAAAAAAAGCATGCAAAGTATACTGTAGATGGAGGGCAAGATACAGTCTCGGCAAACAATAGCTGTGTGGGTAGAGCAGAAATCTAGAGGGAGTCTAAGTCTTTAGTCAAGGACATAAGTTCTACCAGTTGAATGATATAAAACATGACAAAATGCCTACTCAGAGAGAATTAAAGATTCTTAACCCCTCCCACAGGGATTTATATTTAGGGCAAGTGCTCTCTATCTCCTTTTCTCTTTGAATCTCTCTCACCACACACACACACACACACACACACACACACACAATATCATCTATGCATTAAACACAGTGTCATATACCATATGAACATGTACTATACATATTTGTTACAATATGGTTGCTGGGCTGAGAACGGTAGGGAATTAGGAATGCATACAATAATGCATAGATAATATGACAGCAAAGGATGATCTATTACTAATTGTTTGATTCCGTGAAATAAATAAGCTTGTGTCTTTGAAGCACATTATATGTGTACAGTATATGTTATATTAATATGTTTCCTGGTCCTCACAAGATAAATGGTTGTGTTATGGCTAAATATATTTTGATTTACGCTCACAATTAGGAAAAGATTCTGGTTAATGGGTTAGGTGTCATTGTAGATGTTTGCGATATACAAGCTTATATCTGCTATTTTTGAAAGTTTAAGAAAAGTCTTGAAAGTGTGAGAACTAACTGATTTAGAAGGCATTTGTAGAATCGGCCTCAGGTCTTAATGATGAAGAAAAACAAACAAAAAAGGTACAAAATTGCTTTTATACAATTGCTGTCCTAAAATCTTGTGTGCACGCATGTGTGCGTGCGCCGTGCGTGCGTGTGTGTGCGCGCATTTGTGCTTTGAAATATTTTGCCGGTGTTTTCCACCTGCCACAGGAGCACATCTCCTTTTTTTTAACAGAAACACAGCATTTGAGAAAATTAAAGAGGTGCATAAGTGTTGTGTTTGTTGTTTGTGTTTTGATGGACGCCTCGGGATGACGACGTCTTCAGCTTTGGTGCTTTTAGGCTTTGAAGAGAGTTGGAGAGTGAGACCGACTTTTCTTTTTTAAAAGGTATGCGCTATTTGTTTGTCTCAAAACTGTATTTGATTTGAGAAATCTTCTTCAAGCACAGGTGCACACACACACACACACACACACACACACACACACACACACACACACACACACACACACACACACACACACACACACACACACACACACACACACACACACACACACACACACACACACACACACACACATACACACAGTTCCTTAGATCCCAGAATCCCTTCTGCGACAGCAGATGCAAATGGGGCAGATTGTAAGATTTAAAAATGTTGATGCATCTAGATATGATAAGCCAGCTGGCTATCAACATAAGAGGAACCAGCTTTCAAGCATTTCTACTTCAGTATAGAGACTATACCTTATGTCACTCTACTACGTTTTAAAATACCCAACAATGAAAGCAAACTCACTTGCTGATGTGCAAACGGTGACAATCATTATGTCGGGAGAGTTTGATGTGTTTAGGAAAGTTGACTGAGTAACTGACTAGCATGCTAGTCAGCGAGCATGATTTTCCAAACATGCAAGGACACACACACACACACACACACACACACATAACGGTGACACTTGACGAGTTGTGGCACACCAGGCACAGTGTAAACCTAACCGCAGCCATCATGCAGTTGTGGTGTGCAACTGAAGGCCTAATTTAGCGGCTGACTCCATGGCGCGATGGCATTGCTTGCCAACAAGAACGCTAACGACGTTAGCTTGAAAATCACTTCTTGTTGGCAAGCGAGGCACCACCTCTTTTCTTTCTTTCTTTTACCGAAATGAGTTCCCAGGTTGGAGAAGTGGTGTAGCCTTTCGATCTGCCCTCTGCCCATGATCACAAATTCCTCTTTCATCCTCTCTCTCTCTCTCTCTCCCTCTCTCTCCCTACTGGATTAACAGCCCTCCCCCTCTGAAAAGCCTTTTCGTCTTTTCTCTCCATCTCCCCATATCCTCCCCTTTACCTCTCTTTCTCTCTCTCTCTCTCTCTCTCTCTCTCTCTCTCTCGCGCTACCTCTACGTCTCTACCTCTCTCTCCCTCCCTCTCTCTCTGGCCTGGAGTCAGGCAGCGGCAGCTGCAAAAGGCCTCACCGACGCGGGCTGACGAGAAGTGACAGCTCTCTGTATCACTCCCTGGCACTGACAACTGACAGATGGATACCACTCACACACGCTGCAGGGGAAAAGAGGAGCAGCGGGAGGGAGGACAAGAGAGAGAGAGGGAACAGAGAGGTTGCTTAGGAAGGAAGGGAGGCCCCGTAGGAGGACGATTCTCCTGCATTCCTCTCCATTCCACGGGGCCATTGTTTGATGGAGTGTTGGAGATACAGTAATACAGCGAGCATGTTAGGCTCTAAACTGTAGGTTTCCCTCTCCCCCTGCTCCACCGTACACCAATGCCCACGAACAGTACGTGCGCACACCCACCCACGCACGTACACACACACTGTATCAGTGAAGTCATATTTATTATGGATGCTTCTGAAATCAATGTTTTTGCTTTCCTTTTTCCTACATACTGTAGATGAAATGTGACGCGTTCTGTACGTGCTGTAAAATCCTTCGGAGATTCAATTCCCACTCAGGATTTTGCAGTGTTTCTCATCATAACTAATGGAGAGAAAAACACAACCTATCTGTAATAAGAACAACATTATGAAATTCAGCCTGACCTAATACTCACATTCTGCTTGTAATGTTTTTGATCTAGTCTCAGGTTACCTATTCTTCTGGTAATACATCTATAAGCACTCATAAACACTTGATGTTATTTGTAAGATTTGACTAAAAGAGTTTTGTTGCTTCTTTAAGGTAAATAAATAATGTATTATAATCTTTTTTTTTATAGCAGTTAACAATGCACTTCTTAATTTTCCCACCCAGGTATAGTTTTTAGTTGAATTTAGATGTCACCAGATGTCTGGCTATAATCAAGACTAGCTCTAAAGTCAGAACAATGCCTTATTAAAGGTCTACATAATTCATTATGCACTTATTGACACTTAACTATGCATTTTACCGGAACTAAAGGGAGAACAATACCTAATTATGGTCAATAAATGTTTTATCAACCATAAATAATTTATTAACAATTAACTATGCTTTTCGTAGCTCTCCCATCTGGAATGAGCACTACATGCTGTCAAGGTTCATAAAATGTGAATAAGAAATTACATATAAATACAATATTTTAGTGGTGAAGCCCAAACACATACTTTAAGGCAGCTCCTTTGAAAAATATCTTTCACTTTCATGTAAATGGTAGCCACATGTGGCCACAAAGAGAGCATTCTATATAAAACACAGCCTCAAACAGGCCTTTGGGGGGCAAAATGGTGTGCAATTACTGTATCCATTTAGGTAAATTATATTATAACATATATTCTGAAAAGATTATACAAAACATCATTAATCACAACAAAAAGTAGTGCAATAATTGAGCAATATTCTAACAAAAGATTAAAGAAAATCCATTAAACAATAACTTGATAATGCATCTCAACTAGAAAGGTACGCTCAGCAGAGCGCAAATCCCCGCCAGAAGGCAGTGCCCTAATGACTCTCAATTTATCTGTTTGTCTAACTTAAAACAGAGTTGAATGTGCGTTGACATTAAGACTAAAAGAATAGCACACGTTGTACATGGTCTCTACCAGTGTTGGGCAAGCTTTATATTAAAGGTGTGTTAACTGTTAAGTGCATAATAAAGGCATATTAAGCATAGGAGAAGGCGTTGTTCTCAGTTTCGATCCAAAAACCTTAGTTTTCCAGTTTTCAACTAATAAATGCATAATAAAATATATGTTAATTATGCATTAGTTAGTTTGTTAGTTAAACTCAATATATGTTTTGTAATGCTATTATAAATGATTATAAGAAACTCTTTTATTAATGGTCTTAAACATTCTGTTAAGTTTCTTAGAAATGATTACAAATATCTTATAATGAATGTGTCTATGATGCTATTATTATGAAGTCTTAATAACACTTAATAATGTTAATAAGGACTTACAATTCCCTAATTACCTATTCATTAACGCTACAAGGACCTTGATATGAAGCAATACCGAAGTTCATACGATGACAGAACCTTCGTTTGAATTTTAATTCTAGTGGGAAAAGTTGCTGTTTTCCTTTTTCTTTTTTTTAATGGATCTGTAAATGTACTCTCATACATATAACTGTCAACGGGAATAAACATTTGCCCAGAGCTATGACATACCATGGAATCAAGGGGAGGGAGTGTGGTCTGAAATATCTGGTATTAATCTAGTTATTGCTGATGTCTCGTCTCCAAAATATATCGTCAAAAACATGTCCCCCTCCCCAACATCAGAGTGAAGGCGCTCTAAAGATATCAATAGGGAATTCACTCACATTTAGTAATTTCTTAGAAAAAGAGAGAAAGAAAGAAAAACAAATCTTCTGAAGATAAATGTCTTCTCAGAACACAGATGTTGTACAGTTGATTGGCGAGCTGCTGGCATTCGCCAGTGTCAATAAGCAGATGGTGATTGTTGTGCACAGAAACCTCAATTGTGGTGCATGGATGGCAGGAGAAGAGTTAGATAGATAAGATGAAAGTAACTGTCCTGGCAGTGGGGGAAACACAAAGGAAATGGAAATGGTCCTATAACAGACACAATTCCAGATAGACATGAGCAGTCTCGGTTATTTAGAACAACACGTCAGTCTCTCTACGCATGCAGTTTCTTTATACCATTAGAACGCGTCCAACTCAACTCTTCAGCAAAATACTTCTTTTTTTTTTCAAATAAGAAAAAGAGGTTGCGGATCAACAATGGGGTTTCTCAGTGGAGTGCTAGACCCAAAATCAAGTTTACATATAAAAAATAGGAATAATAGGAAAGGTAAAAATACTCACATTTCCACTTTTTTTATTGGCACACACCAATAAACGAACGCTTACGCGTTTTGGCTAAGAGCCTTCATCAGGGGCTCTCCATCGATTTGAAATTTGGGATGTGTTACCTTTTTTCAATTCCTATTATTATTCTGTGTGTGTGTGTGTGTGTGTGTGTGTGTGTGTGTGTGTGTGTGTGTGTGTGTGTGTGTGTGTGTGTGTGTGTCACAGCTGCAGGTATATTATATCCGAGACCAGATTTGTTTAGGAAGGTTTTGTGCGTGCTGTAATGTAAACACAAAGAGGATATCACACCAAATAGGTAACTGTATATATTTAACAACGTATTGCACTATGCTATGTGTTGATAGTACCCTGACCGCAATTACATTTCATTCATTTAACACTTTACCATTCTTAAGCGCTAACCATCCGCTGACTGACGATGATTCAAGATTATACCGAAAACTGCAGGGAAAAAGGTACGCAGTGGAGTGGCAATGAGGGTTTGGTTTGAATTCAAGTTGGCATCCGCCACATACCCAAACATAGAGTCTCAATGAACTAATAAGCTCACGCCCGAAACCAAAAGTGACATACCGGAATAACAACGGTGTCATGTCTCAAATGGGGGCTGTGCCACAGCAAGGGGACGGGGGTGAGGGGAGGGGATGACACGTGTACTATGGGTATCGGAGGTGAGGAGTGTATGGTAATGTTGTCACCGCAACCTGGGGCAAGGGAGCTGTCTCTCGCACGTGCACACACACACACACACACACACACACACACACACACGCACGCAGGGACACACACACACGCACGCAGGGGCACACACACACACACACACGCGCGCGCACACACACACACACACACACACACACAGGAAAAAAACAACAGGGGAAACCTCCGCAACGTGCTGTCTCGTTACTAGCCGGCATACATTCTGTCACTCATTATATGTTCTTCCAGATGCGAGAGACGGCTACATTGATTACTTCCTCTCCACTTCCTGCGTCCCCTGTGCACTGCTTGACCTTTATTCCTTAAAAAAAGATATATATATATATATTAGCTATTATTTTTGCCCTCCTCGTGAAATCGAAGCATAATACATCTCGCAAACACGATGGCTATACAGTTCTTTCATGATCATCATGTGTTGCGATCATGATAGCTAGAGCATTGGTTCTCAAAGTGGGGTCCGGGGACCCCCAGGGGTCCGTGGGGGCATTCCAGGGGGTCCCCAGCAAAATGGGTTATAGCATCATTTTAACCACTTTAACCTTTTATACTTTGGCTATTCAAAAGTAGCTCATAGCGCGGCACCGAGTGCCGCGCTATGAGCTTGTAGATCTGCTATTTTTGAAAAATCTTTATCTTTTTTGGCAAATCTTTGAACATATATATTTAAAGCGAACATTTGTTACTCAAATCTTTGCTTTGCCATTTCGAGATGGGGGTCCGCGGCCAAATACATGTCATTTTGGGGGTCCTTGACAAGAAATAGTTTGAGAACCACTGAGCTAGAGTCTCTTGGTAGCTAAAGGCAGTGTTGTTGTTGTTTTTTTGTGGGACAATTACGACTAGGAGGAAACCAGGGTATAAGAGTATAGATGAAACCGGAGCCTTTGATGGGCTGACCCCAGCTGGCCGAGGATTAGTCGGGGACAGAGAACATTTGCTCTGTGCAGAAAATATACTCTCCATAGGCCTACAATTACATTTCATATGGTTTCATGGTTTTCTTTCATGCCGCTTTCATAACGTCGCTGTCGGGGTGAAAAGCTCATATGTCCAAAAACTGTTACTTTTCAGACTCAAAAATAGCAAAGGTAGCAGATCTACAAGCTCAAAACTTATAACAAGCTTCGAGCTTGCGGATCTGCTACTCTTGATGCTTTTGTGTGACGTTGTAGCGTGACAAAGAAGGGCAATAATGTACAGGGGGGAAGAAACTCAAAAAGTTAGAATATGGAGATAGGAGGTTTCTGCCCAACAGCAACGATAAGTATTTCTGTCCCCCCCCCTCCCTCTTTCACTATAATAAAACAGATTCTGATGACATCTGAAGGGCAGGGAACTTGTAAATGGAAAGCATGACACTCACGCTGCACACTTCCTCCTGGTGGGATTACAGGTATTTCCTGCAATAAGCACTTTTAACCCATTGAGGCCTGAGGTTCCGATTCTGCAAAATGTCTACTAAATCCCAACAGTTTTCTGTTAAATATTTCTGTTTCTATATCAGTGGTGCTCAAACCTTTTCATGTCAAGGACCCTCAGAATTATATGTATTTGGCTGCGGACCCCATCTCAAAATATGTTGTTCTAGGGACCCCCAGAAGCAAAGATTTGAGTTAAAATGTTCGCTTTAAAAGAATGTATATTCAAAGATTTGCACACATGTTCATGATTTTTCATTAATAGCAGATCTACAAGCTCGTAGCGCGGCACTCGGTGCCGCGCTACGAGCTTGTATATCTGCTATTTTTGAATAGCCAAAGTGTAGGCGAATATGTCGACATTTTTCTAAAATAGGTCTACAAGCTCGAGCTAGTAAATTAGCCCTATCTTCTCAATATTTGAAAATAGGCCTTAAACGCATGAACCCTAGCGTCCCTATTTTGGGGCAAACATCCTGCAAAAATGTTCGCCATTGTGAGCTTGTAGATCGCTTATTTTCGACAAAGCGATTTGGTGTAGGCTAGAGAAAGAAGGAGGGGACCAAGTACGGAATTCTGGGGGACCTTGTCATTGAAGCGAACTCAAGCGAGCTTGAGCCTCGAGAGGCACCACCGAGCGAGCTAAAGCGAGCGAGTTGCCGTGCCGAACGTTGCGAAGTTCGCTTTGAGCCTACTCAGCGCCGTTCGTGTTACGTACCGATAGGGACAGAATCGTAAATCATGTTTTGGGGGCGAGCGTTTGCCCCAACTGCCACTCAAAGTGGCTGCTGGCCAATCACAGCGCGTTCTTGCACAAGTGGTATAGGCTTTGGGATAACGCGTCATTGAACTATATAGGGGTTAAGTGGATCCCCAATGGATCCCTGGTTTGTTGTCTTGATTGGCCTGGTGATCTGAGTTGTGGTGATCTGAGGGAGCTTGATGTGAAAGACTGTGGAAATGTAGGCCTACTCACTCATTGTTATGACTTTCTGATCTGAACATCAGGCCACAAACCACCCCAGGGTATGCTTCCATATAAAAAGATGAAGCTAAAGGAGTAGTTCACCCCAAAACAATCGTATTTTCTATCAATTACACACCCCATGAAGCATTGAATTCATGGATTTTGTTTTTGTTTTTGTCGCATTCCTAAGACAATAATTTGATGACCAGCAGACCCTTTGGCAGCGGTTCCGGTAGGAGACACAAAGGAGACTCATTTGTGTCTCCTACCGGTCATCAAATGATTGGCTTAGGAATGCGACAAAAACTAAAGCAAAATCCATGAGTTCAAGTCTCCATGGGGTGACTAATCGATAGAAAAGAAGTCATTTTGGGGGTGAACTATCCCTTTAATGAAACATCTTTACCACAAAGTTTACCAACTGGTTGCATTCTAGGTGGGAGAAATCTGCATGCTCACACAGTGACTTAATCAATCCATGTGCAACACACACACACACACACACACACACACACACACACGCACGCACGCACACACACACACACACACACACGCACACACACACTCACTCGTGCGCACACACAGAAAAAGACCGTAGAAACCTGCCACAAAAACGTAATCACAAAAGGTCATGTTGGCGAGTGAGGGAACAGATTAAATTAGCATAGTATTAGATATGGAAAATGATTTCTGTCAAATCAAACCATAGCACAATTATAATATGTTAATTACTTATTTCATTAAGGATGCTGATTGCGGTTCACAGATGAAATCAACCGGGCACAGACACCTGCGAAGGAGGCGATGGAGCCTGAAACCTATTCCTCTCCCTCAGTCCTGCATGGCCCTTAACTGACTCCAGCTATTCCTCTCCCTTTGAAACACCATTGCGCATCGTGTCTTTTCTTTTTTTTTCTCTCTCATTTAGCTTCATCTCTCCGTGGTTTGCCATTCAGCCGTGCGTTAATTACTTTAATACACCGCACAAAGGGCTTTGTGTTAGCTCATCAAAGGAAGGAGGAGAGGTGGACTGTGACGTGACATCATGAACTGACCACTATATGCTCCACAGGAGCATGGAGGAGAGGAACCGTGTCTGGTAGCAAGCAGCGTTGTTATGTCCGCTTATTGTAAGCGACTTTGGGCTTGTTTTTCTGTAAAGTTGCTTGTAAATATTGGTTAGTTGCCGGTTGCGTTTTTTTTGGGGCTTGTTTCCAAAGTGTAGTTGCTTATTTGGGCTTCCTAATGTTATTTAAAACAGTGGTTCTCAAACATTTTCACGGCAAGGACCCCCAGATTTAATATGTATTTGTCCACGGACCCCCATCTGAAAAGATTTTGTGCCAGGGACTCCCATAAAAGATGTGTGTATTTAAAATGTTTCAAAAATATTACAAATGTCATTTTTCTAGATTTTTTTGAAAATAGCAGATCTACAAGCTTATAACGAGTCGCATTGCGACGCGTTAGATGCTAATAATAATATAATATATAGCTAGTATAATATAGCTAGCAACACTGGTAGCGAGCTGTTCATAGGACAGAATGGTGAAACATGGACTGTCTCCAGAGTTCGTATCATAACAGTATATAATCTTGACAGCAGTAGGCCTATATAACTGCGTCCTACAAGTGCCAGATCAGAGTTAATGACATGAAGCCTAGCCAACACATAATGGTCATGGAAAGTAGAGTGCAAAGAAAATAATTTAGTGCTTCAAAGTAACTAGGATACCAGGTAAGCCCAGCATCTGTCTAAAAACATGTTAACTTAATAACATTCCCATCATCTGTGGTCAAACAAGACGGGGATGTGGATCTCTCTGACGTCATGATGATGATATCATATTAATCAGTGTTCATTTTGCTGACTAAGACTAACACTAAAAGACTAAGAGGTTTACATTTAGTTGAGTAAGACTAGACTAAGACTAAACAACTTCAGATGACTAAAAGAGGACTAAAATAGGACTAAATAATTAGTCTTTTGAATAAAGTCTTATTCAAAAGACTAAGACTAAATCAGCGTTTGCTGTCAAAATTCAGCCAGTCTTAGCCAAATATGGAGGGACAGCGGGATGGTCCAGAAGATAAGATAATGAATTGACCAAATGTGAAAAATATGTTGACAAATATATTCACAATATGTCAAAGTTATATATATATTCCCCCCCCCCCCCCCCCAGTAGGACATTAGGACTGTGCACGCTGCGTGCACAGGAAATTTGGCGGTGATCGGTCCAGTGGTTTGTGAGATTAGCCGCGGACACACACACACACACACACAGAACGCTCTTCTAAGACAGCTCGCCCCCTAGGAGCCATGTCGTAAAAAAATCTAAATAGCATAACACATGTGAGCGAGTATAACCAACATATATCTGCATAATATAGCTCTATAGCATCTATCAAGCATCAGACTGGGGTGGAAAATGCGGGAGTGAGTCTGCAGTCCTGACTGCCAGGGGGAGTTTTTATTCCACATAGCTTATAGGGGCCAGGAGGGAGATGAGTCGGGGGCCGGGGAGCATGTGGAGTGTTATTGGGCAGGGTGTTTTAGGGTATTGTATTTAATGTGTATGGGGTGGGGGTGGGGGGTGCAGTTGGGCCGGGCCCCATGTAGTTTTAGGGCAGTGGTTCTCAAACTTTTTCATGTCAAAGGACCCCCAATATGAATGTATTTGGGGCGCAGACCCCCATCTCAAAATATTTTGTTCCAGGGACCCCCCAGAAGCAAAGATTTGAGTTGCAAATGTTCGCTTTGAAAATATGTATATTCAAAAGGTTTGCACAAATGTTCACGATTTTTCAAAAATATCAGATCTACAAGCTCATAGCGCAGCACTCGGTGTCGCGCTATGAGCTTGTAGATCTGCTATTTTTGAATAGCCAAAGTATAAAAGGTTAAGGTGGTTAAAATTATTGTGATGCCCCTGGAACCCCCCCCCCCCCCCCCCAAGGACCCCTGGGGGGACCCCACTTTGAGAACCAATGGTTTAGGGCCTCGGGATGGTCAGAAACGGTCCTCACATAAAACATTTCGCTACAGATTGTAAGCTGTAAATTCTGTTGATTTACTCACAGTATTTTGAGCTTGTAGGACACTGATTATGTGAATATTTGTGACCAAAAAAGTGTTGTGACTCAAATTGTCTACTATAGCGACTTGTGTGAGTATAGGCAAAGCAAACAGCCTCACATTACCTCATTCTTTTGCTCCTCGCTTTGCATTCAAAAGTTGAGTGTTTCAACCCGTCTGTAGTCATACATTCTTCCTGAAGACTCTGAGTTAAGGTTGTGTGTCTTTGATTCCTTGGCAGTCATAAAATGATATTGTAAATGATATTCCTTCCCACAACATGCAGCCTACTCAATTTAAATGTGAGCGATCTTTTTTCCTTAAAACCTTTTTGAAATGGGCCTTCTCATCACTATTCAATCTGGCTCCACATTCATGAAACATCGCATCAATACATCATCCTACAGATTTAATATGTTGGCTAATACGATACATTTCCAACATAATTATTCAATCAAATAGCCAGTTAAAGTCCAAACTGAACCGAAACCTCTTTCTCCGATTGAGCGACGGACAGGTCTTGTGTGAGCCAGTCAAATGGTGAAATCCAGAGGACAATGATGGCGATGCTAAATGACACTTGCCTCTGACATGTGGCAAATGGGAAGGATTATCATAAGCCAATGAGCTCCACTATGAATGTATGTTTAACCCATTAAGACCGGGAAAGCATCGGTCATTTTAGATTTGAACCACTTTATCCATTATTTTATGCTTTTGGCTATTCAAAAATCGTGAAAATATGCGCAAATCTTTGAGTATATATGTTTTTAAGCGAACATTTGTAACTAAAATCTTTGCTTCTGGGATTCCCTGGAACTAAATATTTTGAGATGGGGGTCCGCGGCCAAATACATATAATTTTGGGGGTCCTTGACATGACAAAGATTGAGAACCATTGATATATAGCAACGTAAGTGTTTCAGAAAACTGGTAGGATTTAGAAGACATTCGTAGAATCGGCCTCAGGTCTTAATGAGTTAAACCTCATTTGAAGTGGCATGTATGACATTATCATGCCAATTTAGACGGAATTCAATCTGTTGGCATCAACCGCCATGATTTTGATTTGACTTCTAAAGAGACCAATTTGTTTCTAAATGTGTGTGCGTCATTTCTAAATGTCACTTTTTTTTTGGTGCGCGTGTGTGTGTGATTAGAACATTATATCTGCATCTATTTCTGAGTTATAGGCTGTATTCTCCAACTCCATCAGCCCTCAAATTAGCCTTTCCCATCAAGTATTGGGGGTGAAGATTAGGACATAATACGGCCTATGACGTTGACAGGCAGAGTTAATGTTAAGCGGGATGTTGGAGTGGCTATCGGCTGTCAGTTCCCATTGCTAGAAAGTTCACAAAGTCTGTGTATTACATTAGCCACTATCCCGCTAATCCTATATGTACAAGAGCTGCGTTCTGGGATTTACTCTCATTTTGTTTATGTCCGATGAGAGGCATGCAAAGAGGTTCGTCATGTTGTTTATAACCGTTGCAGATGTAGACTTAAGAGTTAGTTCCAAACTGTGTCTTTTGAAGAAGGGGAAAAAAGGCAAAATAAATGACCGTTGGCTGACTATTCATTGGCTTATCTTATGACCATTACTACACTTCTTTTTAAAATGTAATCATCTGCGTTCTTTTCATTTTCGAGCAACAAACAACAGGTAGGCAGGCAATTATCTTTTTTCTGGAACCGAGATACAGCCAGTGGTGGGAAAAGTACTCAAATGTCTTACTTAAGTAAAAGGCCTGTGTTCAAAATGTTACTTGAGTAAAAGTACGAAAGTATTGGCATCAAAATATACGTAAAGTACCAAAAGTAAAAGTACTAAAATGTTTGCGATGCGACGCGTTGTGAACTTGTAGATCGGCTATTTTCAAACAGCCTATGTATCAAATAGGGCTGAAGTGGTTAATGTATGTTTTATAATATAATATCTTATATCTGCAAAGTAACTAAAGTTTTCAAATAATTGTAGTGGATTAAAAGCACAATATTTTCCTCAGAGATGTCATGGAGTAAAAGTAAAAGTATTGAAAATTGGAAACACTCCAGTAAAGTAAAAAAAGCACCTCAAAATTGTACTTAAGTACAGCGCTTGAGTAAATGTACTTGGTTACTTCACACCCCCTGGATACGGCATTTGAATTGAAACCCTTTATATGCAGTGCGACTGGTACTGTGGCATCAGGGTGGGTAATTCTATGAATACGGGGCGTTGCAGACGCTTCAACGTAGCAGATTTGCCATTAGGACATGCTGCACGGAACCCACGCGAAAGCGGCCGCGTGTCGCACGCTTTGATTATGGTGATGAATGATTATCATCTCTCTGGCTCTTACAGGGCATATAAGAAACGAGCAGATTCTTAGACTATAATCTCTCATCTGTTTGTGCATCCGGCACTTTAATGCTTCAGAGGAGATGAGTCAGAATAACATTAGAATAACTGGATTCGAAAAAGGGAGGTTCACTCCTCTGGTATATTAGGACTCAGTGGTATACGACAAACAGTGTGTGTGTGTGTGTGTGTGTGTGTGTGTGTGTGTGTGTGTGTGTGTGTGTGTGTGTGTGTGTGTGTGTGTGTGTGTGTGTGTGTGTGTGTGTGTGTGTGTGTGTGTGTGTGTGTGTGTGTGTGTGTGTGTGTGTGTGTGTGTGTGTGTGTGTGTGTGTGTGTGTGCGTGCGTGCGTGTGTGTGTGTGTGTGTGCTTAACCCACTCAATCCGGGAACGCATACTGTGTCATTTTAAGATTTTTTGGGCTATTCAAAAATAGCAGATCTACAAGCTATGTAGGTCTGCTATAGATCTGCTGCGTAGATCTGTTATTTTTGGAAAAAAAACGTGAAAAAAATTGCAAATCTTTGAAAAATGTATATACATTTTTTACTCAAATCTTTGCTTCTGGGGGTCCTTGGAACAAAATATTTTCAGATGGGGGAGTCTGCGGACAAATAAATATCATTTTGGGGGTCCTTGACATGAAAAAAGTTTGAGAACCACTGACATAGCAACATAAGTAAAATAAAATAAAAAATACTGTTAGGATTTAGAAGACATTTGTAGAATCCCCTAGAAGCAAATATTTGAGTTAAAATGTTCGCTTTAAAAAATACATATATATTCAAAGATTTGCACACATTATCAAGATTAAAAAAAAAATAGCAGATCTACAAGCTCATAGCGCGGCACTCATGAGCTTGTAGATCTGCTATTTTTGAATAGCCAAATCAATCTTAAAAAATGACACAGATGCGTTCCCGGTCTTAAAGGGTTAAACGTGTGTAACCCCAGACCAAGTGCAAGGTGTATGTGTCTGTGTGTGTGTGTGCGCGCACACGCACGCGCCATGTGTGCTCGGAGAGCAAAGAGAGCTTGTGTATGCCCTGTCGTATGATAAATGTGCTCTCTCCCATAATCTATGTGCTTCAAAATATGATGTATGTGAGGATGAACTTTGAATTATAACCTAAAGAGTGACTCATTAATCTTCTGACTTTGGTGGGGAGTGGACCAGTGGAATCCATTTTGTGCGTTTGTGTTTTTATGAATAATGCAATGTTGCAGCTGGTCAGCTGGATCCTGGGCAGTGGCTTATAGACGTACAGATGCCGACATACTGTATACAAGCAAAGCGTGCTTTCTCTACTGAAATATAAGGTGAATGCGCCCTGGCATTCACACAAGGTCAACAGATCCTATTAGGGTTCTTCTATGTGTCAAACTTGACCTTGGTGTCAGGGATATGAAGTTATGACTTCCTTGTTCGAAATGCACACAAGTGGCTCACACACACACGCTCACACACACGCTCACACACATTTCCCTTCTATTTCTCTCTCTCTCTCTCCTAAAATGAATGAATTTGTAGTGAGATTGAACGCAGCTATGTCTGTCCAGAATTCAGATCTCTGACAATACCGTAACATCTTCAAAATTGCCACTGCAAGCTCAAGTTGTGTGTGTGTATGCGTGTGTTTTTTTTCCTCTCCACACAGTGAGCGTGTATAGGCTACAATAAGAAAGTTGAACGTTTCATGGACTGTGTCCGAGCCGGGATTTCGAAAAGTCGTTTAAGCCGTGAACACAATCCGACGGTGTCCTAAACGTGAGTGGCAAAACCCCTTTAACGGGGAAATGTAAAAACCCTGCGAGTTGTCAGGTGAGGCCAGCAAAACCCCAGGCACAATGCAAGAGGTGATTTACTCTGAGCAGGCTGGATGTCACAAAGGCTTTTTTTTTGCTTCCCTTAACCCATTAAGACCGGGAACGCATCTGCGTGTCATTTCGTTGGCTATGCCGCGCTACGAGCTTGTAGATCTGCTATTCTTGAAAAATCGTGAAAAATGTGTGCAAATCTTTGAATATATATATTTTTTAACAGTTTTTTGGAAACGTATGTTGCTATAATATCAGTGGTTCTCAAACTTATTTCATGTCAAGGACCTCCCAAAACGATATGTATTTGTCCGCGGACCCCCTTCTCAAAATATTTTATTCCAGGGCCCCCCCCAGAAGCAAAGATTTGAGTTTAAAATGTATATGTTCAAAGATTTGCACACATTTTCACGATTTATTAAAAAAAAATAGCAGATCTACAAGCTCATAGCGCGGCACTCGGTGCCGCGCTATGAGCTTGTAGATCTGCTATTTTTGAATAGCCCAAAGAAATCTTAAAATGACACAGAGATGTGTTCCCGGTCTAACTGGGTTAAGTCTTATTTGGACTTAAATTGCCCCTGTGAAGACTCGTTTCTCTTCACAATCTTCCCGCACTGTAGCCTGGAGAATCCTCAAATGGTAATACCTTCATCATGGCCCACTATTACTATATTACCCATATGTCATCCTACAGATGGGTTTTAAAAAGGGATTCTGTTCCTGGTCATCTAAAAGCTTTTGGCATTCGCTAGATGACATTGAGACATCCAATTTTCTTTATATACGGTATATATGGAATTAACATATTGCCCTAGATATTCAAAGCAAAACGTCATTCATCTACTAGAGTCTCACATGCAGACATAACATGTATTAGTAACAAAATGAGACCAATCGTATAGGTGGCCAGTAAAAATGTCAAGTTGCAGTTAATCTTTATGGGGATATAAAATCATTTTGGATGGCTTGCTTAAAAATTCAGAAAAAGATAAATACATTTTCACACTGTTAAAGCTAATGTTTTACAATTAACTTTAAAGCATACATTGCAGGAGTTACATTGCAGATGTATTTGTCTTTTCTGATGTTTTTTTTCCTCCTGTCTTCATCTTTTATTTTTATTGCTTAACAATTCAGTAAAGACAGTAAAGGCACATTTTGTATGGTGCATTTCAAAATGGACACCAGTGTGATGCTAATTCCTGTACTTCACATGTGGAATACATTTAAAAGTATAAGACTGTCCTTGACTAAGAATTGCAATTGTAATCGAGGTAAAATTTACCTCGATTAATTAGGCATGGAGATATTAACACTTAAAAATTACCAATTATTTAATAATGATCAATAAACATACATTAAAATGACATTACATTACTTTTAAAGTATCTTAGTTGTATGTTTATTATGTGCATGTTTGAATGTACATTCATAAATATATAAAAGAAATATGGTTACATTTCCTGTGTCATTATTTCCAATTATAAAAGAAGATACACTAAATCAGAAATGTACAGACTCCAGATCCAAATTGAACAAATAATAATAAAATAAAAGAATATAAAAAGTAAAAAGTATATTATACTAATATACAATATATTATTGATATGTTTAACCACTTGTGTCCCAGCATCCCTATTCTGGGGGGAACATTCGCAGAATAATAACAGATATGATCGGTAGAGAGACATTTTCGGCAAAGAGATTTGCTGAGTGGGGGGAAAAAAAAGAGTCTACCAAGTACAGTTGCAACTCGGCTCCTAAGTATAGAGGGTTTAAGTGGTTAAGGGGGAACAGTGCACAGCGCTCGTACGGAGTCAGACAAGCTGAGAGAGAAACAGCGGTGGGAGAGAGGTATATAACGGTACAGGACAGAAGTGTCTGCTGAGATTAGACCTATAAGGCCATGCAAAGGGCTACGGTGCATGTCAGCTCATACTGTAGTACTACCGCTTCAATGACAATGGCCTTAACCACCACGCCATCCACAGACAGGGGGTTCACTCGCTCTATTATTATTCATTGCCATGGTTTTACACACATGGGTTTCAACCATGCACACACACACACACACACACACACACACACACACACACACACACACACACACACACACACACACACACACACACACACACACACACACACACACACACACAGTCACACATAACTGTTGCAGCTGTGCAGTTGCCCAACGCAACCCAAATCAGCTCCCCCCCAACAAGATAGAGAAGGATCGCCGTGCAGGCAGATAGGTATTAACAAACTTGTAACTGGCTGGCAGTCAGCCCTCTCAGCCGTACATACGGTGCACAGAGCCAAGCAGCCATAACCAGGTGCATCAAGCCCCGCATTACATCCCTATATACCCCAAGTATTTACCCTGCCATCCAGCGAGGAAAGATTAGCTTCGCCGGGGAACTTGATTTATGGACGACAGAAAGCAATCGCTTCTCGCCGCGCGCGCGCGCACACACACACACACACCGCTGTAGATGTGCCTCCTCCTTTTTGCCATAGACGCCTCGGCCTACACCGGCTGAAAGCCCTTGATACCGTGTTTGCCCTAAGGTATAATGTTTGATAATATAACTACTGCTTCTGTCACCAGACCACCACCACCCCCCCCCACACACACACACACACACACCCCGTCAACCCCACCGCCCCAACCCTCCCAACCTGCACCTCAACCCGCCCCAACATCCAATACCTCCCCCCCCCAATACATTACGCAGTCTCACAATGCTTTTAGATTTATGGTGGAGTAATGGGGTGGCAGAGAGCGTGGTAGAGAGAGAGAGACAGAAAGAGGGAGAGAGAGAGAGAGAGAGAGAGAGAGGAAAAGGATATGCATTGATTGAAAATCCCAGATAGTCCCATCCAGCGCCGCCCCCGAAGAACATCAGTTATTTTGCATCCTGACACAGCTATTGATAACTCGTAAATGTGCGCGAAGGATGACAAATGTAGATGGAAAGCGACTCTGACAAAAATGATAACGTTGTGGGTTCTCCGGGGGTGGTGGTGGTGGTGGGGGGGGGGGGTGAGGTGGGGTGATGGAGGTGGGAGGCAGAATGCTGCTTAAAATATTTAATAATTGATATGAAAGGCAGTGAGATGTCGTTTGACCCCGGAGGAGTGTGAATGTCATCAGGAAATTGCACGAGACTTTGAAGTGAAATACAGTAATGGTTTTGACTAAGAGAGTGTGTGTGTGTGTGTGTGTGTGTGTGTGTGTGTGTGTGTGTGTGTGTGTGTGTGTGTGTGTGTGTGTGCGCGTGTGTGCGAGAGATCGAGATCGAGAGATCGAGAGACGGAGAGAGAGAGGGCAGGTGGTTGTGGCCTCCAAGAAATGGCAAATTATATTAGCATTGTGATCATTATTTGTCTTCAGGATACAGAATGGAATCTTTTGTGGTACAGTAGGTAGAGGGCATAATACTGTGACATTGTGAACAAGTTTGATATGGTGGTATAATATAAAACAATTCATTCATTTTCTGATTCTTGTTATAGCCATAAAGTGGGGTCGAAGGGTTTAACCCTTTAACAGTCTGCTCAACCAATTGGTAGAGCACATTTTAAGTCACTATTTCTCATTGACAACATTGCTGAACTTAACTCAACCTGATTGAGCCCTTTCTACCATTTGGTTGAGGTATGTTATGGCAAAAAAAGGTCCACCAGATGTCACTGTTTCCCAGTCACATGGATTCTCAGGTAGCCACTTTTTAGGAAGTGAAAATCAATTAATCCACTCCTGAAAGGTGGGATTTTTTTGGTTGAAATTTCAGAGGTAAGATTTTTTTGTTGTCATATTATCATCTCAGAGGTGTTACTGAACCTGATTATGTAGCTTGATACAATAAAAAAAAATCTAATAATGGTCTAATAATTTTCTGAAAACATGCTCTACCAAACGGGTTGTTTGTCACTTTATGGTAAGTAGTGAAGCTAAACTAAAGTAATTAAAATGTACTATTTGCTATGGATAAATAGGGCTTTTGCTAATTCAGTGTTGTTAATATAATACATATAATGTTATTTCATTATATTTATGTATTAGTATGATTTTATTCCTATCTAAAAAAACATGCTCAACCAAATGGTTGAATTGTCATTTAATGGTAAAGGTTAGTGGTGCTGAAATAAAAAATTGACTATTTTGATGATCTGTGTGATGAAGAAGATGACCAAACAGATGATGCTGATCAACTCTCACAAGCAGAAGAGACTGGGAACATAATGGGAGACATATTTCTCAGTGAATGCATATAAATCAATGTATATGCATGAAACTTTTACCATTACCATAAAGTGACATCTCAACCGTTTGGTAGAGGCCTATATTTGGAAAACTGTTGGGTCTGTTAAAGAAATTATAATTGATAGTTGTTACTATTGCCCCAAATAAATGAAAAATGCAAAGAAATAATTTTTCCAATGCTTTTTTCTTGGGGTGACCTTTAAAGGGTTAAAGATAAAGATATTCATAAAGACTGATTTACATTTAGTCGCACAGTGGTGTTCCGATGTAGGCCTACAAGCTCAAAACGCAATGCACGCAATGCAATGCAAGCTTGCAGATCTGCTATTTTTAGTACAGGTCTCGCTGCATTTGATGTACCGTATGTGTTTACCTAGCTTATTGTAAGTCGCTCTGGCGAAGAGCGTCTGCTAAACGCCTAAATTGTTCATTGTAAATAAGCATGCTTACCGTCTAAAGGCTAGGATTTTGCAGTTTAAAAATAATCGTGTTATTATACAGAGTAAGAAGGCATGAGGCGAAACATTTTGACTCCAAGGCTATAAGTTACCACCTGATCAGTTGTAACG
Source organism: Gymnoscopelus braueri (assembly GCF_963280865.1). Classification (NCBI taxonomy): domain Eukaryota; kingdom Metazoa; phylum Chordata; class Actinopteri; order Myctophiformes; family Myctophidae; genus Gymnoscopelus; species Gymnoscopelus braueri. Next base: position 42,937,417 of record NC_137613.1, read on the forward strand.
GCAGAAGTTAACGCCCAATGCAAACAATATGAATCCATTAAGGCCGGGAACGCATCTCTGTTTGTCATTTTAGATTTATTTGGCGATTCAAAAATAGCAGATATACAAGCTCATAGCGCGGCACAGAGTGCCGCGCTATGAGCTTGTAGATCTGCAATTTTAAAAAAAATCTTGAGCATTTTTGCAAATCTTTGAATATAATACTTTTTAAGCGAACATTTGTAAAAAAATATATATATGTTGACGTCCAGAAGCAAAGATTTGAGTTACAAATGTTCGCTTTAAAAAATAGCAGATCTACAAGCTCATAGCGCGGCACTCGGTGCCGTGCTATGAGCTTGTAGATCTGTTATTTTTGAATAGCCAAAAGAGATCTAAAATGACACAGATGCATTCTCGGATTGAATACCACTGTGAGTTGGTTGGGATAAAACTGATCACCAAGTGGCATATGCTTAATGTCTGAATTCTTGTCCATATGGTAAGCGTTGGCATCCTGCAGTGGGCACAGTGGGAGGTTGGCAGTAGCTTCCCACACACACACCTCACGTTATTCCTAAGGAGAACTCAAAGTCTTTATTCTGTCTACATTGCTGTTTGGATCAATCTGACTCGCTATAACAAATGTGAGCCATGTATTCAGTCTTATAAAAAGTCTTACATTTAACCACTTAAAAGTCGCGGTGAAACAAACCTGAGTTGCAACTGTATTGGACCACTTTTTCTCCTGTCTACACCAAATCTCTTCGCCAAAAATAGCCCATCTACAACTACAAGAAGAGTTTGTAGATCTGCTATTTTTGGGCAAATGTTCCACCCAGAATAGGAATGCTGGAGTTCAAGTGTTAAAAGCATCAGACACACGAGATTAACGAGATTAACGATCATCATAAGTATTGTTAAAGGTACATTATGTAGCACAGCTAGTAAATAGTACTTAATTTACTATTTAGCACAAGCATAAGAAAGATGCTTTGCTATCAACTTCAGAGTTTGCAAGACAAAGCAACGGCCAATAGGATATGCCTGTATTTACTATATTTTTCAGCAGTGATCGCCAAGTGAAATCTTTGACTTGGAAGCATCAAAACGATTCTATTTATTGAGTTAATGAGCAACGATTTACATTACACCCTTGCACCTCCACATCACTGCACTGCAAAATAATTTGTGCTAATTAAACATCCAATCCTTTACTCTCAGAATTAACTCTCTTACTGCCAAGAATGACTTATGACGTGGCTGCCAAGAACGACTTATGGAGACTTTTTTTTTTTAAAGAAAAAAAAAGATATCGAACTCAAGATATCGTGATCCGAGGATTTGGTGCTCCATTCACTTCTTGGTTAACTAATTACTTTAAAAGGCTGTATCTCGGCTCCTGTGTACTTTTTTTTTTACCATGTATTTTTGGCCGAGACATGCTATTTTCAAAGGCGTATAAAATTGATCGGGGAGGTCGTGATGACATTTCTTTTTTTTTACGGAAGCACAGTGAAACCCGCTGTGATTAACAACCATCAGGGGATCGATCATACTGGAGATAAATATTCTGTGACTACTTGAAAAAGGTAAGATAATTGAAAAAAAATCACTGGCAGTGGCTGCACGCAGACAGAAATAAGTCTAGTAAGAGAGTTAAATGAACTCAGACAACGTTATTATGTGGATGGATCAAAATGACGTTGAGCACTCGCTCGGGCGGTGAAAGGGTGAAGTTCCAGTCCACCACGGCAGAGACCAGGGCTTTGATTTCCTCTGCTGTGTCTCCGACTCGGCTGGGCGTGCGTATACGAGCATCATTTGGCCGTGTTCGCACAAGGGGAGCGGGGCGAGGAGGCCGATCTTTGTCGCCGCACCAGCGACTCCTACCTCCTACGGGCTTGGCAGTGGTGTAAAGTAACTATGTAACTCAAGTACTGTACTTAAGTACAATTTTGAGGTATTTTTTTACTTTACTTTTATTCAAATTTTCAGTACTTTTACTTCTACTCCGCTGCATCTCAAAGGCCAATATTGTACTTTTACTCCACTACAATTATTTGAAAACTTGAATTACTAGTTACTTTTTAGATTTTGATTATCATTACAAAACATACATTACCCACTTCAGCCCTATATACATTATGGCCATTTGAAAATAGCCGATCTACAAGCTCACAATGCGTCGCATCGCGACGCATTGTGAGCTTGAAGATCTGCTATTTTCAAACGATTTTTAGCCATTCTATACATTTGAAATGGGCCATTCAGCATAATAAGTACTTTTACTTTTGTACTTTAAGTATATTTTGACACCAATACTTTTGGACTTTTGCTCAAGTCAATTTTGATTACCGGACTTTTACTTGTAACGGAGCATTTCTACATTGCAGTATTGATACTTTTACTTAAGTGAAAACATTGAGTACTTTTTGCACCACTGCGGCTGGTGCAAAAGCCCCCCACTGGTAGGATGCCCGTCAGTGGGGGGGTTGAACTGTGAGCAGTAGGGGGCGAAACAAATCAGTCAGCTCCATGTATGGGCACAAAAGGGGGCATGCCCATAAGTGGGCATATACTGATGACCTCAGCGATCTCCATATATGGGCATAAAAGGGACAATGACCTCTAGTACTGTATAGCAGCAGTAGCACTAGAACATTGGTTCTCAAAGTGGGGTCCGGGGACCCCCAGGGGTCCGTGGGGGGGGTACCAGGGGGTCCCCAGTAAAATTAGTTACTATAGCGTCACAATCATTTTAACCACTTCCATATTTTTTTTTTATCTTGAAAATGTGTGCAAATCTTTGAATATGTTCATTTTTAACTCAAATCTTTGCTTCTGGGGGTCCCTGGAACAAATATAATACATTTTGGGGGTCCTTGGCACGAAAAAGTTTTAGAACCACTGCGACTAGAAGACTGTAAAGGGAAGCATTGTCTCTGTGGATTAGAAGGCATATCATGGAGTCAGGGGGGGTGCACTGACAATGACATAGAAAGGATCACCTGAACTCCCTCCAGCTCTCTCTCCTGAAATTGTGCGTGTCGAGCTCTGATTAACCCATTAAGACCGGGAACGCATCTGTGTGTCATTTTTAGATTTTTTTGGGCTATTCAAAAATAGCAGATATACAAGCTCATAGCGCGAGTGCCGCGCTATGAGCTTGTAGATCTGCTATTTTTTTTTTATCTTGAAAATTTGTGGCAAAATCTTGGATTATATATTTATTAAAGCGAACATTTGTAAAATATTTAGTTCCAGGAACCCCCAGAAGCAAAGGTTTGAGTTACAAATGTCCGCCAAAAAAAAGAAAAAAATATTTGCACAACTTTTCAAAAATAGCCCAACGAAATCAAAAAATTACACACAGATGCGTTCCGCATCTGTGTCTTAAAGAGTTAAAGTTGCACTGATGATTTTTTTTTTAAAGTTAGTTCAAGCTCCTTTTTGAGAACATTTTGACAACACCACCAGTACCTTTTCATAGAGCAGGGGCGAAGGAGAAAGCAAAAAAAAAGAGAGAAAGCTAAAAAAAAGAGAAGGACGACAAGAGCAGGAAAGAGACGTTAGAACTGTTCAAATGAAAGGTGTGTCAGAGGAGCTTGTCAGTGCATTACCGCTGAGATTAAAGGGGTCTCAGTGTCTTCAGTCGGGTTCAAGGGAGACTGCACGTATGGATTTGGCTCAGCCTCTTAAATACCTTTATTGAATGGCATTCAAAAAACTGTCCACAATAATTGCATGTTGACGATACGAGCTCCCAGTGAAGGTGGAACGTTTTAAAAATGAAACTCCTGCATTGTTCGGTTAAGTACTTGGTAGTGTCTATTCGCTTTGAGGAGAAAAAAAAAAGTAAAGTAAAACACCTTACTTTTCACTAGATTAGGACACATGGCAGGGGGAAATATGACAGTCATACAGTACATTCAGGACTTTTATAAGTCCAGGATTTAGTGAGGAAATGGTGTCACCAGTTGTTCTACTTAGAGTGCCTCGCTCAGGAAACATGCCACAGTGATCTTTACAGCATCCCACTTGCAGCAGCGACACATCTGTGTAAAATATTGCATGGTTAACAAGCGTATTGATGACTGATGTTTCTATATCAGTGGTTTTCAAACTTTTTCAAAATGATATGAATTTGGCCGCGGACCCCCATCTCAAAATATTTTGTTCCAGGGACCCCCAGAAGCAATGATTTGAGTTAATGTTTGCTTTAAAAGAATATATATATATTCAAAGATTTGCACACATTTTCACGATTTTTCAAAAATAGCAGATCTACAAGCTCGTAGCGCGGCACTCAGTGCCGCGCTACGAGCTTGTAGATCTGCTATTTTTGAATAGCCAAAGTGTAAAATAATGCTTTTCTTTTAGCTCAAATCAAAAACGATGCGACACAGATGCCTTCCAGGTCTTAAAGGGTTAAACGTCTTAACTTTGCATCGCAATTGGTCTGTTCTGCTGCAGCTCTACTACTCTGCTGGAACTGAACCGATGCTCCACGATTGCAGTGAGATAATTGGTCCATTCAGGCAGCCCCACACTTCCTCATTTGATTCACCTGGCCATGATGATAACTCCACCTACCAACAGCACCAGGTTTTGATTGAACATGTTATTAACAGTTTGGAAAAAAGTACAGGTGCTATAAAAGGATAACAAAAAAGCTCTGAGGGCTTGTTTACATTGTAGTCCTGATGCGATGGGACAGTAACTAAAACCGAACGTCTACATTCTATACAAACAAAGACACAAAGAATACTGTGTCTGTAAAAAAAAAGAAAAACATCGACACACTTCACTATGCAGCGAGTGAGGTTAGGACGCTATTGAAAATAGCGACCTAAAAACTCCCTTGACCATATTCAAGGTTATTTGGTTATTTTTCACAATACTCCAGTAGGCCTACTGTATTACCAAAATGGCTGCCATATGGTCAGGTTCAGTAATGTAAAATGTACTGTAAAATGGTACCACTCAACCTATTTAAACATCCTCGGCTACATTGGAAGGCTTTGTGTTGCTCTTAGTCGTGAAAACTGCAATCCTTCACCTTGACAACCAATTGCACACTTACTGTACATTAACATGTTTTTTTTTACTCCCCAGTCCCCTCACTCCAATTTGGTATCACTGTTTTAGTTCTGCATAGTACTGTACATACACCCAAGTATTACATCCAAGGAATTTAAGATGGACATTTGGGGTGTGGAAACCGACACCCACACACCCACACACACCCCCACACGTATCCTTTTAACCAGTCAGTTTCACAGTGGGAAGCCGGTGACCTTAATAGCAGTAGCTGTCAACACAGACAAGGTGGCTGAACCCCAGACGAGGCTGTCAAAACTCCACGCGGCTGTGACTAGCCATATTGAATGCAAACATGAGTGGCCATTTGTACGAACTTGGCAGGCTGAGAGGTGACTGTCGAAAGAGGTGCGGTGGTTTCAAGGGAGACGTAGAATAGTCCTTTGGGTATCCAATCTGTCAGGAAAACATAAAGGATTGGTTTAAAAAAATGTGATCTATTGTTTACTGTGTTAAAGGCAAGGTTCAGGATTAGCCTATCCAACATTAGCCAGGACCACTCTTGGATTCTTTTTAGGATTTTGTTAGGAACTGAAAGTAGCCTACTTCTCTCCAGCTGGTCCCATCACACACACACACACACACACACACACGTTTGTATTACTATACTTGTGAGGACATCCACACTTTAGGACAGCCATGTTATGAATGTCATTAAAAATAAATATTGCCATTTTTAACCGTAAGCCTAAAGCCGAAAAACAGCAGATCTACAAGCTCACAACGTGTCGCGCTGCGACGCGTTGTAAGCTTATAGATCAGCTATTTTTCGGTGCATGAAACTGGCGCGCAACTAAGTATAAATCATGTTTAACTCTAATTCCAATCCCTAAACCTAACCTCTAAATGTCTAATCCTGACCTGAATGTTTTTCTAATTGTAAACATACTGTATTTACATATTTAACTTTGTCTTGTGAGGACCAGGAAAACGGTGCTCACAATGTATATTTCTTCAAATTATACTATTCTTGGTCCTCGCAAGTATAGTAATAAAAACACACACACACACACACACACACACACACACACACACACACTCTTTCAAAAAACAAAACAAAATCAAATCACTTTCCATGATTGCAGGTAAAAGGAATGACTTACTACTGCAACTCTTCTCCGGTCTATCTGCTTCAAGGTGAGCAGAAGCATTGTAATGCTGCAGAGTGCTTTTATGGTCGGAGAGAATGTTCAGTTCCAACAGACAATATAAATCTCTAAGCCTCCCACCACTGCTCCTTGATATATAGATGGTTTATCTTTCCAAGAATGACTGTAAGTTGACTCCCTCTCGGAAAGAGATATTCACTGATGCATCATCTGTGCTTTATAAGACTACAGTATATACACAAAGACAAACAGTGGGACGTTGGTTGATTCCATGTCATATAAAGTTGGCGGTGAAGCTGAACTTATCTAAAGTATAAATACAGTAGACCTGACTGCAATGCATAACTTAGTGCTTAAAGTTCTGTACTTCATTTGAATGCATCATTTTTTATTAAACATGCAACAGCATGAGCAGAACTTAAGAGTGTTGCCTACTTTCTTCTTAACCCATTAAAACCGGGAAAGCATGTTGTTTTGGGTTTTAACCACTGTAACCATTATTTTATACTTTGGCCATTCAAAAATAGCCGAAATACAAGCTCATGAGCTTGTAGATCTGCTATTTTAGAACAATCGTGAAAATGTGAGCAAATCTTTGTTTTAAAGCAAACAGTTTTTAACTCAAGTCTTTGCTTCTGGGGGTCCCTGGAACAAAATATGTTGAGATAGGTGGGTCGGCGGCCAAACACTTAACATTTTGTTGGTCCTTGACATGAAGAATGGGCCTCAGGTCTTAATCCATTAAGACTATAATGGATATATATATATACTTGAAAAAATAGCAGATCTACAAGCTCATGGTGCGGTGACGCGCTACGAGCTTGTAGATCTGCATTTTTTTTTTAATCTTGAACACACATTTGCAAATCTTTGAATACATATTTTTTTTAAACAACATTTTTAACGGTCCCTGGAACAAAATATTACAAATGTTCGCTTAAAAAAACGATATATTCAAAGATGTGCACGCATTTTCACGATAAAAAAAAAAGCAGATCTGCAAGCTCATAGCGCGGCACTCTGTGCCACGCTATGAGTTTGTATATCTGCTATTTTTGAATAGCCAAAGACTGAATGTACTGAATGGGTCAATGGGTTAACTTGTGACACGTTGAGCCGAAATCAGTTGGATTGAGACACACCAGCGGGTGAATGCATGGTGTGCTGCGGCCATAGGGTTGAAACACGATTCCAGCCAGAGCCATGTGTTGCACGTCTTTCACCCTCTCTCTGCCCTCATCTTTGTCTCAATACATATACTCTGCTATCTAAATAAAGCAATAATTGCCCCCAAAAACTAAAATAAATCACTTTCCAATGGAAACACATTTTGAGTAATGTGCAGTGGAGGAAAGAGGATATTCTTAGATTTCTAGTAAAGCCAACATTATACTGTACTCCAAATAGTCAGACATTTAGGTCAGATTTCATATCGACTGTCATCAAACTCTGTTTTGGTGAAAAGCAGACTAAAAGTGTATGACCGAAAATAAATGGTTGCGTCTCAGTTAGAACCCGTTGCACGTATTGAAGCTCACCTGATATTCATGTTAAATATTTTCAACTCACATTGATTGTCCAGCAGGGTATGAGTTTTTTCAAATTGTATTTCTTTACCTTTATTTGACTAGGAAGTCTTTTTGAGATCAGACATCTCTTTTAAAAGAGAGACCTGGCCAAGATAGCAGCCATATAAAAACAACACAAATCACATGCAACACTTGCAACATACATAAATGCACAATAAAAACAATAAGGAAGCTATATTCAACCACAGTGGCCTCTCAAGTATAGGAAAACAGCCTGAGCATCAAATGAATTAAAACAGGATGCCTTTAAACACACTTGTTAGTTTGCTTCTTTTCAAATAACTGCTAGCTTTTAAGTTTTAAAATTACATTTCTCATCCAGGTTGGACGCACACATTTACAAATCATGAAAACCAAGCCACTTATTTTGATTCAAATCAGACAATACAACTAAACAAGTGAAAACAAGTTAAATCTAATTTCTTAGAAATAATCTTGAGTGACAATTTGGCTGAAACTTTTACATTAGGTCATGTATTTGTATATTTTTCCACAGTAATGTAAAATTGCAGCCTTAAAACACTAATACTGTATCATGATTCATGCTACGCTATACTTGGAATACATTCTACAAACAAGGACAAATGAACAAAACTAAAAGAGTGATTTTTGTATCTGACTACTGAAATGACATTTCGACATCACAACAATGCAGACAAAACAAGTCACATTTGACGGGAACATTAAGTATTGGTGAAAGAGAAATGGCTGGAAATTGATTTCAAGTTCTGTCAGACAGTGACGAAAACACCACCAAGTAAAACAAACACCCCTCACAAAATGCCTGGAGAAAACAAAACTGTGCCATTAAAAATGTAACAGGATTATCCTTTCTGTTTGTTTGTCACGGCGGATCAGGGAAATTAGGGTTAAGAGAAGAGCTTAGAGGCACATTGTTATCACAGCTTCAGAATATTAGACGCAAACTGTGATGATTTGCATATTCATTTATTGCTTTTGAAATTCACCTTGTTAATTAGGGCCAAGTGTAACAATCACTTGATACCAGCAAACAGCTTGACTCAGACGACCGGGCACCAATCGCAAGCTCTTCATTTGCACAGGATCATCAGACTGAACACACACCACAATAACCTGTGTCTGAGTGATATTCAAGTAGGAGGCAAATAAGCTCAAAAGAGAACAACAATGAAGGGCTAGCAGAGAGGCAGCCGGTGTTTGTTGTGCAAGTTATGCTCAGAGAACAACTAGAAAGGCACTCAAGAGAGAAGCTACACCCGCGCCATGCTATGCTATCTAAAGACGTACCCTTGCTCTGTGACCTTTGGCTGATTTGATGACTGGATTAAAACGGCCTGAGTTATCATTATCACTGTGATAGAAAAACAAACAAACGTAAAGATGCCCGTGATTGCAATACACGGCTGTGCCTGGCACGGGTGTACAAATAGGTACTGTATGATACCGCGCACAAACTATTGAACGTTGGAAGCCTTTGCAACATTCCGTAAAGCCACAAGACTTAACTGGATCGTGAGTGCTTATAGTGTCCTTTAGAATCATCATTTCCCTTCTCTACTCTTCATGTTTCATATTCAATTTGCAGTAGGGTTTACACATTATTTTTCTCAGTACAAACCACAAGCAGTCAAACAGTTCTAACATGCCACTGTTCACCTCCGGCCATCACTGAAATACCATCTGAAATATTTGCATTTGCCTTTCATTTGCTGTGTGAGCCGATCCTGGTCTTCTCCCTCCCTGGTCTGCTCCGCATGTCGACTCTCTCCAATTTCCCAGGTTTATAAAGTACGGATCATTCTTGGCCCATTTAGTAAAATTGTACAGTTTCTACATGGCTGCCTCTGCTAAAGTTCAAACCCAGGTCCTGGACACCCTTCAACTGACATCATCCCCAAAGCTTCCCCAAGAGATTGATAAAGTGCCGGGAGCGAACTAATAGTGTGTGTGTGTGTGTGTGTGTGTGTGTGTGTGTGTGTGTGTGTGTGTGTGTGTGTGTGTGTGCACACACGTGTGTGTTTGCATGTTCATGTGTGTGCGTGTATAGGAAACAATGCAAAGCACCGCAAAAGAGTGCTAGAGCGCAAAGCAAAATCCTGAGTGTTTATTTCACTCTGAGAGGGCCCTATTGTCCGTGAATAGCACAATGCACAAGAAAAACTAATTGTGTCTTGCGCCGCGCATTGTCATGTCTTCCCCACGCACAACTGTGTTGCGCTCAAGCTTTTGTAGATACCTCAGTGCCGTGTACCGACTTTACGCGTGGATGTGTGATTGATCTTAACATGAGGCGTGGTGTAGCACAATCAGAGCACAAAGCTATCTTCCCCACAGACTTTTTGCTTGCATTTAAGACGACCCCAATTGGAGCTCGTCTTATCTGCAAAGCGCAAGGGTTTGGTTGTACACAAGAGCGCGCCTCGGCAGGCGCCTTCACAAACACACGTATGCCGATCAAAAGGAAATTCTTACGGTTTCCTGAAGAATATCCTTTTGATCAAAACGTTGAATCGGCAATAAGCAAGTGAAGCACATTACCAGTGTACAGACCTTGTTAGTTTATTTATGTTGATCTCCTGATTGTCCTGCACCTGCACCTGGACGCAGAAGTGGATGTATCTCATCTATTGTGGACATTTTCTTAACCTCTTTAATAAGTTACACATATAAGAACCATAAAGTTGTATGTCTGAGTTATATTTAAGACATAAAGGTCCTGTACCTGCGGCAGTAATTCTTTACTGTAAACAAACTGTATTGCAGACCAAAAGGAAAACACAAAGCTGTTGCTTTTGAAAGTAAATGTAGTACTTTATCTGACCCACTCTTAATAAAAAAAAATAATTCAATTAAAGTAAACGATCAGTACACTTCAAAAATACAAATGAAAACGATCAAACTCAGTTCTTTAGTCCCGCAAACGCAAAGTTCTTTTAAATGTCTCCAATGAGTATTGTAATCCAAAAGTAATCCAAAAGTAATCCAACAGATATTGTCTTCTATTTTCCGAAAATCAAGTAAATCCCAAAGTCATCAAATGAAAAGGCAATGCATTGCATACAATAAGTATATTCCTCACCCAACCTTCAAGTTAGGAGGCCACATGGGTTCCTTTGTCCAAAAGCTCTGACTGGCTTCAGAGCTAAACCCTCAGAAATGTTCCTCGACCAAACTTCTCTCCTTCCAGCTCCCAAAGTTCTCATGCCCCACTACTCAGTGGTTTATTAATTCCTGATTTTGGTTTAGTTTAGGCTTACAAGAGTCTTTTTCTCAAACACCACAAACACTATTTTTTAATACCTAAAATGGAACCCCCGGCCGCCTCACTTCCTGTACTTTTATAGCTGTTCCTGATACCTCACTTCCTGTGGAACTTTTGCTACATGTGCTGCTTTTCCCCCACAGCTCCCCCTATGAGTGAATCATGTTTGTCATGTGAATCAACTTTTTTTTCCCGTACACTACATTTAGGTGTTAAATATTCAACCATATTTTAACCAATATATTCCTCTGTTATCACCAAGTCTGTTATGATTCTTGTGTATCTTTTTCCTTCAATACTCATCATACCTGGACAGGAAATACATTATTTCACACATTTATGTGGCAGTGTCACACACAGGCTATTGTATTGGGAAGGTATAGAAGTGTTTAACATAATCATTATAATTTGTTGGGTGATATAATCAAACATGAAATATAAAATAGAAGTTAAGACATATATTTAATCCAGTGTGACCAGAAGCAGGGATGCAACATATTGTATCCCCAAAAGTTCATGACAAAAAAAGCATTTCAAAAGCAGATGGACCCACCCACCCCCCACCCCCACCCCCCCCTGTCGAACCCTGGGTTCTGGGCAAAGCAGAAGGGGACAATTATATGTTTTAGTTTTTAGCCCTCCTCTGTTCTGAATTCAGATGGTACCACAGCCCCCGTATAGGCCTCATTTGCAGTGCCACTACAAAGCTGGCTTTCAACATTAGTTAAGGCGAACAACCAAGCTTTGTAGTCTCTTTGTTGTTGTTAGGAGGGAGGGGGCGGGGCTGAGATTGAGTCAGGTGTATTGGTCAAAATGGTAGACAATTCTCAAGATTTAGCCTCTGAGCTGTTTCCATTAGCTGATCAAAGACAAAGACAGATGATGGACACGTGACATCTCTGTTACAGGATTATAGGTTTATCCTCACTCTCTAACCACTAGCACTGTAGTGCAGTGGATGTTCATTTACGTAAACATAATGGTGTTTAAACTGTGAACAATGTCCTGTCTTTTTAAAGCAGTCCAAGTGATTCGTCCTCTGTCTCTCTAAGTCCCTTTGAAACAAGGCTTCCTTTCATTTCTGGCACTTGCTTCTATGAGGGGCGGAAACAATTAGCAAGACGTGACTGATATCGTTAGTCTTTGGTCTCAATTCTGCGGAAGGAAGAGTGTTGAACTTTAATAAATGTCAGTTTTCTTTCTTTTCTTACACTGGTTAAGTCATTAATACTGTTTTAATTGCCAATGTTTTTCCACTATGCATTCATTAACAAAAGAGGGACTGAATCCTCATGAACAGGGAAGATTAGATTCACCCAGAACTGGGTTTATCCAGTTCTCCTCGCCATATCCATCTTTATTTGACACATTTAGTTTGGATTCGGTCGACTTCCAACGTTAAAAAGTCATCTGCTTTCATTCAACCTGTCCATCTGCAATGCTACTGTGAAGTCCCACATCACGACCGGCGCTACTGAAAGAGTGCAGAGAGCCAGCAGAGAAGAAGTTACTGAAGTAGAACCAAACCTTTGTTATTCTTTGGGGAGGGCTGGGGGTGTGTAGCACCTTCTGACACATTTCTGATATGTTTACACATCTCAGTGTGATGCATGTGTAAATAAATAACTGGGTTCTGAGGGTAAGCGCGCCTGTGTGTGTGTGTGTATGGGCGGTGTGTGTGTGTGTGTGTGTGTGTGTGTGTGTGTATGGGAGGTGTGTGTGTGGGGGTTTGGCTGTCTTTGTCACGCTCGGTGCTGACAGGTCCGATCAGACAGTGATGACAGCGTATGATTGTCAAAATGCCTGTCGCAGAGTGGCAGGCGGGGCTTTGACATGCGCCGCGCCGCCGCAGCCTTATTTTCCACTTCCCTTCTCTTCCCTGTTTGCTTTTTTTGTCACATCTCTGTTTCCTGGCAGTGAGGTTGGTTTAACTGAGAGTGAAGGTATATATGAAAAAATGAAATAAATAAAAACAGACAAGCGCAGGTAGCATGAGGAAGTCAATCTCGGGGTGTGTGTGTGTTGCGTTCGGGGGCCGCCGTACGTGTCACGCACACACACACACACACACACACACACACACACACACACACACACACACACACACACACACACACACACACACACACACACACACACACACACACACACACACACACACCGACACCGCTCCCACACCGGCGGGAAAGCAAAGCCGGATAGTGACAATGTGGGAGTCAAAACCGCCAGTTGGAAATCTCGGCATTGGCTGGGGGTTCTTATTTATTTATTTTTTGACAAACAAGGCCTGCTCCTCATATATGGAAGGTCTGGACAGGTGGGACAGGTGCAACGCATGCATTTCCCCAGCAAAAGCAATGCACACACACCACCACGGGCGTCTGCTTGGATGGTACATCACCGTCCACATTTCACAGCAAGCTCTCATTTATTTTGATGGGCGTTAAAGGAGCGCGTCAGTTAACTCTGCAGCGAGCATGGGCCCCCGTCGCATTCGGTGAAGAACGCCAACAAAACCTAACCCGTTTGGGCAAAGGGGGGACTCTGGAAACTTTTTTCAGCACAAAGAGTTAATTGAACAGGGAAATATATATATAAACGACAAGGTGCTCCTTTAACTTTTGAAGGCGTTTAACTTGTAACAGAGTCGATGGGTGATTAACTGGTAAAAATGAAGAAATACTTCTAGTCGCCTTTCCTTATTGGCAGTCGAGTGATATCGGCTGTAGACTGCACCAAAATGTCAGACGTATATCATGGGAGTGACAGTGAGACACGGGGCGAGAGCACAATACATCTGCAATGTACAGTATGCAATGCCTCATGACAGATTCTCAGAGAATGAGAGGGAAGTCCCCCCCCCCCCCCGTCTGTCTCCTCACCAACTTTGTAGGAAGTTGGTTCTGTCGCAGATCTGGGACACGGCCTACCCTCAGTGGAGATGTTAGGCAAGGCGAAAGTGACAGGCCGACATCCATCCGCCTCCTCAACTTGTCTATTTATACGTATATTCATATTCATGAGCCATCGGACCACGCGCCAGTGGCGATGCATTTAGCGTTATTGCGGGGAGCTGAACCTCAGCCCTCTCCTCCTCTCTCTGGCAGCTGACAGAGAAAGATTGCCGTGTAGCCCAAGTGACAAAGGACTGGCAGGCCCCGGATACTAAATCATCGTATTGACGGCGGGGCAATGAAAGCGGAATCTCATCTCTAAGACTTGTAAAAATGACTCTAGCCTTCACTTTGGGCATTAAGTGGATTGTTTGTCCCTCTATTAATACATCTCTTAAAAGTCGTGTAAGTCCCCGGCGCTGCCATCTTGAAGACGGGGGAAAAGGGAACACGGTGGATGTTATTATTTATGACTCTCCCGTGTTTGTTCCCCCTTGTGACTTTCTGAAACTTTTTACCCTCAGGACTGTGCAAACGAGGGCATTTGGAGAGGGGGGGGGGTTGGGGGGGTACTGTAAAGTATTTAAAATAATATGCATCTAAAGCACAATGTACAGCCGTATCTTTGACTTAAACGAAGCGTTTATCTTCTATGCTGTCATTATTAATTATGTCCATGGAACCGTTTTCGGTATCGACGCAGAGGTTATGCATTTATATGTTCTTTGTAGTCCTACACACGTTGGCAAGCTGTAATAGCCTAATTAATATACTTTGCCGGAATAGAGTGCGTGTGTGTGTGTGTGTGTGTGTGTGTGTGTGTGTGTGTGTGTGTGTGTGTGTGTGTGTGTGTGTGTGTGTGTGTGTGTGTGTGTGTGTGTGTCATACCTGCCACTGAATTTATCAGGAGACTTGAATTTCTACCCTTTCTCCTGCTGTGCTTCTGAATAGTAATTTCTCCTCAAAATATATATGTATATCTTTAATTTTGGACAACTCAACTACAAGTGAATACTGTGTGGATACTAAGTGAATACTAGGTGGCGAAATTGTCATCATCTCTACCAGGTTATCGTGCATTCACCTGATATTCACTCCTAGGTTGCTCAGCATCAGATTGTGCAGCAGGTCAAGGCCCTCAATTCTCGAATATTATTCAAATTGATCAAGGAGATCCAGACGATGGGATAAACATCCTGCTACAAACTATCAAATTACAATGCATCTGTCCCTCCGGTTTACCAGAACTAGCCAATCGCAGACATACAAGTGCGCCGTTGACAGCCAACATTAGAGTAACGCCTAAATATGCATTTATAAACGTGCCAACATACCCCAAAACCTCAAAACTGCAAGTTTTGAGGTTTTAATATCCGCACACAAGCAGAAGATAAAGATGGAGAGAGGTAGACAATGCATGTGTACCTCCTGGCGGAGATTTCCCTTTCAACAGCGCTTCAGTTGCATAAAGGAACCAGAAAGGTGAAACAAATAGAGAGACTAGAAAGTAGTTGTTTTGTTATACAGTCTTGGATTACACCAGCCATGCATGAGTCATGAAGAGCTATGTCTGCCGCAAGGTACGACGGGCCCCAGTGTATGCTGTTATGAAGGGCCCTAGTGCTGCATAACATAATGGTCCCTAGTGCTTCATACAGCACACACACACACACACACACACAAGCATGTACACACACAAGAGGTCAAAGAAAAATCTATGAGAACCATGGCGCTCTGACATGCAGTAGTGTAAACAGACTGTTAATCAAATCAACAAAATATACAGCGCTATCTTCATTCACATCATTGCGCAACATTATCAAATGCATCCGCCATGCATTGTTTTTGCCATTTTTGTATGGCATTAATTTATGGGGAAAAAATCACACTCAGTGTGAAGAGAGTGGTGCCTTTGATGAGTTAATTAGTGTAACTGGTTGCATCTTTGTGTTGCAATCAGCTGCAGCTGTTGAGGCCATGCTCATACGGACACAGAGCTGTTGAGGCCGCGCTCATACGGACGGACGGACGGACACACACACAAAGTCAGTCCTTGGAGTGGCTAGCACCACTCAAAAAAACATAAAAAGTTGAAATATGGAGATACGAGGTTTCGGCCCGACAAGAGCGGTATCTGAATAAATATCAAAGAAAATAAGAAATTATTAATGGAATTTAATCAGTTTTTTATAGTTTAGGCAGAATGAATGAGCATATCATTTTGTTAGACATAGATATTAACAAAGAAAACGTGGTATAGTCAAGCCCAAGCCAATCAAAGGCCGTATTATAGTAGATGGCAGCATTTGTAATTTCATGCGAGTTCTTTTTTGAACAGAGGCATACTCCTGAGGTGGCAAATCTGAATCCCTTGCAAGGGCCCTGCAACACATTGTTGGAGGGCCCTCTTTTCTCCACGGGCCCCCACCACCCCCACGGGCCCCAGTGCAACCGCACTGCCAGCACTGTCTCTGTTTACCCCCCTGCTGTCTGGGCCAAAGGGGATGAAACATGGCGAAGGTATACCAAAGGCCCCGAGGTGACAGCAGCCCTCAGCAGTGCTGCAGTGTGGAGACTTTATTGTTTAATAAATATTTGGAGTCCACAGTGATACGTGTTTGTGGGGCTAAGAATTCCAAGCGACTTCGCTTGAAGGCCCCACCATTTGCAGGAGAAGTTCCACCTCCACAGTGGTCAGTCCCCTGTGGACATGGCTGACAACCACGCCATGCCTCAAAAACCCAAACGGGGGAAAACAGTAAACATGGTGAAAAGGGCTGAAAAGTTGGTACGCATGTGCACACAGTCCCCACTGCACATTGCTGTTGCTGACTTGTGTGCGGCCATTCATCGAAACTATCTACCCTATCTATCCACTTCTCCCACTGACTTCCTCCCTTCTCTTTCTCCTCCTATTTTTCTCTCTCTCTCTCTCTCTCTCTCTCTCTCTCTCTGTCTCACCCGTTTCTTCCCGTCTCCACCAGGCCCCTAGAGTTCCTTCCCTATAGTTCTTCCTATCAAACTGACAGTAGTGCTGTGCATAAAGATGCTGCTACCTTTGCATAATGCGGATGCGCCTTCTGTAGGTCGAATGAACCTGCTTCGACATGTGTCAGAAGCTTGCCGTCTAGGCTTGGACTAATGATGGCACGCCGGCCAGCCCACTGCCCCTCTGCAACATGCCCACTCTTGGATACGTGCGTGTGTGTGTCTGTGTGTGCGCAGAGGGGTGGTGGGGGTTCGTCATACTGATTAAAAGCAAGGCCCCCCTCTCCACCCGCCCCCAAAGCCCCCTCAGAAAAAGACAGCAGGAACATGAACCGCTGTCAAGTTGGCCTAGATGGGGACACAGGATCCATGTCACCTGAATTTACCGGCCTAATATGACAGCCGAGTTGTGATCCCTTGTCTGGGACGCGTCAGTTTCTCAGAGTTTGGGGGCTTATTCTCATGCAAATGATGTCAGGTTTGGACAGAATGTGAATGAGATTCGTCACAGTGTCCACGGGACTAAACCGACCCACCTGACAGTGGTTCCTCACAAGGGCCCAAGATGAAATAAATGCGACATTTGACATTCAAATCTGGCATCCCCCAGACTAGGAATAGTTCAAAATAATGAGGAATTTGAAGAGTGGAACTGCAGTACTGTGTGTGTAACCTATTTACCTTTCTTGGATCCAAAAGGGCACATTTCCAAACTCCAGCGAGGACACCAGCAATATCAGATTACTGATGTACACAACACACCTTTGCTGTCCAAAGTTTTTTTTTTTTAGGCAAAACAACCCCCACACACACATAGTAGGAATAGTTGCTACCAATTATTTACAAGAGCATGTACAGTATGTCTATTGACCTGCTAAAAATATATATTCTGCAGGGGGAAAAAAAGTCATACTACTGATGGTACTAGAAAATGAGAAAGGTTTGAAAAGCCCTATGTGGTGGAAACAATAGTAATGAAAAGCAAATGGCTTTCTTTGTTCAAAAAACATGTCATAAACATTCTTATTGCATGTTTTTATGAACAGTCCAGACATGACCTGCTGGCAGGATCAAAAGGGTGTTACTAGAAGTTGCTGGGTTGCTAGTAACATGTTTTCTATCAATATATGTCTCCTTTCTGTCTACACAATCAACAATGATTGCACAGCGCTTCACACCTGTGGGCCTTGCAGCTAAACTGACACTGCCGGGAGAAAAAGCTCACGACAGATCCTAAAAGACACTTCATCCATTCAACGCGGTGGCAGTCGTCATTATTCTCAAAGGAATCCACTTTGTCAGGTCTCCATTCTTCAAGAGGGCTCTCCCCTTGGCCTGATGAATTATGTCGTTCGTATCTTTCAAAACAAGGCTCACAACTGACAGGTACACAACACTTTTACAAGATGTTCTGACTGCCGGCGGAGCTTGACAGGGGACAAATATGTGTCAACTAACATTGGGCTGAAACTCTCTATCCATGACGAGATGCCAAAACCTTCAGTTTCTTCCATTCAAACCCTAATGCTTATACAGATTTTTAAGGCGCTCGTATTCTAATGCTTGTCATACCGGCTGTCAGAGACAAAAGCCATGGAGTAGCCATGAGTTGGATACTTTAGCCATGTTTATTTGTTTTGTGGTAGACATGTCTTGACAAATGTCTAGACATCTTGAGTGCGTATCCTGCTTTCCACCTAACACCTAGACTAAATGCTAATTCATACTTCTCTCAACAGTTTCTGTTCAGTTTTCGTTTTAAACTAAAATAACTGAACGCCACTTTTTTTTGTGACATTTGTAGAAATGGGCTTGCGACCAATTATAAATTAACCAGAATCATGTCATAAGGAAGTAATCATTCAAAGTTTATTATAAAACATTCTAAAATCCTGGATATTGTTTCTATCATTGCTGGACTGGCAATGAAGAATACATTACAGTAAATGATGCAATTCTATGAAAAGAACAAGCAACTACACATAGAAAAGTAAACAGGAATAAATTAAAAGCTTTTGAAGTCAAATATTCATGACCGTCACAAATGCATGGTTCATTAATAAAGCAAGATTGCACTTCTTATTTTCAAATGTAAAATTTAACAGAGTTCCACTGCATGTTATATTACAGTCGCCATTAGATTAGTTATATGATGACATATTAGATTAGTACCAAGGCTCGTCAGTTGACTAAACTAATGTGCATTCCTGTTCCGCAATTCTGTTGAATTTGGTTCATGACCATATTTACATGGCAGCCATTTTGTTCTTACAATATGTCATACTCTGGATTTTCCCCCGTGGGAAAATGACCCTACTTCTCACTTGATTTATTACCTCAGTAAACATTTTACTAATGAATTTATGTTGTCAGTCGCCAGTTTCAAGTCTTCTTCAATAAAACATGATGTTTATACTGTAAATCAGGGGTCTTCAAAGTTTTTTTTAGGCCAAGGACCCCTTAGCTGAGAGAGAGATGAAGCAGGGACTTCCTCCACTTGTATCAAATTGTGTTGCAGGTTAAACTTTTGTATAGATTTCATAGATAGCTAAGCTTCATAGACTTGTTTGACAGAGCACTATCATCAGTGTTGTGTAAATTAATGTTTGTAGTCTTCCCCGAAAATAGCCGATCTACAAGCTCACAACACGTCGCAGCACTGCACGTTGTAAGCTTGTATAATGGTGTAGATGGGCTATTTTCAGCGAATAGAGATGAATAGTGTTAGGGTTTATGTGGTTAATGTAAAAAAATAAAAGTTCCTTTCACAAAAACATTTGGCGGCCCACCTCTAGTAACCCCCTTAGAGGGGGTCCCGGACCCCCTGTTGAAGACCCATGCTGTAAATCATTGTCCCCCCATTGAGTAAAATAGGCAATAAAGCAGGGAATGCTTTGTGATTGATAAGTAGCTAAAATAGACTACCACAGCGATCGGGATAGAGGCAGAGCAGCTCCATGAGGGCAGCCTCTATATCCAATATGGTGACGGTCAATTTTCCAAACTCAAGGCTTCAAAACGGGACTCCATTGAGTGACGTCATGGGTGACTCCGTCCATTTTGGCTCCTAGGGGCCAAGCCAAAGAAGAGGGTCTGTCTGTCTGTGAGTCTGACTTGTCTGTCCTGGGCTAATCTCTCAGAACAGCTGGACCATTCAGTGCCAAATGACTTCGCTGCCAGTAAGCCAAGGAAGGAATATCCCGGCATACCCCCCCTCCCTTTTCATTTTTTTTTTTGTTTTGTAACATTATGTTTTATACTTTTGGAAACATTTAAAAGTTCAATTTCATACTGGAAGCCAATGGCTGTCAAAGTGGGCTGAAAGGGCCCAAATATGGAGATGACTGACTCAAAGTACTGACGTGATGCCATATGACTGACATCATAGAATGGCCACATGATGGACAAGATCCTCATTGAATAGCCTGACATCATTAGACACCGTGTTTCTTTTAAAGTCTATGTTCATACTCATAGCTTTCCCATCCTCACTGCTACTGCTGCATGTGAAAAATGTATAATAGAATTAGAAAATTGTCAACTTGCCCTTGTCTGACAAAGAACCTCCTCCAGGAAAGTGCAAGTGCCATTGTAAAATGGCCCGTAAAATAAATGAGAAAATACTTAACATTGCAAAAGGGTACGCGTTGAACACATTTTTATGTCAATAGCTTGCAACGGCGACCTGCAGTGCAGTGCCCACGAAATACTGAGGGGAAATCACAGAGGACATGGTTAATTCCCTGTGCATTGTTTTCCCTGCATTATTGCCACCAGTATATGAGTAAACATGACACGTGTCACAAGCCTTCCCACAGCCTACATTCATAGTATGCATTATTCTGGCAGTTGATACTTCACGGATTTGCTAATGTTACCATTCAGTCGCAGTTCAGCTCGCTGTGACTTCAGGCTTTCCATTTTGATTATTATAAACGGAAATCAGAGTGCATCACACGGCCTCTTGTCACAAACACCATTTTGTCGAACATCAAATTTGCGCTGCCGCCTGCATGCCTCAGTTTGTCTGGCAACGGTTACGACATGGAGCCAATTTATTTTCTGTTTGCTTTAAGGCAGAAAGAAATAAATAAAAACTGAGTCACAAAAGAACAAACAAAACACTGCTTGTCTTCACAAAGTAGCATGAAGAGACAACAGATCTGTTGTGACATCTTTTGACAAGACAAAGATGACTTTGTTTGCAAAAGAGCATCTATGAACCTGCTGATTCCATTTCCTTTTGATGGAGACACTCTCGCCGTACATGTTTACAACATAAGAATCATATTAGATGTTGTGACAGGACTGTGCCGCATTATGACACTGGTCTGCCGAAGGAACTAGTAAGTAATTACATAGTGTCTTCTGGAAATGCTAGCGTCAAAATAAGTGTAAAA
Source organism: Gymnoscopelus braueri (assembly GCF_963280865.1). Classification (NCBI taxonomy): domain Eukaryota; kingdom Metazoa; phylum Chordata; class Actinopteri; order Myctophiformes; family Myctophidae; genus Gymnoscopelus; species Gymnoscopelus braueri. The sequence continues at coordinate 42,958,723 of NC_137613.1, forward strand.
AAGCAGCTTTATCTGGCTTTGATTTCATCCACCAATTTCGACGACAGAATGCACAAAATATGTGTGTGTGTGTGTGTGTGTGTGTGTGTGTGTGTGTGTGTGTGTGTGTGTGTGTGTGTGTGTGTGTGTGTGTGTTTCTCGAGAAACGTCTGACCAATCCACTTCAAACTTGCCATGTGTATCACAGAGTACCGGGCTGTACTGAGTGGGAAGTCGGTCGGATCAGCAGTCGTCCAGAATTGAAAATCCCAAAATCTGTCTGTCTCTGTCCCTTTTATGCCCATATATGGAGATACCTGATGTCATCAACATGACATCATAGTACTGACAGTACTGATAGTATCATAGACTGGCCTCCAAGTACAATGATAATGGGTACGTACCCTAAGTACTCTGACAAATCCGGGTACTCTAACAACAGGAATAATGGGTATTGCATAAACGGAGGGCCATGCGTTCCCTACGGGCATCAGCCTGCCTAGTCTCCGATTAAATGTATTTCTGCACAAATAGAAAGAAAATGCAAAATAACAAATTCCAACTGCCTTGCATAAAATGACACAGAAGATCTCTCGCTCTCTCTCTTCATCAATACCAGACTTATTTAATAGAAAACGTAATCGATGGAGCCACACACCCAACTATGTTCATGGCAAAACATGAGTAGGATGCGGGTGACCTCAAAAGGGAGGGGCCCATGTCCAAGTTGGCCCCCGATCAACTTGTGTATCATATTTCGCTTTTACTATGATATTTTGGTCTGTACATTCAAAATATTCTAATCCACACGATTTTGCTGCCATGTATGGTGCCCTCTAGCAGGACATGTAACTTAATAACAATTTTATGTGTTATAAGTTGGGAGTTTATGGTGAGCCTGTTTCATTGGGAAATTTGAAAAGTTTTGAAATGTGCGAACCAACACATTTTATGACATAATATTTATCACTCTGAATACTGTAGCTATACGACTGTTTGATGTCCCTCTCATCTATCTTGCTTCAGTAGAATCGGTAATTCCCCTTTGTTCCTGACATCAGTGTGTTTTTTGGTACACTGTGGCCCTCGTGCCTTTCATCCCCATGACTTTTATATACGTGACTAATCCCTGTATATTTGATGGCTCATTCTTATGTCTCCCTGGCACCGAGTGCATGCTGCGAGGCAGGAACTCTATTGTTTCCCCGGGAAAGACGCCTCGGGGCTAGTGTTCAAACGTGCGTGGGGTGGGAGCATGTCGACTTAAATACCTTCACTGAAGACATGCCACGGCCCTCCTTTATCAGGTGTCTTGCTAGGTGTCTCAGTGAAACCTAAAGCTTTAAGCTCCGTGCCAAAACCAGAAACTTTAAGTCTCAATAAAACCCTGCATTTCTTCTGGCAATGTTTTATTCACAGCTTTTTTCCCCCTCCTTCCCTAAAAAAAGAAAAAGGGATCACGCCTATATATTCAATTGCTAAAATATCACAGCCATCAGCTGATTTGGGCCATCACAGGCTCTGACTGATGACAAAAACAACTTTTACTTATTCAGCAATAATATACATACTCACAAGGAATGGGCAGCACTGGAATATTATTTGTTGGGGGGGGGGGGGGGGTATATCAAGTGACTGGCAGGGTTAGTTCAACCTAACATTTTGAAAAAAGTTTCAGCATCAACAAAATATCATCCCTTTGCGACACCACCTCCCTGAACACACTGCTGGACTGTCTGAAGGACATAAAAGCATGGATGGCCCTAAATTTCCTCAACTTTAACGAAAGTAAAACAGAGGTCATGGTGTTCAGACCCAGCACTGCCTGTGACACTTCCTCTCTGGATCTGGGCCCCCTGCAGCCATTTCTAAAACCGGTGTTCACTAACCTTGGTGTCAAATTGGATTTTAAGTTTGACAAACATATTCACTCTGTTGTTAAATCCAGCTTTTATCAGCTGAGGCTCTTAGCTAAAGTCAAGTCTGCTGTAACCCTTTCTGATTTTGAACGTCTTATCCATGCTTTTATCTCAACCCGACTCGACTACTGTAATGCACTTTACGTTGGCATAGTCCAAAACGCGGCCGCTCGCCTCTTAACAGGGGCACGGAAATATGATCACATCTCCCCGATTCTTGCCTCCCTACACTGGCTCCCTGTTCGTTACAGGATTCAGTTTAAGACTTTAATGTTTATGTCTTTAAGTCATTATATGGGCTGGCACCATTGCACATATCGGAGCTTCAACCTCCCAATAACGCTACAAGGGTCTTGAGGTTCACTGACCAGTCACTCCTTAAGGTCCTAGCAACAAAGTTGAAACCCCGGGGAGATAATTTTCCTTCATAGCGCCCACACTGTGGAACGAGCCTCCACCCCATGTCAGAACGTCTCAAACCCGTTTAAATCACGTTTGAAAACGCTCTTGTTCTTCTTGGCGTTTGAAAATTCAGATTGAGAAGCTGCTGTTTTCCTCCAGGCATTGTGTCAAATGTTGTCCTGTTTTACTGTGTGTTGTTTTTTTTCCTCTTGTTTATTTTCGTATTTTGTTATTGAGTGTACAGCACTTTGGTTTCAACACTGTTGTTTTTAAATGTGCTCTATAAATAAAGTGGATTGGATTGGATTGGATATGTTTATCAACCACTTAAACCATATATACTTTGTTGACTGGGGGTCTGTGCTTGGCTCCCTCTATACCACATTTCTACTTGTAGATTAGCTATTTCCGCTGAATGTTGGCGTATTACGATATGCCCAGGAACAGGGACGCTAGAGTTCATGGTTAATCCATCCTGTCTACACATTACCTTCAAGTAGGGGCAGAGTGCAACGGCCGGCCGGGCTGCTGCGGTGAACCGTGGAAAGGGCTGTGTAATGACGAGTGCACCGATGTTGATCTCTGCTGACTGGGAAAAGAACGATACGTAGAGTACAACGTAACGGATCAACATCAAATAATGTGGTAAACAGGTGTATGACCTGCCAATAAATGCTGATGAATATGATATTTACTTTCTGCTCCGTTAAGGCTTCTTGAACCGCTGTCGTCACAGGGCTGTTGGAGACGTCGGGGACACTGGGTCAGCTTGAAATTAGGACAAGGGCATATTTTGGGGGCTGTTTTTCATCAATGCATGATAAAAACAGTTTTATAATCAAAACACACAACCTTAAGAGAATATGTCATGTTCATTCTCTCTCATTGTGCACCACATAACCTGAACTTTGATAATAAACAAAGTTATATTTACATTTCACAAATTTTCAACTGTGATGTGGTTATTTGTACATGTGGATTCATGTTAATTTAAAGGTGTTTTATTTTATTTTATAAATGTTACACAGCTCTATTCTGATAACAATCATGGCTATAGAGTGTGTGTTCAGTAATAGAGATCTGCCAGACTCTCCAGCTGTTTAGTAAACAGAAAATGCCGTTTCAGGTCGGGATACTAATCTCTCTCTCTCCTGATTGGAGGGAATTTGTAACCCACCTTAAAATGTATTTTCTGTTTACTAAAGAGCTGGAGAGACAGCTGGTACTGAACAACACTAATAATGATCATACGATCAGAATAGAGACCTTTTACCTTCAATCAAGAATTTTTAACCAAAAAAGATCACTTACAGCTACTTTAAGAGGGATCTCTGTCACACCACACTGTAATGGTTATAAGTATTAACTTCAGTTATTGATTCCCTGCCCAACCAACATGTCTACATTATTTATATTCCATTTACACAAGTGATCAGAAATCTGGGTGATCCGATCTCCAATGCATCTCGGGTGTAGTAACAGTGTGACTGACTTTTATGCGTTCTTTTATGCTCCGATCAGCCAGGACGTATGATAATGCCAGGTGTAAATGAGGCCTTCAGTATGATGAAAAATGTCCATCAACAACCTGACTGACCTCTATAAACAAAACCATTAAACGGTAAACAACAGGACAAAGTCAAATTTAATAGTTCACTATAGTCTGAGTAAGTACACAGTTAAAATATTCAGTGTCAATTTATCTCAGTGTAAAAGTCGACCCAGATGGACCAGATTTTACACTACACAAATTAAATTAAGACTGATGATTTTACTATGCAAGGATGGAGCTGATGATTCATCCTTCCATTGTGATTAAAATGATTTTTTTAATCATAATTGATACTTTTTAGAAAGTAGGTCTACTTAAATTATTAAAGGTGTATGTAGTAAGTGATATTATTTTATTAATGCAAGTGTTAAATAGCTCTATATTCTGATAGTAATAATTGCTATAGATTGTTTGTTCAGTAACAAGGTTCTCCCTCTCTCTCCAACTATTTAGTAACAGAAAATGCATTTTCAGGTCGGGATATAAATTTGACCTAATCAGGAGAGAGAGCTCATACAGGATAGGCCTACAGGATAAACAAGGGAAATCGGAACTGAAGATTTTTGTTGTTGTTGCATGAATGAATTTAAGATCCATGGGCACACTCATTCTGATTGGATGAATTCTGCAACCCACCTGAACATTTATTTTCTCTCTTTAATAAGACATGGAGAGACGGGGAGGGTTAGTTACTGAACAAACACTCTATAGCAAGGGTCTTCAACCTTTTTCAGTCCGAGAACCCCTTAAGCTGGGAGAGATATAAAGCAGCCCCCCACCTTTTCTGCTGTAGCCAGTAGGCCTACACAATTGTATAATCTTCACACAACCGTATACGATTGTGTACGACCGCACACCTGGTCATCACTAATTCCTGTTCCACTATATGACGGAGTCATGTGCCCGAAAATAGCCGATCGACAAGTTCATTCACGACGCATTGTGAGGTTGTAGTGCGGCTATTTGTGAAACCGCCATACGATGTATATAAATCAGACTTTACTCTTGTTTCAACTCTTCCCAGCCCCTCAGCGGTATGAGGACTCTACCACAGCCGAGTCTGTCTCTATTTTTGTGCTGAATACACTGAATGTGATGAAAATGGACCCTCTGGTTGTCCCGCGAATCACAATTGTTGTGATTTATTTAATCACAAAACAGGAATAAGACCTCTTCTTAGCCCTGTCATGGTAGCCCACCAGCATGAATATCTCAGAATCTTACGTTTTAAAAGATCTGGCTTAAAAAAAATCAAATATGTATAATGTTTTTTTTAAATGGCCATAAATGGATATTAAAGGACGACTTCACCCCTTTTCAACCTATCTTCATTTAATAGGTCCTCACTAATGCTCATACTGTGTCTCATAGGAGAGCTGTGGGTAGTTCAGAAACCCGTCTACCAGTGACATCATCGATGGGGAATCCAAGCTAATAGAAACTGCAGGCTTTGTAGTCCTGAAAAGTTGCAATGCAATAATAGAAGCCATTGTTCTCGTGTTAATAAAAATCTAAATTAAATGTTTTAAATCTTGTTGGAAAAAAAAATCCTGCCTAATGATGATGTCACTGGTAGACGGGTTTCTGAAGTGTCCACAGCCCTCCTATGAGACACAGACCAAGTAGATTTTTTTTTTTACAGTTTTATCATGAGCATTAGTGAGGATTATTATAGGACTATTATATGAAGATAGGTTGAAAAGGGGTGAAGTCGTCCTTTAACTCATTAAAACCGGGAAAGCATCTGTGTCATTTTAGATTTTAACCACTTTAACCATTATTTTATACTTTGGCTATTCAAAAATAGCAGATCTACAAGCTCATATACGAGCTTGTAGATCTGCTATTTTTGAAAAATCTTGAACATTTGTGCAAATCTTTGAATATATATATTTTTAACTCAAATCTTTGATTCTGGGGGTCCCTGGAACAAAATATTTTGAGATGGGGGTCGGCGGCCAAATCAATTTGGGGATCCTTGACATGAAAAAGTTTTGAGCACCATTGATATAGCAACATACGATTTTCTGAAAACTGTTAGGATTTAGAAGACATTTGTTGAATCGGCCTCAGGTCTTAATGGGTTAAATGTGGCACGGTGTTACACCTTCCCTTTGTCACTCAAACAAACACCGTGTTAATCCAGAACATGAGTTTATTTTACAATTGAGGGTAAAAGAATGTTTTCATGAATAGTAGCATTTTTCGAAGGGTTAATGATAAAACATTGACGTGTATCATTGAGCATTGCTTTTTTTCTTTTTCAATTTTATCTACAGTACCATGCATCAGAGAAGATGCCTGTAAAATTCTATTATTTATAAACCACATTGAGGGACCTACTTTTCATTGAAAAAAACGGACATTGTGGTCCTATGGTATTCTGCATCACTATACATTTTTCCCGTATTTGTCTATAAAATAATATAAAAAATGCACACGGTACAAAGAATGTTGAACTGTAAAGAGCAAGGTATGAGGTACATGTATACATACTTGCTGATTATTCATACAATTATACGTTTTAAACTTCATTAATTTTACAACTGAAGCTGCACACGATAATAAAATCGGTACCAAAGCAAATACTGTACATGTTGAAACAACCATAAAATAATACACTAGTGAAGAAACAAAGATGCTGAAATAGCTGAACATATTTTTGTTATAATTTCTGTAATTCAACAGCTAATATGAAACAATATTATAGTTGCTAAAAGATCATTCTATTCCCCCAATATTGCAATGTCAAAGTAATCAGGGGAAGTGCAAGCCCAAGGAGATGGTGTGGCGTTATTTTGACCCATTTACACTTCCTTAAAGTGCTGAAATCATCTTCATTCTTTCAGAAAACAAATCTCCTAACATGATTTCATTTGCTATACACCTTCATATAAACTTTAGCCTCCCATATTTTGGTTAATAGGGATAACAATTTGGTCAACGTGGATCAAATTTCAACTTAACACAATCATCTCATTTGCTTTACATAAAACATGCACAAACTTGTCTCTTATAAATAATAGCCAAATCCTGTGTTGAAATATAAAAAAACAAACAAAAAACAAAATCAGAGATCAAAATCAGAGCATGGTCCAGTTTTAAATCAAACGGCTGACCTATTTCAAAGGCTCAGATAAGATGCAGTGCAGTAAGAAAGCAACAATCAGTCATGACTATATAGTGCCATGGCTGCCTAAACAATTTGCTTATTGTCCGACCGTATCAAAACTAAACTCATACTAGTTAGCTTTGCATCTTCTGTGGTGAAGGCCCTTAACAATATGGATCATGTATTGATTCATTCAGTGGTATCAAAGCTACCACATTTCCGCTCAAATGTCTGTGTAATGACAATACAGTTGTGGCACTATTTTGTAATGACGGACTGTAGCTTAGAGATATAGTGCAACAGTAATCTGTCATGCGGTCAGCTTTGTCCACCGTCATTATTTATCATACTTGTCCAACTCTTTCACAAAGATGAGATGGTCTTCTGGCGACTTCCCATGTGTTTTGCAAAGGTGCAACTTAATTGCATGCCTGCTCAAAAAAGTCCGATTGCACAGCTTGCACTGATATATTGAGCCAGTGTCTTCTTCTGTAAGTCCGAGTGAACCGAAAGACTTGTCTGCTATTCTGTTAACTGCCTGCTGCTCGCCTACAAAGTCAATGGTAATCTTGGAGAGGTCCTTGAGGGTAAAACCGAGGTGGGATTCCAGATGGCTAATATAGGAGGAGGGAGTCCTAAATTGGGACGCACAATCGTTGCACAAAAACAGAGGCTGGCCAGAGTCGATATTTTTTAGGAACTTTGTGCCCCCTGTCCGCCGCAGCTGGTATTTTACATTGGCCAGCCAATGTGATATAGTAGTCATAGAAAGACCAGTGAATTTGCAGATGTGAACACGTTCTTGCGGTCCCAGGTCAGTTATCACAAACTTCCCATCGGGCGTCTCCCGAAGACTAGAGACAAACTGAGCCTGGAGAACGAGGAGGTGCTGAGGGTTCCAGTTGGACTGTCGGCCTTTCCGTCTTTGAATGGGGGACAGCTCCTCTAACCCATCGTCCAGGATACTGCCGTCCAGGTCTGATTTCTCAGACACAGAAGACGGGGTTGTGGACTTTGGCGTCAACCGCCCGGTCAGATTCTTCACCATGTCTGAAATGTCCATCAGCGCGTTCTCCCGCAAGGGCGGCGGTGTCGTGGATTGTGAATAGTTATTCGGAATGGATCGGCCGCTGCTGTTCACACTGCTGCTGTTCACACTGCTGCTGTTCTGTGTGGCAGCGGTACCGTTGGCTGTTCCCCCGTTTGTGTTTTTGGATTTGGTCAAGTCCATAGGCTGATCGTCGTCGTCGTCGTGGTATAGATTCAGGGCCTCCACTTGCTTGGCCTGCGTTGGTGAGTTGAGTTGAGCGGAGCTGCTTATGGGCTTCTCCATTATGCTGCTGTTGAGCTTGTACAGCATTGCGAACGGGTCTATGAAGGGCGTGGCCGCCTTTGAGGCTTTGCCTAAGTGGTTGTTCATGATGGACTGTAATGCGCTGAGGGGGTTGACGAGAGGATGTTCGGGCGAGTGATCGGTGATGATGCCTAAGCTATTACAGCCATTGCTGACTGGCATTTTTGGTGCGCTAGTTTCACTCTTGACTTGTATATCTGTTTTACTGTCTGCCGTCTCTCCGTCTCTGCCTCTTGACTCGGCCTGGTCCTCTGGGACACTGACGTTCACTGGCTTAGATGGGTTTTCTGGTTTGGGTGAAGCCCTTTTGTCTTTAGGTATCGGTGACGGAGACTTGGCGGACCTGGACTTACACTTATTCTCTGAGGGCTTCTCCTCTCGTTCCTTTTTCACCGAGCTATTCCCCGTCACCTTCTCCACCAGCTCCTCCATGGCCAGCACATTGCTCTTGTGGTTCAGCGGTGGAGAGGGGCTATTTGGTGAGTGGATCAGAGCACTCGAATCGGACGACAGCGCTTTCAAGTTGCTGGTGCTGAACAAAGGCTGAACTGTGGGACAAGAAGGCAAGGACGACTTAATTGACCCGTGGAGCTGGTAGGCAGCATGGATGCTGGGGTATCCACCACCCCAGGTCGGTGTCCCCGTCTGGGCCTTGCTGATTGCACTGGATACTGTGTTCTCCAAGGACTTAAGGATATCCAGGCCACCTTTAGGTGCTTCCTCCAAATCCTCTTCTCTGAGATACTGGTATGATCCGGCTTTTACGGGTTTCTCACTTTTGTCGGATGGATCTTCTCTCTCTTCTTTTATTTTCCTTTCCGGCTCCCTCACTTTTGATATATCCTCCTCGGTTTCTCCCATCCTTTCTTCTCTTCTCTCCTCAGGGGTTGAAGGCTGCAAGGGGGAATCTGGATGTGACTTCACACTGGGGGTCCCACAGGGAGCTGGGAGCCGCGTAGTGGTTGGTGGCAGGGGAATTGACTGGAATTTCTCCTCAACGATGGGGTCAAATACCAACAGCTTACCCTTTTTGGAGGCTGAGTTGGTGACTTTGAGAAAGTGTCCGGTGACCATCATGTGGGCCGTCAGTTGTTGCAAAGTGTCATGTGAGCTTCCACACTCCATGCATTTCAGAATTTGTGCCTTGCGCGCCTCAAACTGCCACGTGTAACTGGCACCGTTTTGGTAACCGTATCGATTATTGGCTGTGACGTATGGATTGACCAGTTTTTGTTCTTTGTGGGTCTCCCCCAGAAGTATGCCAGATGTGACAGACTCCGGTGAGTTTGGGTTTACCAAGTCCTGAAATGCTCTTTTTTTGGTTGGTGGCACCAGCTTTGCGGCGAGGGCTGGCATGGGTTCTTTGAGAGGCACTTTCTGATAATGTTTCGTTTTGATCATGTGGACACTCAGGTCTTGCAAGGACTCGAACGAGTGGCCGCAGTACATGCATTTAAGAACCTTCTGGGCGTCTTCTTTGCCTTCCATCTCCATCAGCGAACGCTTGCGAGGCTTGGACCACCTCTTGCCGCGGTCGTCCTCAGAGTCCTTGTTGTCGTCCCGGTAGTGGCCGCTCTCGTGCATGTGCACGGTCAGACCCACCAGCGTGTCATAGGCTCCGCTGCAGTCCTTGCATCTGAACTTGCTGGCGCCAGTAAAGACTGGCCCATAGAGCTTATTGTTCTGTCTGTAGAGTTGCACCGTGCTGAAGAGGCTCGGCTCCGGGAGGAGGTGATATGGAGTGTGTTGGAAGGTCTTGGCCAAAGCTGCCTGGTGCCAGTCATAGGCCACACCTCCTGCGTTGCCAGAGCTAACACTGCTGCCATTGTTGTTGCTGTTGTTGTTGGATGGGGTACTCGCTGTGGTACTGCTGGTGGTGGTGCTAGCAGGGGCTGGCGCAGTACTGCTACTACAGTGGTTCTTCACTTGGTTGTGACCCTGGCTGTGACTGTTGTTCAGGAAGCCGTTGCTGCCTTTGTGGTGGCTCCCGTTGCTGTTGCCTCGAAGACTGGTCCCTTGTTTGCTCTTGATCATGTCCAGGGCGATGCTCGACCAGGAGGCGTCGGAGATCAGGTTTGCATAGACGGCTTTCATTTGTGCCAGGCTGTCCTGCAGTGAGAGGTTATTGATGGAGTCTGTGCTACCCCCGACCTGCATGTCCTCCACCTTGTCTTGGACATCCTTGAAGGGGGAAGTGGTCTTGAGGTCCGCCAGCTGATCACTGGTGTCGCTGAGCGGAGAGGCGTAGCCGGCGTCCGGGTTGGTGCCATTGCTCAGCGGAGAGTTCTGGCAGCTGAACTGATCTCTGGCGTCGTCGTCATCATTGAACAGGTACTCTGCGTCTTGGCCGTCAAGAGAAAGGCCGTCATCCAGTAGGTGCTCCTCCTCGTTGATCTTATCGGCCTTAAATTCTTCATCTTCAGGCCCATAAGCTGAAAAATAAAGAGAAAACAGAGGGGGGAAAATGAAGTCAGTCATTTGTCATTTAATATTTGCAGACATATCTACTACAAAGGCACCAATAGACTGGTTATGTTTGATTTTGCCTAGAAGTTTCTGTCTCTACAGTGGTCTGCTTAATTGTTTCTTTGTGTATGTGAGGGTGGTGGAGCTGCAATAATTCCAAAGAGATTGTTGTCAATAGTCCTGGTAGAAGACACGGGTTTGCAATAATACAGTGGCAAACATCCATATCTTGACAATGATAGATAGTCCCCTTCAGTGCACAGCCTAATGAAGGTATTGAACACTACAGCTCAGCAAGGCTAGAGAGCACGGATGAGCTGCAGGAATATTTCTCCTCGTTAAAATAAATAAATAAATAAAACAAGCAAAATTTGAAATTATGCAGAGGGGGAAAAAAATCTCCTCAGAGGAGATAATGCATATTAATCATGCTACTACACAATAGAATTGGGGAAACTCCTGATCTGAGTAAAAGTGAAAATAGAAAATAATTATAATTAATCGGGACGAAGAAGAATGCATCATTAACGTAAAAATAAATGGTCTCAAGGGTAGTGCTTTGATGCTTGCTTCACAACATACACTCAGCAGTAATAATGAATAAATTGCACAAAATATGCAAATAACGGTGGATTACATGGCCTGCTTATATGCATTTCAATACAATATTTCCATCAGATATGAGCAGCGCTCCCATTACCAGCGAGTTAAAATGCCACGCAATCTCACAGCCGCACACTTGTACACCAAATTCTTTTTCAATAGAACCGTTGGCCACCATTGATCTGCTCCTATATCATTGAGGTGTCCTTTCTCATCAACATGCCACGTATACTATGGGATTCACAAGTAAGAGATAGTGGAGGAAAGGTGCCAACTGCACCAGCCTTGCCAAGCCATGGTTGGCTGGAATGTTGTTGGCACTGGCTGTGGAAGTCCTCACAGCGTGATGATAGGAAGTGGCCAGTGGACATGACAAGCTGCATCGCCATTGCCCATGCTCCCCTTGTACGCTGCAGGTAAGCCATGTTTCCTTTTAAAAGTCCACAGAAGGATCTACACGTTAACCACGTAATAGCCCTGTGTTATACTTTGTGGTACAAGGACGTTGCATGGTGAAAATAGCCTATATATATAAGCTCAAAATGCATCACGATGAATTGTGAGCTTGTAGATCTCATTTTCATCTATGATGGCATGCCCGAAACAGAGATGCCGGCTCAAAGTGGTTCATTTCTTCTATGAGAGGGATCCGGGGAGGGTGGGGTATACTGCATGTACACTAATTCACCTTTCCTAACCTATTTCAACCACTTAAAGCCTCTAATCTTAGTGAAATAGACCTGAGTTGCAACTGCTCGGTTTCCTTCTACACCAAAATCTCTTCACCAGAAATAGACGATCTAGAAACTCTAGTTGGGACACGTTGTGAGCTTGTAGATCAGCTATTTCGGGCAAAACGGGAGGGTGTTTGGGTTCAAGTGGTTAAATATAAATCCGGAAAAGTTCATGACACACGGGGGATGCTTTTATTTCGTTAGTCCAGTTTTTATATGAACAAAGTACAGATTATGCAAACAACGCGATGTCTTTCAACATAATGGAATCATCAGGATCGCTACGGTTAACAAATTATATGTCTTGTCTTGTCTTGCCATACAAATGCATCCTGTCTTGAGCGTTGTTTTTAATGACCATATGTCTAATTGTGGGTCTTGGGAGACATGCAATTTCATCCTACTGTGCACGTTTGCTGTGTATAGTTGGGACGACTATAAAGATGAACCTGAACCTGAAATATGCCTCCTAGATTAAGAATTTCTGCTTCAACCAACACTGTGGAAGGAATATTCGTATTTCACTTTTAACTATAGTGCATGGTCGCCTTACCCCAACAGAAATATGTAACGAGTTAACCACGTGAGCCCTCGCATCCCCATACTGTGGCAAACTTTCAGCCAAAGTAGCAGATCTACAAGCTCACAACGCGTCGCAACGCAGCACATTGTGAGCTTGAAGATCGATCAGTGTTAACCTGCATCATGCAAAGATTCATCAGAATCCTACAATAAAGGAAAGCTTTACATGAAATGATTGCGATACGGAAAGCAGACCAAAAGGGAAATCTTACAGTATGATGAGACAGGGAGAGGGGGGGGGGAGACGGGGGGGGGACGGGGTAACAAAACAAAACAGAAGGATAGATAGCTATAAGGCAGCTCTCTCTCGCTATCCATCCCTCATATGATGCTTGTCCGATGTGCCAGAATGGGTCTCCAGTGAGGAGGCAGATGCACTGTCAGCTTCAAACAGCATGTAGCTCTCTATCCCATAATAAGAACGGACGTAATACCTGATGTCTGTGAGGTGCCTGTTACTGCTGCCTGGGAGAAGCTGGAGTAGCATCAGTTGCTACAGCTCTGTGCGTATGTGTGTGCTGTGTGTGTGTGTGTGTGTGTGTGTGTGTGTGTGTGTGTGTGTGTGTGTGTGTGTGTGTGTGTGTGTGCGTGTGCGTGTGTGTGACCAGAGTTGCCAGATCTGCTTATTATAATTTCCCGCAAGATTTTATTTGAAAATAGCCGATCTACAAGCTCACAACGCGTCGCATCGCGGCGCGTTGTGAGCTTGTAGATCGGCTATTTTCAAATAGCTGATGTATATGTTAAAGCGCTCATGTGGCCCATAGTCGCTTCTTTTGGGCTGGTTTTCCTAGACCTGGTTGCTTGTTTCTCTCACAGAATCTGGCAACGCTGTGTGTGACACGTGTGTGTGTGTGTGCGTGTGTGTTACTATACTTGTGAGGGCCAACTGTCCCCCACATGTATAGTCGAATTTGAGAAATAGACCTTGTGAGGATAATTATCGTGGCCAGATAAGAGAAATGGTTGTTTTATTACGATTAAAACAATTAGGAAAACGTCCCTGTTGGACTGGAGTTAAGATTAGACATGTAGACATTAGGTTTGCCTTTGACTTAGTGGCACACCGGTGTCACACACCAAAAATAGATCTACAAGTTCAAGCTAGTTAGGATTAGGGTTAAAAATGGCCCAATAGATGGTAAAATCCTAAATCCTAGAATGTTGACGTCCTCACAAGTATAATAATATCATAATACCAATGTGTGCGTGTGTGTGTGTGTGTGTGTGTGTGTGTGTGTGTGTGTGTGTGTTTGTGTATCCATGCATTATTGTATAATGAAGGTGCAGTACATTAACTCTTCTTAGTATTCAAGCTTTGTGCCAGCCTTGCTTTTAATTACACACACTCTTAACTGTATACTGAGTGAAACACGAAAACCACGCAGGTAAAATATTCTTAAATGACTAAATCAAATCACAATGCTTCAGGCTACTGCCAGCGCAGGCAGCTGTACACTCTCGGCCTCCACCCCGCCTTGCCCACCCTACAGTACAGTACGTACAGTACAGATCGCTCGCTGCATTGAGATAAACGCGAAAACGCCTTTTTAATTAACCCATTAACACATTAACTGCCAAGACCGTAGTCCTACGGGCCGTTAAATCCAACTGTTAAGCGCCGAGACCGTAGCCCTACGGGCTGCGGTCTTTTCGCGCATGCGCGGTCCGGGTGCACTTTCGGAATTTTTTTGATCCACTTCCGTTTCCGGTTTGATGACAGGAAATAGAATTATTTGGGATCCGGTTTTCACGATCACGCCCGCTCTCGTTCTACAGACGAAACTGAAACTCAATTCTCTTCCTGTAGTTTTTTCTCCTCGCATTTCACTGTTTAACGTAATCCGCTCTAACTCAAACATGGATGCCCCGTTTGACACGTGGTTTTCACTGGGAGATACAGGGAGATCTCGCGGATGTAAACAGACTGTGTAGCGCTCAATCTTAAGGATTTTAACAAGATCTATGGCGACATGAAAAAAACAAAAAAACAACAAAAACACCTTGGCACTGGTGAGTACATTATGAGATTAGCCCTTGGCAGTGGATGTGTTAAGACCGGGAACGCATCTGTGTCATTTCTTTGGCTATTAAAAAAATAGCAGATTTACAAGCTCATAGCACAGCAAATCTTTGAATATATATACATTTTTCACTCAAATCTTTGCTTCTGGGGGTCCCTGGAACAAATATTTTGAGATGGGGGGGGTCCGTGGACAAATACATAACATTTTGGAGGTCCTTGACATGAAAAAAGTTTAAGAACCACTGAAATTATAGCAACATACGTTTTTTTTCTGTTAAAACTGTTAGGATTTAGAAGACATTTGTAGAAT